>NC_080659.1:2325147-2641397 GCF_027579445.1 Ammospiza nelsoni
GTGCCATGGCCTGGCACTAATAGGTCATAAAGTGGATTTGATGATCTCCAAGGCTTTTTCCAACCAGCTAATTCTGTGAAGACCTTGCTGTGGGAGAGCTGAGGATCAGAATTACTATCAGCAATACAGAAATCCAAGAGAAAGTGACTCTTCTACTGCCAGATTATAAAGTTTAAAACATTTTTGCTTATAAAGGAAACAAATTTAAGAGTCATTAACATCCAATGGAATTGATTTCAAAATGGGTGATTTCTAACAGGGCCTGAACTGAGAAACTCCATCCAGTCTGAATCAGAGTTTTTAAAGCCCTCATGCTGAGCCAGATATTATACTTGTCCTAAGTGCCAGAAAAGATATAGAAGTTATTAAAAGTCTTGCTGTGGAGTGGGCAGAGAAAGTTGCATGTTTTCCTTAAACATCACCTTCCTACAGGGTCAGTGGGGCTGCTGAGGAAATAAATGCAGGAACATACCATGCCATAGAGGAGATCTAAAGCTCTGAGTCGGATGGACTCATCTTTGTCATCCAAACATTGGAGAATGAGATCCTTGTGAGACTGGACTGACTTGGGGTGCGTTTTCAGGATTTTGGACATAGCTAACAGGCCCAGGTACTTCACTGTGAAAAACAAAATAAAACTTCTTTCCAAATATAGAAACACTGTTTTGGGCTGAGCATGAAATCTTAAAGTTAAAAATTTCCCAGTATTCTTTGCAGTCACTAAAGTAAGTCAACATTCTTGCATTTTACTATTATGCTCACTCTGCTGAAAATAGCTGGCACTGCTTTCCAAGCAACCAGTCTATAAAAAAAGAAATCCCAGAGCATGGAAAGAACTGGTTTAGATTTACAAGACCACAAACAGCAGTAACAATTGCTGTCATTTGTTTTTAAAAATATTATTATAAAGAAGTGCTCACCATCAAAAATTATCTCCAAATTAAACCCCTCAGCAACTGTTTACAGCACACCAGGCACTACAACCCCTCTGAGGCTGCTGCAGCATCTCCCCAGGGCTTGGAGGCCAAGAGCTCCATGAAGAAAGCACCATACTTACAGTTCTGGTCAGAATCTTCTATCAATATCCTCAACTTCTGCACACAAAGCTGGAAAAAAAGAGCACACTGTGTTTATTACAGCTCTTAATTAAAGTAAGTCTTTGTGAAGTGTACTCAATACACAAGGAAGTCTCTGACCAAGACCTGAGGTCTCCAGGTGAGAGGGTTTTGTTGCATTAACAGATTTCCAAACACAAGGAACCTCTCTATGACTGTATTGATAACAGGATATGAATAAAGAGTTGGGAAAACTCTGAAACTCTGCATTTTAGAGTGAATGAAGTAGGAAAATTTATATAGGGAATGCTTCAATCTGCAGGATTGTACAGAGAAGAGCACTTCAGGGAGCTACTGCTGTAACTGCTGGCAGAGGAACACAATCCCATTTTCCCTGGCCCTTGGGATCCCCCAGCAGAGCAGAACAAGCCCCAAACCCAGGGTCCCACCTGGATGCTGGCGCTGTGGTTGGGCATCCCCGAGGACAGAGAGATCAGAACTGAAACAGAAGCACAAATTCCAGTCAGAATTTTTGTGCTGGAATGACTGCAACAACACCACCCAACAGCCCTCACCCAGCTCAGGGAAAGACTGTTTGTCTGTTTATTGCTAAATTATTGTTTGTCTGTTTGTCTGGACTTTTGAGGTCTGGAGGAAGAATAGAAGGTTGTGACATAAACTTGTAATGTCGTATACCATAACAGTAATAATAAGAGGGCAGGAAAAAAAAGTGTAGAAAAGGTAGAAAAAGCTGCAACAGCCAGGTCAAACTGCTCTTTTTTGCTCTCACTAGGGTTTAGTTCACTGACATCACATAGCAGTCAAGGCTATTAATATATGAGCAGCTACTGTACAGCTGAATTTTTAATTGTGCACTTTCCTAATGCAATGCGATGCAGCAATGGATCCTGGAGTTTAATGTGATTAGATTGGAGCTTTAATCAAGCCAGCCATTGTTGATTATTTGGGACACTTGCAAGCTCTGGCAGCACACAGCCCCACTGCAGGAAAGGTGGGCTCACCCTGGTAACTGCTGCTGGCACTGAGCAGGTGCCATGGGCACTGTCACCTCCAGAGCTGGCAGGTGCCAGGGGCTCCTCTGGTGTTTCAGGGCTCATTTGCTGGCTCTGAGTTTGACATCATCATCCCTGAGGTGTCCTGGGTGGGTGAGTTCCCCCTTACCCACAGGATGACCCCACTGGATCTCAGTGAAGGGCACTCTCACCCACAATGGAACTCCCCTCTGTGTTATTTTCCCTCCCATCATGACACCTCATTCCCTGAAGGAATAACAGTGAGTGACAGATCTCTCTTCCCTCTCTGAACTGACCCAGCACAGCAAGTTCTGCACCATTATCCAAGGAACCCACAGGAGACAGACAGACCAACTGTGAATGTCAATAACCCTGTGCCCCACACTCTGATACTGCAGCCAAGCCTGAGCTGCAATACTGTGTTATCCCTTTTTGCCTTTGTTTTCTCTCACCCTCCCAGCTATGGAGTTCATCTCCTTTCCCCAGAAACTGAAACTGCCAATCAGTAATTCCAATTGCCTCCTCTAAGGAATTACACCCCATTTTTAAACTGCAAAGTTGCAAAATTAAAAAAAAAAAATCTGATCCATCATCACATCAGAGAACTTGGCAAGGAGACATCACTTGTTTTAATTCTGCTGCTGGTACATTTTGTAGTTGTAGCAACACTTCGGATCTGGCATATAAATAATTTCATTGTCTGTACCTGCCTTCAGCAAACACAACACAGCTGTAGTGGCTGTGCCTCACCCACTGACAACAAAGGATTTCAGCCCCACAGTAACACAAAATTTGCCAGGAGACTTAATGTATTCTAAAATGCAATAAGTTAAAGAATAAAGCTTTACAGATGGTGTCAGTTGATAACAAAGTTCATCACGTTTTTTTTCTAGGTTCCAAGTTTCAGTTCTCACCTGCTATTACTGTGTTCACACATTCATATAGGAGAGACATGGCTGAGGTGCTGAAACAGAAATCAGGTATATTAAATAAGGAATAAACCAGCACATTTTGAAGAGTTGTCAGCACTATCTTGGAGCTAGTTAGCACCTTGAACTTCACAAGACATTGTCAATATTCTGCTTCATATCCCTTCAAACAGATGAAATGATTCTCACTTTAAAACTGTTGAGGGGAGGAATTTTTGAACAAATGTTTAAAAGCTCAAAAAAATCTTCCTGGAAAAGCACCAAGAGCACTGTGCCACAAGGAATAAGGAAGGAAGTGGTTACTCAAACTCCAGTCACACAATACTGAAGCAATCTTGTCCAAGAATCAAATTAAATCCTCTGCCCAAGGTCAAAAACTCATGACAAGGCAGATGGAGAAGCTCAAGTCTCTCTCCAAGCCAGTGAGTCACGCCCCAGCAGCAGAGGACTGGGGTGCAGGAACACACTTCCCATCCCTGGAAATCATCAACCCATTCCCAGTGCCTGATTTCCCCCAAACTCCAATTCAAGGCTGCCTGTGCCAGCTGAACACAGACAGAGCAGTTCTGAGATTGCAGAGGTCCCTACAAAGCCTGATCTGTACAAGAGGGAACCAGGAACCTGCCAGACCCCAAAGGAGCAGGCTCCAAGCACAGGGCACAGGGAAGGAGCACAGCTCCAGTGGCACAGAGATGCCCTGAGGGTCAGCTTGGGATGCTGAGAGCCAAAACCAACACTTCTGCTCCCTGGGCACTTGGTGGGACAGCTCAGGGTGCTGTGACTCATAAGGAGACAGAAAATGACTGAATGGAGACCAAGCCAAAGAGGATTCAGTCCCCACAACTCAGAATTACTGATGTGGGAGCTGGGATTGTCCATCCTCCTGCTTTTTCTGGCGGGTTGTACCTATTTGTTACTGCTGACAACTCCCTGGAGATACCTGGATGCTGGTCTGTTCTGAGCCTGCCTTAAAGGAACATGAGGATGGACAGAAATCCTCTGGCTAGAGCTGCTCTCAAGGCTACACAGATTTCTGCTTAAAACCTTGCTCTGTCACTCAACAACTCCTGCATAAGATCACACTTCCTCTTCATATCAGGGAGAATCCATGTGTTCCCCCCAAGGCATCTATTTCCTGATTTCAGTTCAGAATTAGAACCACTACACCACCACAAACCAGCAACAGACAAGGGACAAGGAAATAACTTCAACTTTATTTAATCTACATTTAGAATATATAAATTGTAAGAGCCTCTTTCAAAACCCATCTGAGCTGCCAAATGCATGAGAAAGGGCTTTAATATATTCCTTGTCATGCTGCTTTGGTGGGTAAGGCACTCCCAAAAGTCAGGAATCAAATGTGTGAGGTAAATAGGAGAGGCAAATACACAGCTGAGCCTTTTTATACATCCTTCACAGTCATCTCTGGCTTGAAATGCAGTGAAAGGAAAGCAAATTGCTCCAATTTTCATCCATCCATTGAAGGAATTCATGCTGACAGTCAGACACCCAGAGATTTTCCTTTAAGGTATTTTACCCCACTCAGGTTTTCCAGAAATAACCCTTATCTAAGAATATCTTTTGATACTTGAAACCAATATACCAAAAGTCAATAAAAAATGATAAAATGTATTATCACCCCAGCTACTGACCCACCCACCAGGCCTCCCCCAGCAGGATGTGTCACACAAACCTGTGGATGAGGTTGGTCAGGGGCTCAATCAGTTTCTTTCCCAGTCTTGGTTCTAATGGAGTAAGAGCACCAAACTATTCAATAAGAAGAAAAGTCAGTTAATAGCTGCTTTTCAACAGCTTCAAAACATTATGTAAATTGCAGCTCACTGTATTTAAACCAAGCTATATTAACATATTTTCTCTTTGGTTACATTCAAACATTAGAAGATATTCCTGGTTTCTTTTAATTCAGATTGAATGGTAACTATGCCTCCCAGCAAGAAATCCATTTTCACACCCAAGGTAATTTAATGAGAACTTTAATCTTGTAAACAAGAAGCAGAATACTTGCCAGTTTTATAATTTTAATGAGAACCCAATTATTGGTTGACGACGTCATCAGCTTGAAGAAGAGGGGAGCAAGGGAAAGATAATTCTTGGGATTGCGTCGAGCCAGCTCACAAATCACATTTACTGCAGCAGACTGCACACCTGGGCAAAACAGGAGGGAGAAGCACAAATCTCATCAATGTCTTCACTGCAATTGAAGTTTCAGGTGCACAACAGCAAAAGCAGCTGAAGTTTCAGACCTGTGTGTGCAATGGTTTGGCCTCATTCCCAAGCCTGAGGCAGTAAATACAGGGATGCAAAAACTGAGAAAGGGTTTTATTTAATTCTGGCTATTTTCTAATAGAGCAGCAAGCCAGGTATCTGCTTTGGTCCAGCATGAGAAAAAACAGCACACTGCCACATCCCTGCCCTGGGCTGTGGAACACAGACAACACAATCAATAATCAGCCAGCAGAAAGTTTCCAATCACTCCTGACTTCTCTGATATGTATGTCACAGACATCTTTTGTGGAAAATCCTTTCTTTAGGATTTTTCCTTCTTCTGGGAAGCTGAGGCCCCAGAAAGAGAATGTAAACAATAGTTGTCTGCTGCTGTGGAATGTAACAGGTGCACCTGTAATTAGTCCATGTTGCTCATGTACAATTAAGAACCAATCAAAGATAAGCTTTCTCTGAGACAGTATCAGAGAGAACTCCCTTGTTTATTGATTGCTACTCAATTCTTAGCATAGCAGCTTCTGAACTTCTCTCTCTATTCCTTTTAGTATAGTCATAATGTAACATATATCATAAATTAATAAATCCAGCTTTCTGATCATAGAGTCAAGATTCTCGTCTATCTCTCTCACCCTGAAAGACCCTTGCAAGCCCAATAACATATGTATTATTTGAAAATGTTTAAATACAAAACAGAAATAATTCCTTAAGCAATCTGACTGGACACGTTCATCCCTTCTCATTGCTCAGCCCTTGACAGGGGTTGTTGTCAGTTTGGAATGTTTTAGTCTAGATAGGCTGGGTGTCCCAGCACAGAGCAATCCTTCACGAAGTTTAACAGGCAATTTCTTCCTCTCTCTGCAGGTGAGGGATTTTGCTTTCTTTAATAACATTGTCCCTGGAAGATAAATATTCCATGGCCACAATAAAACAGTTGGGAAATGCAATTAAATTTCTCCCTGTAATTGCAGATACAAATCAAGTGAAGATCAAATACACACCACACACATAATTCCTAAAACAAGTGTTTTGGTGCAGTGAGGGAGCACCAGCACCTCCTAAAGACTGAGCAAAAATGTGAATATGATACTGAGCAATGGCAGACTTCCTGTGCTGCTGCTGACCTGCACTGACAAGTCCTGAGGAGCCCACTCAAATAAATAAAAAATATACTAAGGCATGTTAAATAATTTTAACTGCAAGTCAACAGTTGCAGCTTGCTAAAAAGGCACAAGTAGTAACAAAACCAGAACCCCAAACTCTGAAATCAACTGAAATATTTTCAATAGCCAAGTTCAACAACAAATTAGGAAAATTTAAGCTGCTTTGTCCATTAAGGTTTAACCCAATGATATACTTTCAGTAGCTGTGGGTTTGAAGAAATGGACATTTTAAAGAATGTATTTTTAATATGGCAACACCCATCAAAACTCTCCTATGCTCACCTACCCTGAGACAGGGGAGTCAGTGCCCAACAGATGATTACAGCATTTTTCATGCACTCTTTTCTCCACCAGCTCCACAAGTACATGGATCTCTACATGTGAGATCAGAAGGAATTCACTAAAATTCACTCACCGGGATCTGGATCTTCAAGTTTCTCTTTAAGGCGAGGAAATGCAGGACGGAGGGACTCGGGGTACTTCAAAAAAACTTTGTACATGATTAACACTGCCTTCTTCCTGATGTAAGGCTTTGTGTGAGACATCTGGGAAGGAAACAACTGCAGTCAGGCTCTGAGCTCATCTGTGAGCTCCTGGGCTCACACTGCTGTCACCAAAGCTCTTGCTGGGAGACTCAACTGCTTTTTGAAAACTCAGCTTTGAGGCAAGAGCAAAATATTGTTGTTTATCACCAGAACTAATGAATGTATTTCAAAATGATCCTCTAGACCTAACTAAGATCTGTAAAAGCTCCCCAGAACCCCACAAGAACGAAGCAGCAGGTTTCACGTTCTAAATTTATCAGTTCTAAATTTAAGATATTTACCAGATTTGAATAACTTAACATTCTGTAATTATAAAGTAAAGTTATTTCAACCTTAAGAACTCACCAATGTCATGATGTCATTTGCCAAGTCCCTGGCAAGATCTGGAGTAACAAAACAGGACAAGCCAGTCAGTGCAACTCCAGTATCATACTGGTTAGGGCTACTCAGATCCTGAAAAAAGAGAAACACGCTCAAAAATTTAAGATCACACAGAATGTCAAGAAACAACTTCCTCAGAATAATTTTATTCAATCAACATAAATGAAGCAGAGCTTCTTCATGGGAATATTTACCTATCAACTACTAACACCTGCTAAACTACAGCCAGCCTGGGGTTTAATAATGGGCACAAAGAACCATAATTAAACAAGAGATGGATGACTGCAACATAAAAGTGATCAGAGTGATCATACCTTGGTGGTGTTTTGGGAATGGAAATCATTTTGAAACACTCAGTACTTATTACAAACACATTTAAAGTGCTAAAAAACTGGTATTAAACACTAACCCTGCTAAGTCCAATTCCAAATGTCAACTTCACTGGGAACAAGCACTCTTGGTGAGTGGAGTTCCACCTTAATCTAGCAGAGAAATGAGATTATTTTTCTCCTGAGCTGCTGGCAGCACCACAACTTCCAGTCCACAAAGACAGGACACAATTTGTGTGTGGAACACATTTATTGGTCAAGTTCTCTTGGATCTATTTGCAGTCATCCTACCCAGCCCTCCATACTCTTTCAGGTCTTCCTAAGCTTAAGTCACCCGTAGTAAAATTAATCTATGAGTAAGTTCAAGTACAGACCATAAATTGTGTATCAGGAAACACAAACATGAAGAAGCTGCACAGAGCATTCCCACATGGACTGCTGAATTAAGAGTCCAGATTCACATGGATACTGAAGCTGCTTCAGGAGAGCTAAACATAGTCAGGCCTTTGGGGTTCTGTGCCATTTACATCTCATTTAAAAACCTGCTGCAGGTGGTGAGAAATTAAGAGTCTACTTTAAGGATAATGCAATCTACTTCTTAAGGAGCAAAAAACTGCAATTCATCCTGGCTCTAGTGTATTTTTAGAACTGATAAATCCTTCAAATCTCAAGTTGTTGGATCAATGAAACATGAAAAGGCATGAAGAGATTTTTATCTTTTATGTAAAAACTTGAGCATAAAGTGAAAGTAGCCAGTAAGTGACTGAAATTCAGTAAAATAAAGAGTCCATAATGAAGACAATAGATATTCCCATTCAGCACAGAATAGTTCAAAAGATAAAGGGAAAAGCACTAGTTGTTTAGGAAGATACTGGCTAACATCCCACTGCTCTTTTTTAAGCAAGGAAAACACATTTTGGTTCCTCAGATGGTAAAAATGTAGGCAGATCTTGTCCTGGATCAGTCAAGTTTTAAAGCAGTGATACTTAAAAAATGAAAGTTAAGCACTTAAAAAAATATCTGTAACTTCAAGAATGGGAAAACAATGCTGCAAACCAATAACTCCAAATGATCAAACGCTATGAAAATGAATGCACATGTGGGTACATGGATACAGAACAAAACTTTCCATACTTTCCTCGCCATTTTTACACCCAATTCTGCCAGAGAAGACAAAGTCTGATGTGGAATTACAGACAAAAAGATCCCTCACAAGTAGAAGTGCTCTGGAGCCATGTCACTCCTGAGCCACTGCTCATTTTACTTCAGGAATGGGGATGCTTTTCCTGCCTGTTACATTCTTAGAAGCACTGCCTAGAGAGCAGTAAAGTCATTTCTGTCCCCATTCTCTGTGCTGAACAAACACAGAGCTGGTTTGAGACAGCACAGGGAGGGATGTGCACAGCTCCTGAGTGTTTCATTAATCCCTCTGCTTGTGGAACATCAGGAAACTGCAAATCAGGAATTCTACTGCAACACTTCTGTATTCCTCATGGAGAAATACTCAGTGCAGATGTGAGAGTGCAAGAAGAAATGAAGAACTGAACATTTACCTTTCTGATCTGATTAGTTGTCAGCATAATGACATCAGTCCCTTCATGAAAGCACTGGGAGGCAGCCAGGTAACCAATGCGCTGGGAAAGGCAAGGAGGAAAACAAGGTTTGGTTTTAAAGTCAATTTAGACAATGTTTAGGTGGAAAACAACTGGTGGCTTTATAAGCAATATTAAAAAGGTGAATGAGTAGGTTTTATAAGCAATATTAAAAAGGTGAATGAGTAGGTGATGAAAACCCCCCCCAGAAAAGGGGCTTTACATCAAAAAAGAGAAAGTTCAGACAAGTAATGTTCTTCTGATCATTTATCTGTCTTAGGGATAATAAAACCACCTCCACCTTCTCTATTTTGCTACACCACAGTTCAGTGACCACAAAGCTGCAGAAATAAGGTAGGATTGGCTACTACAATTATTTTGTTTGTGTTGACTCCTGAGTTTCAGGTATAAAGCCCCATTAGGGAATAATTTCTTAGGAAGCAACATTCCACCATGTTTGGTGAAAAAGGTCTGCAACAGAACATAAAACAAATCTCTCAAGAAAAATTATAAAGCTATTAGAGAACAAAAAATGCCTGATACTAAGAATCTCAGGTGGTTTTCACATAAAATTACCCTGGCTTTTCACAAAGGGTATCTGACAGCTTGGCCAGGACAGCTGCATTTACAGAGAGCTCACCTTGAATGTAAACTTGGAAGCACTCATAACTTCAATAATGTTGAAAGCAGCCCAACTGATGTCATAGCCCAGCATCTGTAACTGTGAGCAGAGAAGCCAAGATAAACCTCTGAAATAAAGAGACTCAAGGAAATAGGTCAAGACATGTCCCAAAATCAAAGATGCAACAGGAGTCTGAAAATGATACTGCAGGCATCACAGGTTTATGAGCAATGTACCACTCACCACTGCACCACCCACAATAAGTGAAAGACATCACAACTTTCCAACAGTTTGCATCAGTTCCAGGCTGTCCAAAGCAGCTGTGGCTGCCCCTGGATCCCTGGCAGTGCCCAAGGTTAAGCTGGATGGGGGTTGGAGCACCCTGGGACAGTGGAAGGTGTCCCTGCCATGGCAGGAGGATGAGCTTTAAGGTCTCTTCAAATCCAAATCATTCTGTGATTCTATAATATGCAGTTATATAAGCACCGGTGTGAGTGGGTTTCTTCCTGATTTTCTTTTAATAAAAACCATAACAGAGCCACAAAAAAATCTTTACCAAAATTTCTGTTTTCACCTTGTCAACAAAGGACTGAGCAAAGAGAAACAAACCCAGTTTCAAGTGCTCATGTCACTATACCATAAGAACCAATCCAGCTGAAAACAATTTCTTTTAACTTATTTGCTTTAAATGAGACTCATTTCCTGCCCCATCACAATTAAATCCAGTTGTACCACACAGAGCAGGAACTGCAGCCTCTGACGTCAGAGCTGGGGCAGTGACATCCCCACAGGCTGCACTTAGAGCAGGGGAGGCAGAGCAGGCACCCAGAGGCAGGGCTGGCTCCAAATCAGCAGGAAAGAACAAAATGCAGCTGCAGTTCCAGGGGAGCCCAGCAGGCACTTACATAGGTCAGTTTGCAGACTGCGTTTGCCTTCACTGCGATGTTGTCCTGCTTCAACTCCTGCTTGATCTCATCGATGCACTGAGAGATGTATTTTGCCTGAGGAAAGCAAACAAAAATTTCAGCTCCTCCACCAGTTTCTCAAATTTCCAGCACGTTGGTGGGGAGAAGCAGCAGAACTCCATTTACAAATATCAATCACACACACAATTTAGTAAGCACTTAATTCTGACACAATTATTTATTAAAAAAACCACCACAATTCTGTTACAAAACCAAAAGTATGAGATGTTTCTTTGGTGGTTGTCCCTTCTGCTCTCCCTCACAATTCCACCACTCACTCCAAAGCTCTAGATTCAAAAATCTGCAAACATGAAGTTGTTCAATGGAGACTGAGTAGGCAGAGGTCTGCACAAACCCAGAGTTCACCACTGCCTGCAGAGGGACACCCGCTCATTGGTGACAAGGACAAACTGTCACACACTGCTAACAGCCCACAAATCAAAGGGGACTGATGAAAACACCCCATTTTTGGACCTGCTGCCAATGATGACACTGTGGGTGCACACCCACAACACAGGGACACAACATAAGCCTTGGAAGGGACACTGGTGCTTTCTGAATCCCCCCAGCCATGGAAACCCCCATGGAAAATCACAAACCCCCTCTCTGGTTCTCAACTTCCACGAGTCCTTTTGCCATTTACACACTTTGATAAATAACAGTTATTACTATGAATCCCTCAGCAATTCAAAGAGCCAAATGTCACAATGTTTACATTTAAATATTGGTGTTTCACATCTTTCCAAGCAATCACATCTGTCCATGTGGGAAGGATGTGGCAAACATGTGATTTAAAATGATCTGTACAGATTTTACTTTATTCACAGAATTTGCTCAGCCAAAGATTCTTCCAGTTCACAATTAATTATTATTTTAGTACTGAAAGCATCTGCTACAGGAATAATGAAAATTTAAATGCAAAGAAATAATCTCTCTTTTCAAAGCCATGCATGCAGCAGAGTATTTCACATTCCTAGCTGCCAGAGGAACCAGGTCAGAACTGGATTACCTAATCCCTGCCTGAATACCACCACCTTCCTCCAAAATGATATTTTCAGCATAGAAGTGTCTAGTGGCCTGACTTTAATCAGTATTTTTCCCCTTTACACTAATTTTTGTGTATTAATACAACCATTTTTTAGTCTTTTATAAATGTCCTGTGTCACAGACAGCTTTTAATGAAAAATCCTTTCCTTAGGATTTTTTCCTCTTGAGAAGCTGGGAGGCCTCAGGAACAAAATGTAAACAATGATTATCTGCTGCTGTGGAATGCAACAGGTGCATCTGGGATTGGCCTCATGGGCTTGTTTGTAATTAATGGCCAATCACAGTCAGCTGGCTCGGACAGAGAGTTGAGACAAACTTTTGTTATCATTCTTTCTTATTCTATTCTTAGCCAGCCTTCTGATGAAACCTTTTCTTCTATTCTTTTAGTATAGTTTTAATATAATATATATCACAAAATAATAAATCAAGCCTTCTGAAACATGGAGTCAGATTTTCATCTCTTCCCTCAACCTGAGACCTCTGTGAACACTGTCACAGTCCTGGAGTGACACAATGCAAGTCACAAAAGTTTGGTGCTATGGATGGAAATCAGCCCTGGGGGAAGGACTTGGGCTGTTGGTGGGTGAGGGGCTCAGGCTGCCCCAGAAACCCCCCTGTGCTGGGCTGAGCCCCAGCGTGGGCAGCAGGGCAGGGGGGGATTCTGCCCCTCTGCCCCTGGGCTCAGGTCAGACCCCACCTGCAGAGCTGCCCCAGCCCTGGGCAACAGCAGCAGGAGGACGTGGGGCTGCTGCAGCCAGGCCAGAGGAGCCACGGAGATGCTGCCAGGGCTGGAGCCCCTCTGCTCTGAGCCAGCCTGGCACAGCTGGGGGCGCTCAGCACACAGATGAATGAATTTAAGGGAATTTAAGCTGTTCCTAAGTGCCTGTGTTTGGATAGAAATACCATCCTTACAGTGGGAATTCTCATGTTAAAGGAGGGCACTGTAAGCACCAAACAACCCTTTCCTGTACACAGATCCCTTCTGATCTCCTGGATACAGGTGAGTGGATCACATCTGCCAAAACTGCAGAGAGCATCACTCCCAAACACTTAACAACACAGTATCCAGGTGACTTTACCCAGAAACAGATTTGGGATTGTAAACCTTCACCTGAGACTGATTCAAGTCCTGACAACTCACATGGGAAGTTTAAACTCTTGAGTATAAACTAAAAAACCCTTTTGAGGGTAGAAAATAAATACTTCATTAAAAATGCTGGAAGAGTGACTTACACAACATGCAACTGATCCACAAATATATTGTACTTGGCCTTGAATATTTTATGCTCCCAGAAGAGCACACTGGAACAGTGTCACAGAATCCCTCATGTGTGTATCTTGTTGCCAGTGATGGCTCTCAAGGCAGAAGGACACACAGACAAGTTCTCAGTCTTTACATCCATAAGCAAAAGCCTCACTCATTTCCCACTGCATCTATCCCCACACTATTCAAACATCAGCTTAATCTTCTGGCAACCTCTTCAGAGTTGAGCACAAACTGTGTGAGCAGGAGAGGTGGAAAAAACAGAGCACAGGGAAGTTCAGTAGTGCCCAGCCTGGCACAGCTGAACAAGGCTCCAGAGTCACCAGCCCCAAAGTCCCACAGGTAAATCCCTGCCCACCAGTGAGTTCAGCTTCTGGAAAAGCACATTACAGAACTCAGCATCAGATCTGCAACTGAAAAAGGGGATTAGAGAGAGCAGAAAGAAGTCCTTCTGAAACAGCTGTACTTCAAATCCCAAAACACTCCAAGGAATGACAGGCACTATAAATAGAAAGCTTTACAGGATCAGCAGGTATTAACTTTTTGTTAATCCTGTGGAGTGGCACTGCCATGAATGAGCAATATGAGGAAATCTGATCTGTGCAGTCTCCATCCTAAATCTGAAAGGCAAGCACCACACCCAGCCTGATCTGCTGCCACATCTCACACCCACAGAGCTGGGAGGGAACCTGGAGGTGGGAGCAGATCCTCAGTGAGGCTCTGGCTGTGGAACCCTGGCCTGGGCACAGCACTGGGCACTGACCCAAACCCACAGCCCCCACTGCTGCTCAGTGGGGTCACACCACACAGCAAAAGAGAGAACAACCCCCTAATGCAATGAAAAAAATTCTAGTCACTCAACAAGGCCTAAATACTTGGAAGAAAAAAACCTTTAACATTTACATACTGACACAGCAAAAAAATCTGGGTATCTTGCCCAGCACCGATTATGTTTTTGCATAAATACTTCTAATATAGGAATTTCCTAGTGTGGTAATTAAAACCAAATCTTTCCCAGGATATAAGTAGCTCTGTTTTTCCTTAAATGCTTTTGAGGTCCCATGAATCACAGAATCACTGAGGTTGGAAAAGCCCTCAAGGATCAACAAGTTCAGCAGTTGTTGGTGCAGCACTGCCATGTCCATCACTCAAACATGCCCCAAATGCCACATCCACACGGTTTTTTGAACACTTCCAGGGATGGTGACTCCACCACTGCCCTGGGCAGCCCCTTCCAATGCCTGACCACCCCTTCTATGAAGCAATTTTTCCTAATATCCAATCTAAACCTCACCTGGTACAGCCTGAAGCAGTTTCCTCCTGCCATGTGCCTGTTGCTGAGAGCAGAGCCTGATCCCCCAGGCTGTCCCCTCCTGTCAGGAGCTGTGCAGAGCCACAAGGTCCCCCCTGAGCCTCCTTTTCTTCAAGCTGAGCCTTCCCCAGCTCCTCCTCATCATATTTGTGCTCCAGATCCTGCTCTGGACACACTCCAGCCCTTCAATGTCTTTCTTATCATGAGGGGCCCAACTCTAACCCCAGGATTCAAGGCAGGGCCTCAGCAGTGCCCAGAGTTCATTTATGCTCCCAGTACTCATTACAATATCAATTTATTTCTCAGCTATTAATTCCTCACTAATCCTGTGACAGTACAATTTGCAGTTTTGTGTTGATGGCTCACACATCCTGGCCAGTGGACTGAGGAGCATTTCTAAGCCCCAACACTCACAGACCTGTGTGTGCCCAGCCTGATTGCTCTGAGGGGGCCAGGACACGCTCAGGAACCCTCTCAGGAGGAAGAGTGGGAGCAGGGGCAGAGCTGAAGGCTCTGGGAGCAGCAGACAAGGAGGTGAGGCTCTTTTATTGCTGCCAAGAGGGAAAGGAGCCTTCCCTGGCTCGGTGGAAAGGCTCCTTAATGAAATGCTATAGCAACCACTCTGGTAATTGCTCTCTCTGCCAAGGAGCATTACAGGAACACGCCTGGAGCAGCCCAGCTAAAACCCAAGTGCAGCCTGCAGATGTGAGCAGGGAGCACCCAACAGAGCTGTGGGAACAGCACAGCCACAGCTGCATTTCTCCAAGTATGTCACCAATGAGATGCTGGAGTGTTTTATAGCCATTAACAAAATATGCAAGTTTTTTGTTTTTTAAAACAAGTCCAAATTCCTCAAGAATTCCAAGATCTCACCTAGAAAATATGTGCATTTAAATGAATGTGAGTGGCTAAAATAAGAAAGAAGGCATCATGAATCAAATACACAGTCTCTCTGAAATGGAAGGAGGAAGGGCAGAGTGGGTCATGGTAAGAAGCCAAAAATGCCATTTTATAGGAGTTTTCATTTCCCAGCCATGTTTTTGACTTAACTTTGAAAAACACTAAAGCTTTATTCCAAGACAAGACAGAACTTGGGGTTTGCTGACAATTTCAGAGATGCTCACAAAACACTTCTCTTTCTCAAGCAAGCAGTATGTGAAGTTTAAGAAAGTCCTTAATCTGTACAACAATTACATTCCTAGGAAATGTGATTCTCCATGCTGTACTTGCTGTGATTACCTGGCAGGAAGGAACACACCAATGATTGGGATGGAGATCACTGCAGAACCTTGACATTAAGTTTAATCATGTAAACTACTCATTTCCTGTAGTCTTTAAGAAGCTGTATTTTCATTTTCATCTCAACCAAATCCACCTTCTAAACTCAAGAGGAGGCAAACTCCCATTCATACCACTTTGGGTTGCAGCCCAGCAAACCAAATTCACTTGATCTGAGATTCAAACCTATCACTGCAACATCCAAGTGCTTCCATCCACATGAAAGAGTAAAATGCCAGTGAACATTGTTGTTATTTCTCTGGCACTTCCAGAGTTAAATACAGTGTTTTAAGGAAAGAATTATTTATTAAGAATTATTTATTAACTGTTAATTATTTATTAACAGTTCCACATGGAACAAGATATTTTCTGATATGTCTGAAACCACACCATGGTGAAACAGAAATGTTTTGAATACTTGGAACATAAAAATAAATAAGCACAAAATGTAACATTTCTTCTGTTTTAAGCATTGTGGGATTTATCAATTTTTGGTAGGACTTTGAGACAAACTCCATGAGATCACACTGAGCACAAGCACATGATGGTCTCACATGAGAGGGAGGTGCCCACTGCTGCAAGTTCCCAACACAACCACCGTGCTCAGCACCAAAGGCACTCACACCCAGAACACCTAAGGAGGTGAAGGAACTTTCAGAGCTGTTCGTGCTCCAGGCAGCAGAGCCCATTCACAGCACAGATCAGCTGCCCTGGAAGGAAGGCTGGGAGGAAATATTTATCACTTGTAAGGCGTCTCTCAAACCCCCAAATGCAGCACTGGATGTCAAACAGCACTGAACCAGCCAGAGAACACCTCTGGTGCTTGCAGTACCTGCACAGTATGGAATGAATCAACTGAAGTAACAGACAAGGGCATTAAAGGCAAAATGTGCTGCTTTCTACTGACTTGGACACAGCATTAGAGATCAACACATTACACATTAATGCCCATAAAAATACTGTATTATTTAACTACTGTAGAAAAAGCCATTTGAAATAAACAACAGCATCTTTTGTTTAGGCTACTCCATGGCTGGACAGAAAGAATTCCAAGGCATGTGCTCCCACACATGCTCCTCACAAGAAACTTCACCAAAGCCATGGCAAGCAGCTGAGAACAGAGCAGAGGCTCAGCAGTGAGGGGGAAGCTGCACAATGCTCATCCTGGTGGCCTTGCACAGCCTCAGTCCAGCAGGGCTGAGGGCTCTCAGCTGCAGCAAAGGGCTCAGGAACATGAAAGGCATTTTCAGAAAGCCAAGCTTATCTTGCACCCAGCTGCTGATAAACACTGCTGTACATGTTTTAACCTGCCTTAGTCTTGTCCATGAAGCTTTCCAGGGATTTATTTGCTCATCCTGAGGAAGGCTTAAGGTCCCAGCCCAATGTTCTGAGTGACAACACCAGAGGCACGAGGTTCTGCTGGTTCATTTGCAGCAGACTTCTGGATTATTTATTAGAAACACGATGCATTACCCACTGCCCCCTTGTCTGCTACAAGCACAGGGAGGTCACAAGACTCCTTGGCCAAACAGCACAGAGGAAGGAATGCAAAAGTAGGTTTACAGTTTTTCCTTTTGTTAATGTTTGCTGAAGTTACACACACCAACTGAGAGCTGGAATGATCCATGCACACATCCATCCTAAAGTGACTCATAAGCCAGTTAAAACCTTTGAACCTTAGTCTAAAAAATCAGAGAAATGCTATCTATGCACCAATTTCAGGGCAGATATCCAACCCCAGACCAGCCACTAGAGCCCCTTAAGGCACCACAGAAAAACACACAGGATCTTCTGAGCAGGGCTGGAACACAAAGATTGGGTTGCAGGAAAGAAAAAGCTGTAGAGCTGCAGCTGCTTGTCCAAAGTGACTCCAAGCACTGGGATGTTCTGGCAGGCTCCCATGGACAGCTCCTCTTTGGTGGTTTACCCAGAGACAATTCAGGATTTGACACTGAAATGCCCACAGAAGGGCACTGATGCAGGAGCCATCCTGGCCCCCTCCCAGTGGGCAAGGCCAAGATCACTGCTGGCACCTTGGGAATCAGGGAAGTGGCAACCAGCAAGTCCCAATACCAGTAAATCAGCAAGCAGGCAGCAGCAGCAAGGGTCTAGAGATGTCCCTTAATTATCTCCAGGCTGATCAGTCACTTCATATAAGCACATCTCCAGTCTGATCACAGTATTTGTTAATTTAATTGCACAGCAATTAAACAATCCTCAGGGGTCTGTGCTGTCTAAGCCATATCCGAGCAGACAACTTCTAAGCCTGGAGAGATGTGTCAGATAAAAGTGTTCATCCTTGCAAATACAAGATGTACCCAAAGTTTTATTTTCACATCGCTGAGTAAAAAGCTATGCAAGTGTTTTTACAGTTTTACAGTTGTTGCAGACATCTCTGTGCACTTTCAGGCTCTGATAAAGGCAGGCTTCATCAAAGCACGTGCTTTGCTGGATGCAGAGGAAGCAGGCGCTTCCTCCTGGGAAACTAAAGTAGCTATTGTTGCTGAGACTCAGATGACTGAAGTAGTTCAGACAGAAACCAAAAAAAGATGCTTAGTGACGTATTAATACCAAATAAAAATGTAACACAAAGTACTACAAAGCTCCAACACTGATTCATGCACAGCTGTGAGCACTGTGCAGTTATGGAAAGGTAAGGAGGACAATGAAAGGGATGGTTCATGGCCATTCCTGACTTCTTCAATTCAGCACAAATATTTGTATAATTAAAGTAAGTTTGTTCACCTCCTCCCTGCTGTACAATCACACCACTCACACTAAACAAACATCCACTCAAGGCTGAAGCTGATTAACACTTGAGGCAATATATTTTATACAGCTTTGCCATAGATTGAGCCAACCAGAAGAAAGTTTCAGCATTCCCACATTGACACCTCCCTCCATTTATACAGCTTCCAACACGGGGATTTCTCAGCAGAACTTGTCATGATGGAAATAACAACAAAAAAGAAACAGCTAATTCAAAAACCAGCACTCAGCTATGAGGTTTACAAACTGCTCAGCCTGCTGGGCAGTGACTGATGGGGGAACCAAACATTTCTAATATCCAGTTACACTCAGGATCCAACAGGGCTCACTTATTTCAGTTACTTCGAAAATTTGCTTCTTATAAAAAAAAACCCAAACCAAATAAACCACCTCAATCACCTTTCTGAGCTACCACCAACAATGTTATTTTCTGCAGCTTTTACGCTATTCAAATATTTTTATGCTTCCTGACACCTGGATTTTAGCAGACCCCCCTTAGATAATGAAGCATTTCAATTTCTCAGTGTGAATGATCAGCAGTTTTTAATAACCCAAGGAACACAAATGCTGCCTTGTAACCAGTCCCATGACTTGGTTCTTTCTGGAGCCTGCCATGTAACGCTGCCCTTCACAGGGCACAGGAACAGGATGTTCTCCCAAGAACACTTCCAAGTGAAAAACCTAAAGGTGCTGTCTGTACACAAACGCCATCACTAACCCACACTGTGGAGGAAGAGGTTTGCAGTCACTTTCATAGACAATGATGGCAAGAAACCACAAAAAAACCCATTTTCTGCACTCAGCAGCAGGACAAAGATCTGCAACAAAAAGCACCAAATAAACAACTCTGTGCAGTTGATCACAGTGCAGAAATGTAATCTGTATCCATATTTCACTTTGATTTCTCTGGCTGTTTTTCCCTGGCCTCAGTAAAGGAACAGTGGATGGTCACTCCATTTCTTAGGTACCAGTTCTTCCTCTCCCCTGGCCCTGCCTGGGCACAATATTCACTTCCACATGTGCCAGCACAGATCTGTCTGGAGCATTTCAAACCTCAGCAGAGGCAGCTATAAATGCTCAGGACTGGGAACAAAGCTATTATCCCCACTTATGCCACAGTCAATTAAGTAATATTTAATACAGGAGAAAGCAAGAAGCTAATGAAAGGCAGCACTAATGCAAAGCCTCAGCTGCTCCTGCAGTAATCACAGGAGAACATTGCCCACATCTTGGCTCGTGTGCCATGCCCCAGGCCCTCTGTGCCCGTGACACAGCAGGTAAGGCAGGGCACCCACACTGGGCCCTGCAGGCCAGCCCCAGACTGGTTTCTCACCAAGTGGTGTGAGGTCCTCATCCAACCCTCTTTGTGTATTGTTTCTACTTCCGACTTGGTCTTTTGCAGTGATTCACACACGCAGAATTAACAATAGCAACTGGAGATGCACTTGGGAGTGGGTGGAATAATGAGCTGCCTTCAAAGACACCAACACGTATGTGACACACAGCAAGTGATGGAGCAGCAGTGCCTGAAAGAGCTGTCTGTCATCAATGAACTGCAGTGCCCAGCAGTTGGGCTGCTCTGTCAGGCACCAACAAGCTGCTCAGCATTCCTCAAAACTCCCTGATTATGTTCCATCCCACGTCCTTGACCATCAAATACCAACACTGCACCAGGGGCTGAGGCCAGGCTGTCAGAAGCCACAGCACGAGGAGGCCTTCAGCCTTCTTCTGAGCCCAGAAGAGTTTTGGGATGTGAAAAGATTCCTCAAAACTCCCCACATCATTTCATCTGAAAATGTGTCAGAAGAAGCTGGAAATCAGCAGTGGAACACAGCAGTCCTTTATTTAGAGGAAAAAGCTTTTTTAACAATACAAGTGCCCTGTCCTCAGGTAACACTCAGTAAGCAGCAAAGCCACTGGCAGGTTGGGAAGCCTGGGCTGACAGTAAATCAGAAATTTCACAGCATGACACACACAATGCTGCTCCCATTCAGCATTATATCAGTAACTGAAGTTCTTTCCCAACCAGCAGCACTGAGAGCTCCTTTCACTCTTCTGAAACAGTTTAAGAGTAAACCAGCAATGAGATACTTATCACCCAACACCAGAGACAGGAAAAGGTGAATTTTTCAATATGATTTTTTCTGAAAGCATCAATTACCAAAACCATGAAGGCACACACAGCAGATTTTCTGAGAAAAGAGGGGGACAATCTTCTCATGTTATAAGAGAAGTGCACAGATATTTAGTACAGGACTTCTTGAAATCCCTTCTCTCTCCTTAAGTGTCCTGCAGTAAATCAAAGCCACCTGAAATAGAGGGCTACTGTCTGAATGAGCTAAGCACACTCATTAATACCTGTTGCTGTTACTTAATAATTTCAGTTTTCTAAAGGAACATCTCACATCAGCATTTGACAGGAGCTTCCTTGTTGGGAAAAACAAACTTTTAACTGTGAATGAAAAACACTGTGCAAGGGCCAAACAGCATCAAAGAAATATCCTGTCCCTTGTTACACGTTTAGGAGAACAGATATAATTTATCAGTTTGGATTATCTTGGCAAAAATCCAGTATATTTAACAGCCTATGGTACAAGGCAGTCCTCTCCTGAGCATGCTGTGGAGCAGATCCTGAAGCAGTAGGCACAAAGCAGGAGAAGTTATTTCATGGAATACAAAACCACCTAATAACTGCTGAAAAACACCACTTCCATTAGCAAAAGCATCCCTTTTCCAAAAGAAAGGGAGAGAATGAGGTATTGGAAGCGAAAAGGCAGGAAAGCACAGTAGGATCAAGCCTGGCTTTGAACCGGCACTGGGAAACAGCACAGGAACGAAAGCATCTGGTGGAAAGTAAACACAACGTGTCAGAGCTGGGAGGGAGCTCAGCTGCTCTGCCACCTCATCCCTGCACGCAGCACTGACCCTGCAGCGGAGCAGCAGCTCCAGCGCTCCCCAGAACAGCAGAAATGGGCACAGGAGGGGGCACAGAGCAGGGACTGCGTTAACCCCTCCCCTCTCCTGGTCAACCCCCTCCCCTCTCCTGGTTAACCCCCTCCCCTCTCCTGGGTTAACCACCTCCCCTCTCCTGGGTTAACCACCTCCCCTCTCCTGGGTTAACCCCCTCCCCTCTCCTGGTTAACCCCTCCCCTCTCCAGGTTAACCCCCTCCCCTCTCCTGGGTTAACCCCCTCCCCTCTCCTGGTTAACCCCCTCCCCTCTCCTGGTTAACCCCTCCCCTCTCCTGGGTTAACCCCCTCCCCTCTCCTGGTTAACCCCTCCCCTCTCCAGGTTAACCCCCTCCCCTCTCCTGGGTTAACCCCCTCCCCTCTCCTGGTTAACCCCCTCCCCTCTCCTGCCTCACACCCTCAGGGGCATCCATCCCTTCAGTTCCAGGGTTTAAGCTCAAAATAAACGGGTCACACAATGGAAATGCCTCTGACAGGGAGTTAACGTGCTCAGAGGGGCTGGGAGCTCCAGGGCCAGGCAGCCTGCAGCACTCCCAGCTCCTCTAATGAGCTGAGCAGCACAAAACTCATCAATGAAGGGATGTGGCCTGCCCTGACCTCAGGACACACCCTGGGGTGTGAGATTGAGGCTCACAGCAACAGAGGAAGAACACAAAGCCACCAAGCAAGAAGACAGCGGGGCTGTCAAAGAGCTGCAGTGAGAAACCCACTGTGAACTGAAACCTCCATGGGCTGTGAAATACCAAATGTGCTCATGGGGTACCTGCTAAGAAGTGGAAAGGAATAAAAGTTTCCATCTCAGATCTACCAGGAGACATGAGGGAATAAGTGATTGCAGATTTTTCCATGTGATTAAATTCCAAAACACAAAACCCAAGACATAGAAATAAACCAACCTCCTGTAAAAAGCACAAGTAAATCACAAGTCCAAACAACAATCTTGCCTTCATTTCTCCTCATATCATTGCTACTTAACAACCACAGGAGCTCCTTCCCAGAGACAACTCTTCCTGGAGAAACTCCTGTTGAGCCAAGACCAACAGCCAATATCCTCCCCACTAAAGCACACTGTTTGTTTTAAACAAATTTGCTTTTCTGAACAGGATAGAGTGTCTGTCTGAGGCACAGACACTTATCTTGAGACACACAAACGTTGGTGGAACTACAGCACTGGAGCAACATTCAACAAATACAATGAGCAATGGAACCACTGTAGGGAAAAGAGGAAGAATTTTTGCAGCTAGTTCCTCTAAAACAGCATTCTGATTTTGTAACATCACCTGAAAATTAGCCAATGTCCCTGGCCACTGCCTGGGAAGCTCTGAATCCACACCCAAAAGCTCAACAGCAGCTTTACAGCTCTCCCCAGCTGAGCCAGGAAAAGGCACAGTCAGACACGCTCTGGAATTGAGATAAATGTCTGAAGGATTCCCAAACACACAGGTTTTACCAGAGCAGTGTCTTAATCAGCTGAACACATCCTGGTTTGGGTTGTAATTTTTGCTGTGCTCGTGAGGGTATAAAAAGGAATTATCCCTGTAGTTATCTATTTCCAAATCTCACCATTTGTACTCCAAAGAGAAGAGTTTAAAATCACTTTATGCAAATCACACCCAGCTGTTCTGAGACAACACCTTGCTCTGACTTCACTGAATCCCAGAGTGCACAAACCCCAGAAACAGCTTCCTACAAGTGCACAGAACCCTACAAAATTATCCAAGGAGTGTTTTTTCCTAACTCCACAGGGCACCAAAGCCAATGTATTTTAACCATTTCCTGTCACAGATCAGAACAAACTCTGTGTGGTTCTTAATTATCTTTATGAAGCTGCTTGTCACAAAATTTTAGAAAGAACATTCAATTCTTCTCAAAGAACTGGTGCCACAAAGGCCTGGACCTTCACCAGAGGGATCCTCAGGGCTTTGACAGCTGATGAAACACTTTCTGTCCTATGCACAAAGGAATAAAGCAGATTTACTAAAAGCAGCACAACACATTGGAGGGGCTCCATAAGAATACTGCTCACCAGAACACACTAAGCTCATGAATTCCATACAAATTTGCTGTTGCTATTTCATGGTGTTTCCTACATTTCTCAGGGCACTGAACAGCAGCCCTGCCTTCCTCTGCCACCAAACCAATACCATAAATTTAACATATGCTGAAATAAGTTGGATTCAACCATCCTGGTGGTTCCCTTCCAACTCAGCCTATTCTGTTAAAACCAGAAATTTCCCAGGTATGCCCACTACCAAACAACCCCGTGTCCTGTGCACAAGGGGCTTCACAGAGATTTTTGGAAGTTGTATTTTCTGTTTCAGTTCAATAGCAGCAGCAAGTCAGATCAGTTTCCCCAGTAAAGTTCTCCATTTAGTTACATGTTTACAACTTTGCAGCTTTTGATAGCTGATACTGATTCCACAGCCACCCCCCAACAAACCAGCACAGCCCAGCTGCTAGACCAACATCAGCAACGCTTCTCAGGCTTCAGGAGTTACTTGAAGATGAACATAAATGACATTGGGGCCCGTTACTTCTCAATTACCGTGTGACACTTCACTGTGGAGTCTCACATAACACGTTCTTGATGACTAATTATTTCACCTATACTAATTTCCTGATCACGTGCTTCTCACACAAGAGTGGATAACAGGCCAGCACGGAGAACTGATTGCTGCCTGGAAAAGCTCTGAGAGAAGGACGTTTTAGTCAGGAGATACTAAACATGAAGGGTCTGAAAGCTGAATTAGGAGCTTACTTCTGTATAACAGCTTCAGGGTGAAGAATACCTGGCTGACTACAGCACGTGACTGAAGAGCTGGAGAGGAAGGAATTCCTCAATATTATTCCTCTGTAATAATCACGTATACATTTGCGTGTATAGATATATTTATATATATCTCCATATGCACATCACAGCTCGCAACACCACAAGACACTGAATGGAAAGGTAAGCACCAAGCACGACCCTCCCTTATTAACTCTCCTGCTCTCACCCAGCCTGTCCCTCCTGCCCCACACCCCAGCGTCACCATCCTCGTTCTGACTCCGCTTCCCCCTTCCCAAACCAACATTCCCTTCCCAGCCCCGGCCCCGGCGGTGACATCCCCGGGCCGGAGCGCGGGGAAGGCTCCCCTCACCTCATCCTCCTTGTGATTGCGGATGCCGCGCACCAGGTCCTGCAGGTTCTTGTCAAACATACGGTCGATGCTGCCCTTCACCATCTTCAGCGCCATGGCGGCGGCGGCGGCGGGGCCTGCGCCGGGCTGAGGGGCCGGGCCCGGCCGGGGGGGCCGCCGCGGTGCTACTGCCGCTCGAGCCGGGTGAGAGCAGCGGTGCCGGGGCGCTCACATGCCGAGGGGAGCGGGAGGGCACGGGCGGAGCTGCCCTGGCGGACGGGCGGGCACGGGCGACCCCGGCCGCGGGCACAGCTCCAGGCGGCGCTGGGGATCCGGCACCGACAAAATGGCGGCCGGTCAGCTGAGGGCTCGGCCACGCCCCCGGAATGGCCACGCCCCGAGAGACCGGCCACGCCCCCAGAGACCGGCCACGCCCCCGGGCCAACGCGATCCGCTGTGCCTCTCTCCAGCCCCGCCCACTCCGTCCGGGGCACGCCTCCGTCTGGCCACGCCCCCGGAAGGGCCCTCGCCGCTCTCCAGCCGCGCCCCAATCACCTTGGACACGCCTCCAAGTGTCTGGACACGCCCCCTGACCCCGCCCCTGCCCCTCTCTGGCCGCGCCTTTTTCACGATCTCACGGCTGCTCTCCAGCCCCGCCCATCCAGCTCAGACCACGCCCCTCAAGTCTGATCACGCCCCGAGCCCGCCCCCTCACGCCTCTTCAGCAAAGCCACGCCCACTAGGTCCTGTTTGCCCCGCCCACTCGCCCCTCAGGAGGCTGCAGGCCCGGGAGGGGGATCCTGCCCCTCTCATCCCATGGGATGGAAACAACATTGGAAACAACAAATTCACGAAAGAAAACCCCAACCCTGGAAGCGCTTGGAGCAAACACTGAGTATTTAATGAGCTGCTGGATCTGAATTAGGGGCCAAGAGGCCGGTGGGATCCCGAGCTATGTTAGGAGGAGCATCGGTGGTAGAACATGGCAGCTGCTCCTGGCCTTTCCTCAGCCCTGCTGGGGCTCAGCTGGATGCTGTGTCCAGCTCTGGGCTCCTCGGGATCAGCGAGACGTGGAGCTCCTGGGATGGGCCCGTGGGGGTTGATGAAGGACATGATGGAGGGACTGGAGCATCTCTCGCACGAGGGGCTCGGGCTGTTCAGCCTCCAGAGCAGACCCAGCTGAGAGGAGCCCTCAGCCCGGTGTGCCTGAGGGAGGCTCAGAGCAGGGCCCGGCCTCTGCCCCGTGGGGCCCAGCAGCGGCACCAGAGGAACGGGCAGGAAATGATGCCCAGGAACATCCACCTGGACATGAGGCAGAACTTCTTTGCCGTGCAGGTGACCAAGCACTGAACAGACTGCCCAGGGAAAGTGTCCCTCACTGGGGACATTCCAGAACCATCTGGACACAATCCTGCGCCCTGTGCTCTGGGATGGCCCTGCCAGAGCAAGAAGGTGGGAGCTGATGGCCCAGTGTGGTCACACAAACTTGAACTATTCTGGTGTTCATCCCCCCTCACGCGCTGCGACAGCCGCGTCACTGCTGCCACTGCTGCCACTGCTGCTACTGCTGCCACTGCAGCCACTGCTGCCACTGCAGCCACTGCTGCCACTGCTGCCACTGCAGCCACTGCAGCCACTGCTGCCACTGCAGCCACTGCTGCCACTGCTGCCACTGCAGCCACTGCTGCCACTGTGCCAGCGCTGGCCACGCCCCCATCCCGGACCCCGCCCCTTCTGGTCACGCCTCCGTACCGGCCACGCCCCCCTGAGCGCTCCCGCGGGTCCCACGTGGCAGCGCGGGCGCGCGCGGCGGGGACGCGCGTGGGGACCGCGGTCCTTACGTGGGAATGAGGGTCCCTCCGTGGGAATGGGGGTCCCTCCGTGGGGATGAGGGCCCCTCCATGGGAATGAGGGTCCCTCCGTGGGGATGAGGGTCCCTCCATGGGGATGAGGGCCCCTCCATGGGGATGGGGCTCCCTTTGTGAGGATAGGGGTCCTTTATGGGGATGGGGGTCCTCCCGTGGGGACAGGATCCCTCTGTAGGGAAGGAAGGGCCGTCATCGGGGATGGGGCTCCTTCCACGGGGATGAGGGTCCCTCCGTGAGGATGAGGGTCCCTTTGTGGGCGTGCAGGTCCTTTCTGAGGCTGAGTTCCTCCATGAGGCCAGGGGTCACTCCATGGGGCCGCAGAATCCTCCATAGGGATGGAGACACCTCCACGGGTCTTTCTGGGGCTGAGAGTCCCCCCATGGGGTCAGGGGTACCTTCACAGGGATGGGGATCCCTCCATGGGGCTGCAGGTCCCCCCATGGGAATGGGGGTCCCTTTGTGGTCCTGAGGGTCCTTTCTGGGGCTGAGAATTCCTGCATGGGGCCAGGAGTTACTCTATGGGGCCACAGAACCCTCCATAGGGGTGGGAATCCCTCCATGGGTGTGAAGGTCCTTCCTGGGGCTGAGAGTCCCCCTGTGGGGTCTGGGGTACCCTCATAGGGGTGGGAATCCCTCTATGGGGCTGCAGGTCCTTTCTGGGGCTGAGAATCCCACCATGGGATCAAGAGTACCTTCATAGGAATGGGGGACCTGCAGGTCCTTCCATGGGGTGGGGGTCCTACAGAGTGAGGCTGGCAGAGCTCCACCTTTCCCACCTTTCCCCTCTGCCCGTGGGTGTCAGCAGTGGTAGAACCAAATTTTGGGTCATTTTTTATTGGGGATGCAGCTCCGCAGGCTGCCACACCCGAGCACCCACTAAACACCATCACCCACTGCCCCAGGTGAGAGTGTCAGTGTGGCAGAGCTGTGACAGGTGGCATGATGTGATGTGCGGAACTTTGTGAGTGTCCCCACACGTGTGGGCACAGAATGGGCAGTGGTTTGGTGTCCCTGTGACCACAGCTTGTCCTCTACCCACATGCCCAACACCCCTGAACGAGCCCCTGCTCATGGGTGCCCTGTCCCCACTGCAGGTGGGTGTGACAGGGACCAGGAGAGGGTAAACAAAATGTACAGAATCTGCTTTCCCACCCCACCTTCATCTCCAGAGCAGGATTCCAGCATCAGGGAAAGGAGGGAACTAAAGAGAAAGGAGCTTGCAAACAAAAAGGAGACGTGACCTTGCCAAGATCCACCTGGGATTCTGCACAACAGGGGAAGGAAAAGGATTTCTTTTGCTCCCAGTGTTCTTCCCTTTGTTCTCTGCCCTCAGCCTGGGCTTTGCAGGCTGTTTGTGTTGGCCCAGGGGCAGAGAGAGGAGCCCAGCTCGGGGGTTGTGTTGGTTTCATTCAGAAATAGCTGCACACATCAGCCCCTGTGCAGGAGGTTTCCCTTTTGAAGGGAAGAAGTCAAAGGGAAGAGTTGTGTTTGCTGGAGTCCTCATGGTATGGAGAACATCCAGGCTGAGGCTGTGGCTGGGAAGGGCTGGCTGTGCCCACTGTGCTGTCACTGTCCCCACACTGTCCCCACACTGTCCCCTGCCTTGGACTGGGCTGCTCTCTGAGGAGATCCCCAAAAACCTTGTGAAAATCCCTTGTGTTAACCCAGGCCTTTGCAGTGGAGCTCAGCTACTGTCACATTGTCACACTGTCACATTGTCACACTGTCACTTTGTCACACTGTCACTTTGTCACACCCTCACAGCCCCAGGCAGGGAGATGCAGCACGCTGAGGTGTGGGGAATATCTACAGATGGATTTGGACTCAAGGCTTGATCCCTCCCAAGTGAATTTCCAATGATTTCTCCTCCTGAGGCAGCCTTAGTTCAGCCTTAAGAATTAAATTTGGGACACAATTGACTTTTTCACTCTTCTTCCTGTGAATGCTGAAGGTTTGCAATCCCCTTATGATCACCTTTAATTAACAGCCTTGCTTTAAGCCTAATTGCTGCCATCGGTGATACCTAAATCTTATAATTCTCAGCTTTTGTCTTTCCCAGCTTTTGTCTTTCCTGCTTTTGCAGCTCAGATATTTTTATTATTTTTTTTTTAATAAATTACGCCACCTCCTGTTTTCCCTGCTGCACTTACACAGGCAGCATTCCCAGGGAAGGAATTTTCCCTCTCCAGCTGCTGACAGAGTGTCCCTAAGGAATGCTGTGCCTTTGGAGAGCTCTGCTGAGTCCCACAAAACACAATCCTGGCCATCACATCCCCAATGGAACCGAATCTGAGCTGCTTTTTTGGTTTTTTTTTGGTTTTCCCCCGTGGCCGTGCTTCCAAAGCTTTCTCCCCCATTCCTGGCACTCAGAGCACTCTGTGGGTTTCCCATCCCAATGATGTTTAAGACGATGGACTTGGTTAGTTAGTTAGTTAGTTAGTTAGTTAGTTAGTTAGTTAGTTAGTTAGTTGTGATTCTTAAATCACAATTTATGGTAATTGTGATTTGTAAATCACAAGGAAAGACACATGGAATTGAAGGAAAGAAACATGAAATTGGGGCTGTTCAGCCTCCAAGGGTGCAGCCAGGGTTCCATGACAGGATGTCTATTTTGGAGAGCTCCTTTTGGGGTGCCCCATGCCTGAGTACCCATATTGGGGTGCTTGTGTTGGAGTGTCCTTGTCAGGAATCCCGTGCCAGGATGCCCTTTTTGGGGTGTCCTTTATGGGCACTCAGGATGGGGTGACTGAGCCAGGGTGCCCGTATTGGGGTGCCCCATGTTGCTGTTCCCAAGCTGAGGTGTCTGTGACAGGATGCCCATTTTGGGGTGTCCTTTATGGGCACTCAGGATGGGGTGACTGAGCCAGGGTGCCCGTATTGGGGTGCCCCATGTTGCTGTTCCCAAGCTGAGGTGTCTGTGACAGGATGCCCATTTTGGGGTGTCCTTTATGGGCACTCAGGATGGGGTGACTGAGTCAGGGTGCCCTGTCCCCAGGTGACAATACTGGGGTACCCGTTTTGGGGTGCCCCATGTTGCAGTCCCCAAACTGAGGTGTCTGTGACAGGATACCCATTTTGGGGTGCCCCTTTTTGGGGGTACTTACATTGTGGTGCCCCATGCCTGAGTACCCCTATTGGGGTGCTTGTGTTGGAGTGTCCTTGCCAGGAATCCCGTGCCAGGATGCCCTTTTTGGGGTGTCCTTTATGGGCACTCAGGATGGGGTGACTGAGCCAGGGTGCCCATATTGGGGTGTCCTTTAAGGGACACTCAGGATGGGGTGATTGAACCAGGGTTCCCTGTCCCCAGGTGACAATACTGGGGTACCCCTTTTGGGATGCCCATTTTGGGGTGCCCCATGCCTGGGTGCCCATATTAGGGTACCTGTGCTGAAGTGTCTTTGCTGGGATGTCAGAATACCCTTTTTGGGGTGTCCCATGTAGGGTTGTCCTTGATGCTCAGCATGGGGTGACTGTGCCAGGGTGTCCTGCCCCTGGTGACAATAGTGGAGTGCCCAAATTGGGCTCATGTTGCAGTCCCCATGCTGAGGTGTCCGTGACAGGATGCCCATTTTGGGATGCCCATTTTGGACTGCCCATATTGGGCTGCCTCATGTTGCAGTCCCCATGCCAAGGTGTCCATGACAGTCTGCTCGTTTTGGGGTGCCCATTCTGGACTGCCCATATGGGGGTGCTCCCATACTGCAGTCCCTATGCCAAGGTATCTGTGACAGGATGCCCATTTTGGGGTGCCCATTCTGGAGTGCCCATATTGGGATGCTCCCATATTGCAGTCCCCATGCCAAGTTGTCCACGATAGGATGCCCATTTTGGGGTGCCAGCTTTGGGGTGCATCACGCTGGGGTGCCCCATGCCCCAGTGTCCATATTGGGGTGCTCATACTGGGATGTCTGTATTGGAATGTCTTTACCGGGGTGCCCATGATGGGGTGCCCCTATTGGGGTGCCCATATCCAGATGCCCCATGCCGGGTTGCCCCTTTTGGGGTGCCCCTATTGGGGTCCCATATCCAGATGCCCCATGCCGGGGTGCCCATTTTGGGGTCCCATATCCAGATGCTCCATACCAGGGTGCCCTTTTTGGGGTGCCCCTACTGGGGTGCCCATATCCAGATGCCAGTTTTGGGATGCCCCTATTGGAGTCCCATATCCAGATGCCCCATGCCGGGATGCCAGTTTTGGGATGCCCCTATTGGAGTCCCATATCCAGATGCCCCATGCCGGGTTGCCCCTTTTGGGGTGCCCCTATTGGGCTGCCTCATGTTGCAGGTCCCTATGCCAAGCTGTCCACGACACGATGCCCATTTTGGGCTGCCAGTTTTGGGGTGCATCACGCTGGGGTGCCCCATGCCCCACTGTCTATATTGGGGTGTCTGTGTTGGAATGTCTTTACCGGGGTGCCCTTTTTGGGGTGCCCCTATTGGGGTCCCATATCCACATGCTCCATGCCGGGGTGCCCGTTTTGGGATGTCACTTTTGGGGTGCCCATATCCAGGTGCCCGATGTCGGGGTGCCCTTTTTGTGATGTCCCTATTGGGGGTCCCATATCCAAGTGCCCAATGCCAGGTGCCCCTTTTTGTGGGGCCCCTATTGGGGTCCCGTATCCAGGTACCCCATGCCGGGGTGCCCGTTTTGGGGTGCCCTATTGGGGTCCCGTATCCAGATGCCCTATGCCGGGATGCCCGTTTTGGGGTGCCCATATCCAGGTGCTCCATGCCGGGGTGCCCTTTTTGGGTGCCCCTTTTGGGCTGCCATATCCAGATGCTCAGTGCCGGGCTGCCCGTTTTGGGGTGCCCACACCCATATGCCCCATGCCGGGGTGCCGTTTTGGGATGTCACTTTTGGGGTGCCCATATCCAGGTGCCCCATGTCGGGGTGCCCTTTTTGTGATGTCCCTATTGGGGGTCCCATATCCAAGTGCCCAGTGCCAGGTACCCCTTTTTGCGGGGCCCCTATTGGGGTCCCGTATCCAGGTACCCCATGCCGGGGTGCCCGTTTTGGGGTGCCCTATTGGGGTCCCATATCCAGATGCCCTATGCCGGGATGCCCGTTTTGGGGTGCCCATATCTAGGTGCTCCATGCCGGGGTGCCCTTTTTGTGATGTCCCTATTGGGGGTCCCATATCCAAGTGCCCAATGCCAGGTGCCCCTTTTTGTGGGGCCCCTATTGGGGTCCCGTATCCAGGTACCCCATGCCGGGGTGCCCGTTTTGGGGTGCCCATATCCAGGTGCTCCATGCCGGGGTGCCCTTTTTGGGTGCCCTTTTTGGGCTGCCATATCCAGATGCTCAGTGCCGGGCTGCCCGTTTTGGGGTGCCCACACCCATATGCCCCATGCCGGGCTGCCCGTTTTGGGATGCCCATTTTGGGGTGCCCATATCCAGATGCCCCATTCCGGGGTGCCCTTTTTGGGGTGCTCCATGCGGGGTGCCCTGTGCTGGGGTGTCGTGTCGGGGTGTCCGCGTTGCCCAGCTCAGACCCCGCTCCGCCGGTCCCCGCTCGTCCCCGCCAGGTGGCGCCTGCGCCCCGGGAGAGCCGGGGGGACACGGCGGGACCTGGGCTGGGACACGCGTGGGGACCTGTCGGGGGCAGGGCTGTCACCTTTAGGGGATGTGGGGGGCGATGGATGCCCCGTGTTTGGGTGATGGGTGTGGAAAATGTGTATTTTATGATTGGCTTTTCGCAAATATTCAAATGAATATTATATGGGTTGTGTTAGAAAGTGATGCTGTATTAATTCTCTTAAGTACTGTGGTAAATATAGTTTTAGGTTATAAAAATTGTTAAAAGAGAAACGATGCTATGTAGGATACTTTTTTTAAAGAAAGGACTCGCAGCGAGATAGCAGCCACAGGACACCTGAATCTTTCAGAGAAAGAGAATTTATTGCTCCATTATCAGAAGAAACGAACTTGTTCCCACTCGAAGGTGCTATCAGGATTCGGAGGAAGAAGTTGATGATGACGAGACTGAATCCTGTATTTGAATGGAATTTATGCATCATGTATGAAGTGTATGAATATGCAACAGGCTGTTGTTTTTAAGAGTTAATCCTTTGTTAACTGTGTCCTTTTTCAGGCTTGTGCTGCCCAGAAAAAGGTACCCAGACATCCATAACTCTTTGTTTCTATTGTCTCATATTGTCCTAATCCAAATTGTCCAAATTATCACTCTAATTGTATTACTATTTTTATAACCATTTCATTACTATTAAACTTTTCAAATTTTAAAAACAAGTGGTTGGCGTTTTTCACACTGGGTGAGCTGCGGCTGGATGGGGCGGTGGGTTCGGGTGCCCCATCGGGCACCCGGTGTGGGTTCGGGTGCCCCATGTGTGGCACTGGGGTGACGCCTCTGCGGTGTCTGGTTGGGGGTGATGGGTGCCCCACATTCGGGCGGAGGTGATTTCGATTGAGGGTGACCCACACACGTTCCCACCCCCACATTAGGGTGTGGGTGACGATGGCTGCGGGTGGGGCGCGGGGGCAGCGGTGTCCCCGCGGGCCAGGCACGGGCAGGGACACGTGGCCAGCCGGGGCTGAGGGGACAAGGGACCCATTCAGAGGCTCCGTGAGCCGCGGCTGCCTTGGGCACTGCGGGTGACTCGGGTCTGGCACCGCTGCACGGGCAGCTGGCACGGTGCCCTCGCCCCCACCAGCCAGAGCCTTTGTGCCCCCACATTCCCTGCTGGAACAGGGGATGGATGGAGCCCGAGGGTTAAACACCCGCCCCGTGCTCACAAATTCCACAGCTGATAGAATGCTTGGAATCCATCCTGTGAAAAACGCCAATCGCTTGTTTTTACAATTTGAAAAGTTTAATAGTAATGAAATGGTTATAAAAATAATAATGCAATTAGAGTAATAATAATTTGTACAATTTGAATTAGGACAATATGAGACAACAAATACAAAGAGTTAAGGATGTCTGGGTACCTTTTCCTGGGCAGCAAGCCTGAAAAAGGACACAGTTAACAGAGGATTAACCCTTAAAAACAACAGCCTGTTGCATATTCATATACTTCATACATGATGCATAAATTCCATTCAAACACAGGATTCTGTCTGGTCAGCGTCAACTTCTTCCTCCAAATTCTGATAGCACCTTGGAGGCAGGAAGAAGTTCGTTTCTTCTGATAATGGGACAATAAATTATTTTCCTTTGAAAGATTTAGGTGTCCTGTGGCTGCTATCTCACTGTGAGTCCTTTCTTTAAAAAAAGTATGCTACATGCCATCATTTCTATTTTAACATTTTGTTATAACCTAAAACTATATTTAACACAGTACTTAATAGAATTAATACAGGATCACTTTCTAACACAACACATATAATATTCATTTGAATATTTGCGAAAAGCCAATCATAAAACACATGCATTTTTCACAATCCCGAATGATGGATAGCACATTGGAGCAGGCTGGGCAGGCAAGGTGGAGGCAGGGAGAGCCCGGAGCCAGGGGAAAGCTGGGCACTGCTCCCTCTGCCTGAAAAATGGAGCCAGGGTGTCCCCAGCCCCGGCTGCCCCCAAACAAGGGGTTAAAAGGGGCGACAGAGGTGGGAGGCAGCAGCAGGGACACCCCAGCCCACCCACGGGACCTGGTTTGTCCCCTCTGTCCCCTCTGCCAGGGGCCAGGGCAGGGCAGAGGCTCCCTGGATGGCACCAGAAGCTCTCTGGCAGTGTGGGGTTAGGCACAGCCAGCACCGCAGCATCAATTCAAGCTCCAGCAGAGCCTAAAAGAGCCAAACTGGGTTTGTTTTCCCCTGGCAAAGCAGAGCTGATGGGAACCCCCAAGGGCTGGGTGGGAGGGAGCCACAGTGAAAACATTCCTGGTACCTCCCCTGGGCTCAGGGCTGCTCCAGGGGCTGAGCAGGTGACACTTCTGCCATCAGCTGTGCCCCTGGTTTTGTCCCTCTCATTCCTTGCTGAATCTGGAGCTCTGGCTCCTCATGCACAGTGCTCCCACCACTGTGTGAGGGAGTGGCAGCCACATCTCCCTAGGGAGAAAAAAAACCCAAACTGGGCTCAAACCCAGCTTGAGACCAGCTCCAGGACCAAAAGGGGGACACTGACAACCACAAGTGGCTTTATCCTGCCTGGACCTCCACTGGCACCAGCAGGGCTTTGATGCCTCACCCAGCCCAGGCCCTCAGTATCAACAGGCTCCCGGTGCAGAGGAAAATGTTGCATCACTGTTGTTGTGGCAACTGCAGCCAGAGCATCCCTGGAGAGCTTTTGCCCAGAGAGCTGGCAGGACAGATGGAAAGGACAGATGTTGCTCCATCGTGTGGAAGGGACCTCCCTGGAGCCACGCAGGATTGACCCCAAGAAATTAAAGTGGGGCTTGGAAAATGGCACTTAGGGCATTTTGCTTGAGGGAAAGGGAAGCTGTGCACAGAGCTGGCTCCACCCCTGGGGTTATGGACCACCAGCATCCTGCCCTGCCACTACCAGGGCTCCCCTTGGGATATTTCATCTGATGGGAACAAACTTGCCTGCAGGAACCTGCCTCGTGATCCAGCTTGTTGTTGGCAGCTAAATTGGGTCAGTAGTGAGGATGAGCTGTTGCTGGAAGGCAGGTTAACACCAGAGGAGCTGTGTGCTGCTCAAGCCCCTGTGCCAAGCCCTGGCCCTGCCTGAGGGTCAATGGACACGTGAACATGATAGAAGCTGACCCCAGAGTCCAAGGGGAGTAACCCCAGTGTGGGATGGGCTCCAGAGGAGCCTTTGCACGCCGTTTGTGCACAGACTGTCAGAGCAGTGCCTGTGTAAAGTGTCCTTGGTGCATTAATGCCCTCCCTGTGTCCCCCCACACTGCACATGGGACCCCCGTTTGGGGGATCCCTGGCTGGGGCTGTGTGGGAGCAGAGGTGGGATGTGGGGGCAGGAGGGGCTGTGCCAGCTGCCTGTGGGCACCAGCTGCCCACTGTGCACTCCTGACAGGGGAAAAATCTCTTTTCCAGTGCTACAGGAGCAGAGTTGTGTGCACAGAGCTGTGCAGAGCTTCCCCATTCTTCCCTATCCAAACTGGTTCATCTGGTGGTGGCAAAAAAAAAAAAAAAAAAAAAAAAAAAATTCAGCTCTGAATTGTGTCAGCCTGGAGCCAGGAGCTGAAGCTGGGGGATGCAGCAGGACCAGCACACCTGGGGAGGAGATGGGAACCTCTTCCTCAACAAACCTCCACACCAGAAAAATCCAACTGCTACTGATGTGGAATTGGATTATTGATTCTCTGGAAGGGCCAGTGCTGCAGGTCACTGCCTGCTGTCCCTGGAAAATCATCTCTGGAACCCTGGCAGCACCCAGTGTGTCCTGGTGCAGAGCAGAGAGGAGCTGCAGGAGAGCACAGGGTGAGTGGGCAGAGAGAATCAGGGAATTGTTTGAGTTGGGAGGAACCTCAAAGCCCATCCAGTGCCACCCCTGCCATGGCAGGGACACCTCCCACTGTCCCAGGGTGCTCCCAGCCCTGCCCAGCCTGGCCTTGGGCACTGCCAGGGATCCAGGGGCAGCCCCAGCTGCTCTGGGCACCCTGTGCCAGGGTCTGCCAACCCTCACAGGGAGAAATTATTTCCCAAAATCCCATCTAACCCTGCCCTCTGGCACTTGGAAGCCTTTCCCCTGACCTCTCACTACATGCTGTGGTCAGAAGTCCCTCCTGAGATTTCTTATAGACCCCTAAGACACCCAAAAAAGCAAAAATCCAGAGCTGTCCAAGGGACAGAGTGGCTCCCAGCTCTCTCACGTATCTCAGGGGTCACTTCAGCTCACTGAACTAGCAGAAAACATTGGAAGGTTGGCATTGCCCTTCCTTGCTTCCCTCTCTTCTTCCAGATGTAAAACTCAGAGAAATCAGTGAAAAGATGTCCTGATTCAGGCAGGTGCTTCAAAAATGACCCACTGCCCACTACCTGCCAGGAGACATCAGCTCCAGCACTGCACCCCTGCATGGTGGCCAGATGGTTGGGATTCATCTGGGAAATGCTGGAAGCTTCCATTACTCTTTATTAGCAGCCCAGGAGCCTGCTTGGGCCACACAAGGACTTGGACGACAAACTGATTAAAGACCATCCTAACGAACTCAAAGAGAATTCTTTAAATGGAGCCTGCTGTGCCTTGGAGAACTCCTGCCATGTCTATTTATTTAAATTTAATGGAATTTTTGTGGTAAGCTAATTAAAAATGAATTGATTATTTAAGAGGCAGTCAGAGCAGTTTAAGCACTGCTGACTTGATGATTTTAGTGTTTTCTTTAGAAAAGCATTGCTAGCTATGGAGCTTTCTGCACGTACAGACGTTTAAGGGGGAGGAAAAGGATACAAAGAGGGGAGTGGATGAGTTTGGAGCAGTTTCTGGATTAGGGAGCAGCCATGGGGAGGAGCAGGGGCACATCCCAGCCCCCATCACAGAGCTGTGCAGCTGCCCTCAATAAACAGCTCCTGTCTGTGCTGAAGGCAGAGACCTGTCAGGAAATAAAGGTATTAAATAATGCACAAAATCCCTGTGCAGGGAATATCCTGCTCAGGATGCATTTCAGGCACGGTGCATTCCCTGCCTTCCTGAGGAGCACAGTGACCCCAAGCAGGACAGCAGACACTGGATGTCTCCATGTCTCCATCCCAAAGGATTTGCAGAGGTTCAGTGGATGCAGGAGGCTTTGCCTGGCCCTGGAGGCACATCCCAGAGCAGGAGCAGAGTGGATGTGATGGCACCAAAGCTGAGCTCCGTGGCCCCCGAGCTCCCCAGCATGGCTGAGCCACTTCCTCTGCAGCACCATAAAACAGTGATGGGATTAATAAACTGGGCACAACAGCCAGGAGAGCCAGATGGCACAATCATCCTGCCCTGAGCTGTGTTTACTTGTCTTTGGCTGAGAAAGTGAGGAACCACAAAGGGGAAAGGTCCCAGCCCACACTGGCATGGCAGGACAGCAGATCCCAGCAGAACTTCCACCACCAGTTTATTGGGAAGGACTGGTTTTCCCTCCGGGTGCCAACTGGCTCTGCTGGAGCCGGCTGCAGGTCAGAGCCTGGGCTCAGCCATGCCCAGCTGGGCTCAGGGCACCTCCTCAGGATGCTCCTGTCCCGCAGGGATGCTCATCCCCAGCAGACACCGGCTCCCCGCTGCTCTTCCCACCCTCAGATGGATGGCACGGTGTCATTGTCCCCTGGGAGGTGAGCAGAGGGTGTGGGTACTGCGGTGCTGCTCGGTGCCCTTCCCTCGCAGTGCAGGACAGGGTGGCACGGTCCCCAAATGTCCCTGCACCCCAGGGCATGCGCTTGTCCCGGGAAGAGGGAAATTATCACCCGAAAGGCTGTGAAGGAGGGAGCTCCGGCCTGATTTATCGCCCGGTTTGGCACCTATAGACATGCAAACGGTGTCGCCCTGCCCTGCGGGCACCTATAGACATGGAAATGGCTGTCACTGAGCTCATCACCGGCCGCCATAGAGATGCAGCTGCCACCCCCACCCAGGTGTCCCCGCTCCCTGTCCCCGCCCAGGACACCTCCCGGTCCTGTCCCTGCCCGGCTGGGGTGCCCTCAGCCCTACTCCCAGGTTACACCGTGTTGCAAAGCTGTAGCGGCCGCCACAGAGCTCCCGATGTTGCTCTGGGCACCCAGTGCTTGGTAGCTGTGGCTGATGGACCCCGTCCCCATGTCCCTCCATCCCCGTTGTCCCCCTGTCCCGTTGTCCCCTTGTCCCCACTGGACACTGCTGTGCGCAGGGCTCCCTCTGCTCCCCCGTGCCCATAAAGCTCCTCCTCAGAGCTGTGTGGATCCCCCTACACAGCCTGGGACACACACCCGCGTGCCATGGGGATACCCCCTCTGTGCCCCCACGTGTGACATGTCCCCATGATCATGACTGTCACCGTGTTGGCACCGGCAAAGCTCACAGGTCACTCGTGAACAGACTTTGCACCAGGAGCTTTGGGGGCTTGGTGCAGTGAGCCATGAGCACAGCCTGGCCTCACACGAGTGGCCTGTGCCATCATGAGTGTGCCAGCTGTGTGCCATCATGTGTGTGACAGCCCTGTGCCCTCTTATGTGTGTGCCAGCCCTGTGCCGTCATGTGTGTGCCATCATGTGTGTGACAGCCCTGTGCCATCATGTGTGTGCCAGCCCTGTGCCGTCATGAGTGTGCCAGCTGTGTGCCATCATGTGTGTGCCAGCCCTGTGCCATCATGAGTGTGCCATCATGTGTGTGACAGCCCTGTGCCGTCATGAATGTGACAGCCCTGTGCCATCATGTGTGTGACAGCCCTGTGCCATCATATGAGTGTGACAGCCTTGTGCCATCATGAGTGTGCCAGCTGTGTGCCATCATGTGTGTGACAGCCCTGTGCCATCATGAATGTGACAGCCCTGCGCCATCATGTGTGTGCCAGCCCTGTGCCATCATGAGTGTGCCAGCTGTGTGCCATCATGAGTGTGATAGCCCCGTGCCCTCACATGCACGTGACAGCCCTGTGCCATAGTATGTGTGTGCCAGCCTTGCACCACCCCATGAGTGACCCAGCCCTGCAAGGCCACCTCAATGTCCCATGCCAGCCTGGTGCTGTCACACGGAGGGTCCCAGCCTTGTGCTGTCACATGGGCGCTCCCCCCTCACACAGACCCTGAGTGCCACGGCCACCCTTGCCCTGTGTGACGTGTGACAATGTGGCCCATCCTGCACATGTGTGCCATGTGCCACCCTTGGCCTTGTCATGTGTGTCAGTGCAACCCATTCTGCTCCCATGTGCCATGTGTCACCCTCACCCTGTCACCTGTGTCACACCACAGCCCGTACTGCTCCCATGTGCCGCCCTCTCCCCATCACACACGTGACAACATGGCCTGTCCCACTCCTGTGCCCATGTGCCAACCTTGGCCTTGTCACATGTCATGCCACAACCCGTTCTACTCGCATGTGCCACTCTTGCCGTGTCACATGTGTCACACTACAGACCCTCCTGCTCCCATGTGCCACCCTCACCTTGTCACACATGTGTGACAACGTGGCCTGTCCCTTTCCGTGCCCATGTGCCATTTTGCGCCATCACACACATGTGACACTGCAGCCCATCCTGCTCCTGTGTGCCATGTGCCACCTGGGCCCTGTCACACGGGTGTCACACTGCAGCCCATCCTGCTCTTTTGTGCCATGTGCTGCCCTCATCCTTGTCACATGCATGTCACACTACAGCCTATCCTGCTCCCGTGTTCCAGGTGCTGTCCTGGCCGTGTCACACACATGTGACACTGCAGCCCATCCTGCTCCTGTGTCCCAAGTGCCACCCTGGCCCTGTCACATGCATGTCACACTGCAGTCCATCCCGTTCTTGTGTGCCATGTGCTGCCCTGGCCCTGCCACATGTGTGTGACACTATGGCCTGTCCTGCTCCCATGTGCCATGTGCCACCCTGCTCCTGTCACACGCGTGTCACGCTGCAGCCCATCCTTCTCTCGTGTCCCATGTGCCACCCTGGCCTGTCACATGTGTCTGGCGCCGCAGCCGGTGCTGCTCTCCTTGCCAGGTGCCACCCCTGTGCCACCCCTGTGCCATCCCAGGGCCACCCCGGTGTCCCCCCGGCCTGTCCGGGGTCCCGTCCCCGCAGCCCCCCCACTCTGTGCGCGACCCCGGCCCGCAGGAGGGGGGGGGAATGGCTGCGGGTGCGCGCGCACGAGAGGCCGCGGGAGCGCGCGCGGCGCGGGGGCAGCTGAGGACAGGGGGGAGGGAGGGGAGGGAAGGGAAGGGGGGAGGGACCGCGGGGCCGCGCCCGCCCCTCTCCCCGCCCGCCCCCTCCCCGCGTCTGTCGCGTCGCTCGGGCCCGGCCCGGCCCGGCCCCGGCGCCTCATTGTGCTTCGCCTCACGCCGGCCCAAGATGGCGGCGGCGCCCGAGAGCCCCGCGAGCCGCCAACGACAATAGAGGGAGGGACGGGACCCGCCGCCCCCCCGGCACCGGCCGCCCCTCCCCGCCGCTCCCGCCGCCCCCCGCCCGCCGCACCGCGCCCACGCCCCCGGCCCGGCCCGGCCGCCGCACCCCGCCCCGGCCGGCCCCTCTAGCATGGTGCGGGGCCGCCGCCGCCTCGTCCTCCGGCTGCCGACATGGGCGAGAGGCTGGAGCTGCGGCTGAAGTCGCCCGTGGGAGCCGAGCCCGCCGTGTACCCCTGGCCGCTGCCCGTCTACGTGAGTATGGCCCGGCCCCACACCTGCCCCGCGCCCTGTCAGCGCCCCCGGCCCTGTCCCGGCCCTGGCAGCCGCCGGGCGATCCCTCAGCGCCGGCCCTTCCCGGGATCCGTCGGGATGATCGCCCCCCGTGAGGGAACCCTCCCGCAGCCCCGGCCCCGGGTGCCGCCGCTGCTCGCCTGGAAGTCAAATCCCCAATTTCATTTTATAATTGGTTGACTAAACCGAAGGGCGGGGAGGAGGAGGACTGGTTAATGAAAAGTTTTCGTGTTTTCCTCGCGCTGGGCTCGTGTAGCTGGTTAATAACCGGTGCTGCTGCGAGCGGGGTGGAATCCAGGGATTCTGGATGGGGGAATAGCGCTTAAATTATGGATGGCCTCGGGTGGTCGTGGGGACCCCAGGACCAGCCGCAGAGGGGGAATAAACAGCGGCCAGCGGCGCTTGTGGGTCTGGGGCTGCCGCCAGTTCCCCTCCAGCCGTGCCCTTGGAGCTCCCCTTTTATTTATCCCGAGTAGAATTCGAGCCAGCCGCAGTCCTCGTGCTTCCAAATAAAATGTCACTTGTCCTTGCTTAGCTGCCGCGCGGCGTTTTTCCCTAACTTGCCTGACTTTCTCCCGAGCCCGGACGAGCGATGTGTGACCTTGATAACAATGTCCATGTTCAAATTAGTGACAATCCCACGAGAGGCGAAAGGCTCTGGGGAGGGTATTTTTGGATGTGTGTAGGCTTCCTATCAACCCTTGAGCAATTTCTCTCCCTAACTGCGCGTAGCCCCTCGGAGCACAGTTTGCAAAGGCGGAACGTCTCTCTATATGTTTACTTGGCGCAGGCACTGTTGATTATCCCTGCGTTCCAGGCTGTGCTGTTGTACGTGAGCCCTTTCCCGGCGAGAACACGCTGGGACGCACAGGCTGGGGCAGCTGATACTGCTGATGTTGTTGCTCGCTTTTGGCAATCGCTGCTTGTGTGTGAGCGATTAGGAATATATCGCTCGTGGCAGGGGGAGACGGCTGCCTGCTCCTATCTGCCGCCTGCCTTTCAGGGGCTGCCGCTGTGGCCGTGCTGCTTTTCCAAAACATCCTCCATGCAGTGCTGTTCCCGGCGTGTCTCCCAGCACACACACTGGTTAAGCGCAGCCTTTCCTGTTTGGGCAGCTCTGTCAGTGTTGGCGGGCGCGCGCTCCGCTCAAATTGTCAGAAACTGAAAGTACAAGCGATGACCGGCTTCGGTTTTCCTCGCCAAATATTAACTCGTGTCCCCCCCTCCCCTCTCCGAGCGGGTTGTGTGAAGCGGAGGTTAAAGATTACGCGGGATAGGGATTGTTCTGGGAGGGAGGGGTGGTTTTATGTCTGTTCACAGAGATTACTACGGGCTTAAAAACCGAAATACCGACCCCCCTGCCCTTTATTTTAGGGGTGAAACGTGTGTTTTGCAGCATGGGAAATAAGGATTTAGTTGAATTGGGGAAACTTGAGCAGCTGGTTTTGAGGATGGCAGAATAAATAGAATTTTTTCGCAGTTAATCAGAAATGCGGGTGGTGGTGGTGGTGGTGGTGGGCGGGGGGGAGGGGGCTGTCACCCCCTATGTACTGCGAAATACCACAAACCCCAAACATCCTGCCCTTAACCCGTCCGCTCGGCACTGCCAGCCTTTCCAGAGCCATTCCCGAGTGGATGTTCCTCCGGGAGCCGGGCAGCGAGCGGAGCGCTGCGGCCAAGGCGCGCTCGCACACACGCACTCCCCTGCTCCGCCTGAGCCCTGGGGCTCTGCAAACAAATCCCCGTGCCCGTGGCAGCGCTTGGCCTGCTGACATCGTGCTCTGCTGAACGGCAGCCGCGCTTTCCCCGCGCTGGCGCGGCCCCGAGCTGCCGGCAGAGCCCGGCTCGCTTTGACGTAAGCAGAACATTTCTTAGTTTCACCGCCCGTGCTGCCGAGGAAGCAAGGTGGGATAGCCGAGAGGAGGGAAAATAAAAAAAAAATAAAAAACCACACCATGCTGATTCAAGGAGTTTTATTTAGCAGCGTTCTGGTTGCTTCCTGTTGTACTCTGTGCGATGTGTTTTCCGAGGGAAAGGGAACGGGAAACTCGGGTTATTTTTGGTGAGAGCAGCAGCAGTGGCGCGGAGTCATCTTTCCCAACATCCGAGGCTCCGTAGTGTGAACCTGCTGCGTGCCCGGGCTCCGCGGTGTGATGTAACCCTGCCTTGAGTAACTTGGCTATTTTTATGCCCTTACTACATCTCAAATTAGCGGCGTCAGTGTTGCTGCGTTGAAGGCTGGTCTCTCCCATTAATGGACGCCTGCGTTAATACCGCGTCTCTTTATTGCTGGGCTGCTGTATAATAGGAAAAGTGGGGTCTCTCCAGACTGCTGAGCCCGGATAATAGCCCGGCTGACAACCCGGCGCTTGTTGGGATGCTAAAAGAGCCGGGGAGGCTGATGTGAAACATGCATTTCCCTGCGAGTCTAATTAGGGCCGTGGGAGGAGAGAGAGCGGCGGCGGCGGTGCAGCTCCAGCCTCCCACTGGCTCCCACACAAAACTGAAAGTGCGGCTCCTTCCCCCGCCTTCCGCCGCCTCAAAGGAAAGGCCACGGTGCCCTAATGAAGCCGTGGTGAGCCGTGCTGGCCGTGCCACACTGTGATGAGTAAGTTGAATAGTGCATGGTGAGTAATCTCTCCTCATGACTCACAAAATATTTTCTGATGTTGACCTCTGTTTTTGTGACTGCCCCGCTTAATCAGAGCTGAAGTGAGTGTACTCTTTTGTGGGCTGGTTAACTCCTCGGCTCCCACGTATCTGCCCCACTTTTTGCTGGTGCCAGGTTGACAAGAGACCCAGGGATATGGTGTTAAAATTTTAATTTTGGCACTACGAAAGATACGGGCCTAGATAAAGGAAGTATTTGGGTGATAGACCAGATTTAATGGATCTAACTGGTCTTAAATAGGCTACTGCTGGTGGAGGGTGGCATTTTCAGTCACACTTCAAGTGTTGCTAAGCATAACTTGGTACTCACATTTACATCTGAAGGGTTTAAGGGGTGAAGTCCCCTTGTGTAGTTTTAAGACTTGCAGATATTTAGTTGTTTCCCCTGAGAATTTTTCCTGAAATGGTTCATTCTTGTCTCTGACTTCTACTATAGTTTAATTTGAATATGAATCAGGTTTAAATTGGAGATTTTTTCATTTTATACCACAGTAAGGCCTGCCTGATCTGTGAGGTGTCTCAGGTTGTACTTTGAACTCCTGACAAGTTCCTGTGTAGAATGGCAGGCTGTTGTGTGTGCAGGAGGAGAAAGGGGTGGGGGTGTTGTGGGGTGGATCAGCTCTACAGCCTGGTCTGGCAGGGTTCTGCTGATAAATCTGTGGCACCAGGGAGGGATTGCTTGCACAGGGAGCTGAGCAACAGGAGGTTCAGAGCTGCTGAAGCTGATAATTGTCACCAAAATCGGCGTTTGCTGGGCTGCACCCTATTGCAGCAGAGAGTTGGTGAATGTGGAAAAGCCTGTTTGCAGTGTGTCAGAGAGAGGAAGGACACTGTGCTTCATTCATTTTGCTCTCCTTAGGGCCTGCGCTGCGGGTTGGCAGTGCTCAGTGCCACTGGGCACAGGAGGCACAGGCGGGTGCTGAGGGCTGTGCAGGGCTCTTGTGGCACCCTGTCCTGTCCCTGCTGTGTTCAATAGGCTGCCAGTCCCTTCCAGGTCCAGAATGAGCCATGTGCCTGTTGTGCTGTGATCCCTGCTGGGTGCCATTCCCTTGGAAGGCCCTACAAGTGTCCATGTGCATCAGGTTGTTGTGGGTTGTGTTCCCCTCTCCCTATGGTATTTGTGGGGGCTGAGCTGTGGCAGCACCCGGGAACTCCTGCGGCCCCTGGGAATCCCAGTAGGGTTGTGCTCTGGGTATGGGATCACAGGATCATGGAATGCTTTGGCTGGGGTGGGACCTTAAAGCCCATCTTGTTCCACCCCTTGCACTGTCCCAGGTTGTTCCAAGCTGGCCTTGGACACTTCCAGGGATGGGGAAGCCACAGCTGCTCTGGGCACCCTCTGCCAGGGCCTCACCACCCTCACAGCCAAGAATTTATCTTCTGCCCTAGTTACCATATGGTAATACCAATTTTTTTTATCTACCAATTTTATTCCCTTCTTCCAGCCTTTGACTCTGTCCCCCAGGAATGGACAGTCCTGGTTGTGCCACTGTGCACATATTACCAATATTACCAGGGTGAGGTGCCTCTGCCCTGAGCTGCTGGAGCTTAAACCTCCAAATCAGTGCCTGTGATGAGAAGTCTGGCTTGAATAATTAATTTATTTGTTTGTGTTCCTCATTGTAACTGCTGACTTTCCACTCAGCTGTGATGGCAAGAAAATTCTCATTTTCTAATTGAGTGTTGTCAGAGCGTCACCCTGCACCTGGAGGTGTTTGTGTGGCTGCTGCTGGGAGTAATGGGATACAAGCTTCTTACTACTACATTTTGCACAGGTGGGAGGGTGCAGGGTGTGGGTTTTGGTTATTTATATTTTTTCCTTATCCAGCTGATACCATTCTGTCACCAAAGGAATGTGCTGTGCTGTGCAGGGAGACCTCAAGGGCAGGGAGTGTTAATGAAAATCACAGCCCAGAGGGGATTGTCACCTTTGAAATTAAAGATCAACGGTGGAGATGAATAACAAACCTTGTCTGAGAATTTAATCCTCTTTTTTTTGTGCGTGTCACTCAGCTTTCCTGGGAAGAGTTTCTGTGCTGCCTGCCTTTGGCTTCCCAGGCATGGAGGCAGGTGTGGCAGTGCCATAGGATGGTGCTGTAGGTGATTTTGGGAAGGAGCTAAATTGTTCCCTTGGGGTTGGAGCTGCCCTGTGCATCCTTCCCTCTGCCACAGACCCATCCCGTGGGCTCCTTATTCCACACCCCACCGCCCTGCAGTGGGATGAGCTGATGGAAAACACATTTTACACCTGCTCCTTGCTTTCCTCTGGGAGCAGCCTGAGCTGGAGGGGGAAGGTGAAGCCCCACTGATCCTCCCTGTGGGTTGGGAGTGTTGGTGCCTGCGGGACAGCTCTGGGAACAGGATCGCTGGAAAAAATGTAGCAGTGTATTCATTCAGAGGCGGCCCCCCGCCCTGCTCTGTGAAATGTGAGTCAGGTTCTGCCCGGGGCAGCCGGCCCTGCAGAGGAGGCACAGGAGGAAACTGTTGCTCTGCCTTTGCCAGGCAAAAACCTCCTCACCCCCTGAGTAATGGCCCAGAAATTCGGCACAGTCCGGGGGGGTTTCCCTGTTGCTTCAGCTTGTTGGGAAATGCTTGTGGGGATGAGTAATCACTCAGAACAAGCTTGTCTGGGGAAGGAAAGGTTTGAACATTGAGCGCAGTTCCGATTTCTCAGCACCTCTCTCTCTCTCTGTCTGCCCTCCCCTGTTGTAAAAACACCTGGAGTGGGGAGAGCACGCAGCGTGAAGCTGGGAAATATTGAAATATTGACTCAGTCATTTCAGAAGCACTCAGGTTTCTGTGCTGCCCAGCACATCACACAGCTGGCACTGTTACATCATTTCCCTGCCCTTTTCCCCAGTGCCAGAGGGACTCAGGGATGTGCTCCTGGGGTTCACAAGAGCCCTGCAGCATTAATTGTGCAGCACGTGGGCAGCACAGAAGAGCACTTTCCTTCTGGGCTTCACCCTTTGAAGCAGAACTTGCCCTGAGTGACAATCGGTGCTTGTTCAGTTCTCCAACTCCTTTGTTCCAAGCCCTGACCCGTTGGATACAAGATAAATCACGAGTTCAGTTAACAGACATTTTTTTTGCCCAGTTTGAAAAGTGAAAGTTGGTCTCTTGTCTTGCATCTTAAAGACCACACTAGTATTTATTTTTTTATATAACTGGTGTATCTGAAAGGCAACTGTTGAAAGACAGAGTAGCTGTCCAGGATTGCTTGTTTTCCCCCTTTCATTCATCAGCAGATGAGTGAGGATTAATGTTCCTGTCCAGGCCAAAGTTCCAGCCCAGGCAATTCAGATTTATCTACCTAAAAATTCACCCATCAGCTCCAGTTGGACACAGCAGTAAAAGCTTTCAGTGTGCCAAGGGAAATCCATGCCCCCACATGCAGCTCCAGCTCTTGTCCTTCGTGGCAGCCTTATTATATATGGAGATGATTATCCTTTCAAGGCTCAGATACGGGGCTGAGTTGTGTTGCCTCTGGGAATTTAGGCAAAACATCTTACCTCTTGGTATGTGAGATTTATGGGGGATTTAATCACCCTTCTCCCCAGACATCCATATGTCTACTTTTGTACTCTTCCTTCTTTCTTTTCCCCCTTTCTCATTGATTTGCTTTTTTTCCTTCCTGCTTTGAGTTAACCTTTAACTGCCTGATTAAAGTTTTGCACTGTAAAGATCAACACAAGGACCAGAGGTGGGGTGATTTTTTTGTGTCTTTTATCACATATTGATAATCATAAATTGTCTCAACGTATTTTTGCTTCAATTACTTTCTCCTTTCTAACAGAAGGATCCACAGAGGGAGGAAAAGTTCATGTTGGGAATTGTGAACATATTTACTTTCATGGTAATTATTAAAGACAAAACTAACTCTGAAGAGGAACAAGAAATAAAACTGAATAGGAAAGTTGGCCACATGCTGCTAGAGCTGTTGAATCAAGCAGGGACTATTTTTAGAGCATAGGAAAAGGGTGAGTGTATTTTACAGCAGGAAATGATGGTTTCATAGATAGGAGCAGATCACTGAATAACGAAAAAGTTCCTGTTCAGAGTATTTTGTTTTGGTTCATTTCACGAGTGAATGAGAGTTTTCTAAACATTTACACGGAATGGACTTGGTAGTGTTGGATGAAAAGTCTAAGGAACTACTGCAGACAGATAAATGAAACATTGGAAAACTTTTCTGAACCAATCCTACAGAAAGTTCTGATATAAATTTCTTAGTAAAAATGAATGAGTTTTAATAGTGCTTGTTATTTTCTGTGTCCTGTGAAGGCCAGTTTCCTGAGGTTTTGTCATTAATGTGTCATTTACTTTTTGGAGCTCAGCAATATTAATATTTGACAACTGTAAAATTCTAACAACTGTGAGCTTTTGAGGCTTCTCATTCATTTTTCAGTGGGATTCTCACTGGGCTGGTTCCCACATCCCACAAGACCTGGGAGATCAGGTGCTGGCTCAGGGTGGCCTCTGGCCCCTGGAGCTGGGTTTGGAGTCTTTGTGGATCTTGGCTTCCACCCCTGCTCATTGCAGCAAACACTCATGTGAAATTCTGCAATCTGTGAAGAATGCATTGTAATTTGTAGGGTCATTTATGAGTCTAAAGCAAAAACTTGTGGAAATGGTTGGTGGCTGGAAGTTGATGTTTGCTGTTCAGAACCTCCATTGTATCACTGCTCTACTCCATAAGTTGAAGCTAATAAAGGAAAACCCATATATGTATGTGTGTGTGTATATATATATTTGGGGGTTTTTTTGGTATCAAGACTCCATGCCCAGTGAGCTTCAAAAAGAGCACAAAATTTTCCTGCTAATTTCTGTTCTGTGGAATATTTGTGTGTGTTAAGTAGGAACAGAATTTCTGAGCTGTCCAAGCCTGAGTTATCTTTACAGAATATAAAGTGGTTATTTAAGCTGTTGTCTCACCAGTTTTCCCTGCAGGAGATGGGGCTCAGGCTGTGCCAGGAGCTTCCTCCCAGCTCCCACCGAGGCTGTGGGAAGACCCTGGGCTTGAGAAGGAGATGGTGGCTGCTTTCAGCACCAGCAATTTTGGGGCTGTGTGTTGATTCCTTCCCCTGGGTTCAGTGTGCAGGGTTGTTTGTGGCAGTGGGGATGATCAGAGGTGCCTTGAGCTCTCTGTGCTGCAGGGGTGGGGTATTTCCCTGCTGGTGCAGCTTTGTGGCTGGGACACCTGCAGGTAAAAGTGACTCTTGTCATCTCTGTTCCCTTGTGCTGAGCTGCTCTCACCCTCGGAGCAGTGGTGGAAAGGGAACTGAGCCAAAACCCCACCAAGGTTTGGTTTTAGTTCAGGCCTCCCCTGCCTTTGCTGTGTGAGAGCACAGGGACAGAGCAAGAGGTGACTTTTGGGGAAGTGGTGGCAGGGCAGGTGGCTGGGTGGGGTTAAATGGCTGTGAAAGGGTGGCAGGGCTGCCTCCTCTGCCCCAGGGAGTGAAAGCCCAGCAGTCCCAGACAAACAGTGCTGGGTTCACACGGGCTCACCACAGCCTCTGGTGTGGGCAGGGTGTGCCACTGCCTGAATCCCACCTGGGAGGGCAGTGGGACTCAGCAGTGAATGCTGATTTACCAGAATCACTGCATTCCCCCATGTATTCTGTTTATGTTATGTATTCTAACATAAACATTATTTTAAACTGCCTTTCTGCATAGTGGAATTGCTTCTTTTGTCTGGCTCATCCTGCTGTGGCTGTCCTGTGTGCCTCCACCACTCCTGCAGGCTGATTGCATGTTAATGGATTGAGCCAGCCCCTCCTGCAGTACCAGGGGAACCATTCCCTCCTGCATCTGTGCAGTGTCCGTAGCAACAGTTGGGATTGCTGTGTGCAGAGGCAGAACTGTTTCTGTGCTTGGAGCAGCAGCAGTGAAAGTGCAATCCCTGGTGCAACCATGCTAAATGATTATCCAGAGCAGTTTGGATCTTCTTTCTCAATGCCTGTTTCCTTTGTTAGTTTATTTTGGACCTTGGACCAACCTTTTCTTTTTTATTTAAATGTCCTTATGTAGCCATTAAGGAGGCCATGGTGACCACGATGTTTTCCAGTTGGTTTTGTGTGACAGTAACCTAGAAACTACCTCAGGCTTGTCTGCCTCCTGCTGTGTGGGAGATGGGCTTCCAAATGCAGTCCTGGGAGCTCTTCCTTCCCTGGAACTGGGAGGAAAAGATGGTTACAAGGTGTTCTCTGCAGGAGATCTCTTTTTATACATTCTAATAAAAATGTATTCTTGTGAATGTCCCTGTGCTTTCTTGATTAAGGGAATGACAGTAATTGGGTGGTTCAGAGGAGACTGATCCTTGTCTCTCTTGGTAAGAAAAACTGCTATGGTTGTTGCTATGGGAGCTAAAATGGCACAATCTTGATTTGGGGTAAAATCTGGTAACATTCAACCAAGTCCTGCTATCCAATATGGAATACTGCACGGAGCAGGCCTTCCTTTCCCCTTTCCCCTTACCCAGTCTTAACTGGCATTTGAGTACAAGGCAAACACCTGAAAATGCAAAGTGCTGGAAGGCAGAGCTGGCAGGACATGGAGCCTGAGATCCTCCCTCCTTGAGCAGCTCCTGGCTGCTGCAGGGCTGGAACTGCTTCGGCTTTTCAGACTCTTGTGACCCTCTTGTGTTCAGGTGTGTGGGCCATGGAGCTGCCCTGGGCAGGGGGATGTGCTGGGGGGTCTCTCTAGGGGGGCATCCGTGTGCTGTGCAGAGTGCTGGATCTTTCCTGGCTCCCAGAAAAGCTGCAGTGGCTCTTGTTGCCTTTGCTGGTGTCCAGAGAAACCCTTATCATCCTCACCAGATGGAAGCAAGCAAGGGGCTTGAAAGAGGCACTTGTCCCACCAGCCTTCTGCAAGATTGATTGGCTTTTCCTAATCCATCTTTTTGATCTCTGCTCACCATCTTGTCTGCAGCTGTAACATCCTCTGCTTTGGATTTATGGACTGCTGCCTGGGGAGAGAGAGCTGCCACTGCAGGCAACCAAGCTGTTCTTTAAACCCAGGGGCTGGTGGCACTGACCTCTTTTGTTTTGCAAGTTAAATGGGTCATGTGGAGATCAGAATTTGGCAAATCCCTGTGACTTCTGTTAATCCATGAGTGGGGTCAATGGCCAGGATTTGGGAGGAGCTGCTGTTACATTGGAGGGCTGGAAGTGTATCCAGGCAGGTCATTAAAGGTACACATTGAATTATTTGTAACTGCCTTGTTTCAGCTTTGGTTTTCACACATCTGGTGGGCAGGGGAAAGCTGTGGGAGATCTGTCCCTCTTGCTCTGCCCCTGCTTGACCACAGCTGCTTTTCACATTTCTGAAGAGCTGCTTTGGTCACCTGGCCTGTTTTTAGGGGAGGAAGCACGGTCTGGTGAGCCAGATCTGGCTCTGAAAGGGCAAGGTTTGCTTTGCTGTGGGACAGTTTAGTCTGGGCAGCCAAAGCTGTGCCCAGAAATGTTCCTGCCTATGAATAGGAGATAAGGGGTCATAAAAGTCTGTGTGTGGTGCTGGGAGAGTGCAAGATTGAAAGGGTCTGAGCTGTATTTTGTTTTTTACAAGAACTGATCCATGTTTTCAAACCATTTGTTTGCTGCTCAGGTCTGCAGGCTTTTTGGGCTACCTTTTCACTACCTGTGCTGTGTAGATGATCAGATCTCACAAAGATCCCTCTTTCAGAGAATCATGGAATCCCAGGTTTGGGTTGGAAGGGACCTTAAACTCATCCAGTGCCACCCATGCCATGGGCAGTGACACCTTCCACTATCCCAGGCTGCTCCAAGCCCTGTCCAACCTGGGTGAGGTGCAGTTTGGCATGTGGGGAAATAAAATTCAGACAAATATGATGTTCACCCTCAAGTCCCAATTTAGGCTTACCCCAAGGCTAAGCACAGTTTCATAAGAAAAACTCAAATAAAAAAAGATGTAAATCTGGAAGGGCACTGGGGTGGTGGTTTGTGCCTCCAGGCAGTGCAGGCTGCCCAATTTAACTGAACAAATTCTTGGTGTTTGAGGATGGAAACCAGAACATTTAAAACTGTTGCTTTAGGTTATAGATTCACTTTACACTATGGATTGTTGCACTGGGGGTTAACTGTTCTGTACAAACACACCCAGGAGTCTGGGATATGGTACTGGAACACAGAATTAACTCAAAATCTTGCCATTTAAGTATCTTGAGGGATGTTAGTTTGAAGATGTGATGTAACCAAAGCAGCCACACCTGGAGGAGGAGTGTAGGGGAATTACAGGGGGGCAGTTACAAACTGTTCCAACAGCCAACTTATGGCAAAAATGTTGCCAACTAATTTGTACCTTACCTTGCCCTTGAAGAGTGTTCTGTAGAAATGTCTGATTTGGCTGTTTTTAGTAGGAATTTGGTGCTTTGTGGAAGAAAGTTGTGCACAGATTAGTGAGCTGTGGCTGGTGCTGATCATGGCATGCACACTGTGATCTCTTGGGGTTATTATTGGGGTATTATTTGGGCTGCTTTGGTTTTCTCACCCTGGTGGCCAAGGAGGAGCTGTGAGTACTGCTGAGTATCCTGAGCTGGAAGGGACCCTCAGGGATCATGGATCCAGCCCCTGTCCCTGCACAGCCACCCCAACAACCCCACCCTGAGCATCCCAAACACTCCTGGAGCTCTGGCAGCCTTGGCACCATTCCCTGGGAGCCTGGGCAGTGCCCAGCACGCTAAGTTCTGGTCATATTGGTGATTTTAAAATTTTATTTCACAAGCAAAGAATGTGATTATAGAAAAGGATAATGATTGCTTCAATCTACATATTTGGAAAGAGATTTTGGGCACTGTCTTATTTGGCTTTCAAATGACACATTAGGGGCTTCTCCTATCTGCAGGATACAAAAGATGTTTTTTATGAGAAGGTGAAGGGAAAGATTGAACTCTTAAAAATTTCTCTGTGATCCAAACTCCATGGCCTGAAGGGTGACAGGAGTTGGTGTCTGTAGGAGAACTCAGCTGTGTGTGTGGGGGACAGGAGAACCCAGCTCTGTGTGTGGGACAGGAGATCTCAGCTCTGTGTGTGTGGGACAGGAGAGCCCAGCTCTGTGTGTGTGTGGGACAGGAGATCTCAGCTGTGTGTGTGTGGGACAGGAGAGCCCAGCTGTGTGTGTGTGGGACAGGAGAGCCCAGCTGTGTGTGTGAGGGACAGGAGAACCCAGCTGTGTGTGTGTGGGACAGGAGATCTCAGCTCTGTGTGTGAGGGACAGGAGAGCCCAGCTGTGTGTGTGTGGGACAGGAGAGCCCAGCTGTGTGTGTGTGGGACAGGAGAGCCCAGCTCTGTGTGTGTGAGGGACAGGAGAGCCCAGCTCTGTGTGTGGGACAGGAGATCTCAGCTCTGTGTGTGTGTGGGACAGGAGAGCCCAGCTCTGTGTGTGGGACAGGAGAGCCCAGCTCTGTGTGTGTGTGGGACAGGAGAGCCCAGCTGGGTGTGTGTGTGGGACAGGAGAGCCCAGCTGTGTGTGTGTGGGACAGGAGAGCCCAGCTCTGTGTGTGTGTGGGACAGGAGAGCCCAGCTGTGTGTGTGTGGGACAGGAGAGCCCAGCTGGGTGTGTGTGTGGGACAGGAGAACCCAGCTCTGTGTGTGTGAGGGACAGGAGATCTCAGCTCTGTGTGTGAGGGACAGGAGAACCCAGCTGTGTGTGTGAGGGACAGGAGAGCCCAGCTCTGTGTGTGTGTGGGACAGGAGAACCCAGCTCTGTGTGTGTGAGGGACAGGAGAACCCAGCTGTGTGTGTGAGGGACAGGAGAGCCCAGCTCTGTGTGTGAGGGACAGGAGAGCCCAGCTCTGTGTGTGTGGGACAGGAGCTCTCAGCTGTGTGTGTGTGGGACAGGAGAGCCCAGCTCTGTGTGTGTGGGACAGGAGCTCTGTGTGCTGGGACTCTGCTGTGCTCAGTTCCAGCTCTGGGGCTGTTCCTGGCTCCGAATTCTGTACTCAGAGTTGTAGGAATGTGTGGTTGGAGAAACCTGTTGTAAGAATCAGAAGGGTGAAGCTGTTCAGTCCTGCTGGCTGAAACTGCTCCACTTTTCCATAGAAAATGTTGGATGCTCTTTGACATGACTTTTGACAAAGTGTCTGCTTTCTTTCTGTTATTTTTTCCAATTAAATATCTTGGCAAAAATTATTGAACTTTCTCTGGGAACTCACGTTTCAATTTAAAATTCAGTGTTAAGGTTGAAGACCAGAACTCAGTGAAAAGTTCAGCTGGAGAGGGTTGGCTGCAATAACTCAGTGTGTGTTTAAGTTTGGTTTGTTTAAATCTTGTTGTGAAGAGCTTTGGGCAGTCTCAATAATTACTTCAGACTGCAACTCTTTAAATACTTTCCACATTAAAGAGATAAGGTTGGTTGTGAAAAGCTTCCATTTATGTGGCTCAGAAGATTCCAAGGGCCTCTCAGACAACATAAGTACAGGAACATTGGAAAGTACACAGAGGGCAGGAGCAGCACGTAGTGTGCAGGGAGGAGGGAGGGGAGCCTGGAGCAGGAGGGGGGTGAATGGAGCTGCTCTTTGTGACAGGGAGCACCGTGCTGGCATCATCTCATCTTGTGACTGGGAACAGAGCACAGAGGCTGCTTGAGCCTGGGCCAAAAGGCTCCTGCACACGGGATTCCAGCCCTGATGGAGTGCGTGGGAGGCTCTTCCCCAGCAGCTTCCACTGCCAAAGCCCTTTGGGTGTCAGAGTCCAGCGTGACACACGAGCACAACCTGCCTGCAACCTGACTCATGGGCACTGCAGCTGGGGAAAATAATAGAAACCCTCTGAACTGAGCCCAAAACCACAAAATCAGAGCCCTGGCTGAAGGGGAGAAGCTTCAGGGCACCTTTGGGGTGCAGGGGGGGCTGTTGGCTGAGTAGGGTGAGGTTGATCAGCAGAGCAGGAGTCACCATCCTTCCTTTTCCCCTTCCTTTTCCCCTTCCTTTTCCCCTTCTTTTTCCCCTTCTTTTTCCCCTTCCTTTTCCCCTTCCTTTTCCCTTCCCTTTTCCCTTCCCTTTTCCCTTCCCTTTTCCCTTCCCTTTTCCCTTCCCTTTTCCCTTCCCTTTTCCCTTCCCTTTTCCCTTCCCTTTTCCCTTCCCTTTTCCCTTCCTTTTTCTCTTCCTTTTTCCCTTCTACCTGCTTGGGCTGCTGATGGAGCAGGGGCAGGATCTGGGGGAGGTTTCTGTGGGAAATGGATTTGTAGAGAACTTTTAAAGTTTGATAGAAGGTTTATATAGGATGTATTTATATTTAAACTTTGAGATGTATTTGTATTTAAACTTAGAAATGCCATGGAATAGGAGAGACATTGCTGAGAGAGAAATGGAACTAGAAATAAGTTTCAAAGGATGGCCTTACAAATAAGATTAGATACTTTAGAGAAATAGAACTGTGAAAGATGCACTGTAGTAGGACCCACAAGGGATAATTTTAGATTGGTTTTGAGGCCAATTTACATCACGGTGTGACAAAAACTGATAAGTCAAGAAATGTTTATCATGTATTATAATTAGGAAATAGTTTGTTTCCAATTGTGAAGGTGTGAATTATAACATCTGTATTGTCTCACCTTTCACATGAGACTAGAAACAGAATAAAAGTTCTTTAAACACCTCAGCTGTCTCATCTGTGGGTCAGAAAAGAGCATAATCCAAGTTTCTATTCCATTTGCCTTTTGGTTGTCTCAGATTCCCTGCCAGTGCCATATCCGCTTGCCTGCACACAGATGTGATGCCTGTTGCTGTTCAATGTCCTTTCTGATTAAATCAAACAACCATAATAATGAAATGGGGCTGGAAGTTTCTCTAAGAAAAGAGAAGCTACTCTGTATTCCCTTCAGATATGTTTCCCCCTTCCATCAATTTTCCACAGCCAGCTCTGCTTTGAAGAAATGTAGGAGATCCTACTGGATTTATAAAAAAAATAATTTAATTCTTTTGCAAGACTTGCTTGAGACCTTGGGAGCTTCTCTGCTCAGCCAAAGTCTGTTAGAGAGTGAAGTAAACTTGGGAAGTGTTTCAGCATGGGGAGTTCAGCAGCAGTAGATGGAACTGGTTTGGCTTTCTTTATTCCCAGATAATGTCACAAACTAAACTCAAAGGCCCCTTCTGCCTGGAGTTTCCATGTGGGGTTGTGCAAAGTCACTTAGATTGGCTGATCTGTAGGTATAGATGTGAATTGTAATTTATTATTTCTTAGATTGATTTTTTAAGTTTTTAACCCAAGACAAAAGAGTCTGTTATTTAGACAATTTTAGTCACTTAGAGGGATATTTTCATGAAGATCTGTAGGAGCAAGGGTCTCTCATGTGCTCTGCTCTCACTGCAAGTGTCCAACCCCAGAACTTCCTCCCAGGAAATGCTTCTGCCAGAATAGGCCTGAATTCATTTTTCTGGTCAATGTGCTTGTGTTGATAAAGCAAATTGTGACTGTGCAGGAACACTGGGAGTTCACTGGGAGAGCTGGATCAGCCAGGGGGGCTCTGCTGGGATAGTTCTGCACAGAGTGAAACATGAACATTTCTGGGAGATGTTTATGGATGAGCTGCTGTCCTGGGTTATTCTTACACTTGGCAGATAAGAAATGAGAAGAAAGAGAAGTTCTCCTCCCTCCTTGTCCCCTCCTTTCAGTGCACAGAGAAAAACATTCTCTTTTATTTGTGCACTGCACTGAGAGGCAGGAGCAGGTTTTAGTTTGATTGCTTCCCTGGTTTCTAGGCCAACATTTATCAGAAGAATTACCTGACATTCCTGGGAGACTGGGTTATGGATGCTGCTGTTTTCTGTAGGGTTTGGACTGTCCCAGCCCCAAATCTGTTCTGTGCTGTTTGGTGCTGCTGTGGCAGCAGCAGGTTGTTAAATGTGCCCAGGGCAATGCTCAGGCTCTGTGTGATCCATCCCAAATGTCCTGGCTACTGTTGTTGGCTGATTTTCCTTCTCAGTGTTGTAACTGGAATAATTTGGTTTTCTTGGCTTAGCCTTCCTTGTGACTTCTAGATTTGGGGTTGACTTGTTGTCATCTGAAAAGAAGAGGTTTTTTCCTGGTGGAATAATATTCTCTCATAGCTTTAGCAGAGAATCCCAAACTGGTTTGGGTTGGAAGGCACCTTAAATATAATTTAATTCCATTTTCCACCATCCCAGGATGTTTCAAGACACATTCAACCTGGCCTTGGGCACTGCCTGGGATCCAGGGGCAGTCACAGGGTGACACCCCTGATCCAGGTTGCTCTGGGCACCCTGCCAGGGAACAATTCCTGCCCAATATCCCATCCATCCCTCCCTCTGGCAGTGGGAGCCATTCCCTGTGTCCTGTCCCTAACTCCCCTTTTAAAATTTCCTCTCCCTTCTGTTTCTGAGCCCCTTTAAGGCACTGGAAGGATGGCAGAGCTCAGAAATTCTTGCCTAATTGTCCTGAGATTTTAAACTAGGCATTAAAAAGGGTTGTGTACAAATTTATTGGAGTGAGAACTTCTGCAGGCCTGGCTGATCCCAAGTGCATGGAGAGGTTATACAAGGGAAAATGTGTTTCCTCCTGAAAATAGGAAAGCTGAGCTAATGATGGAAAATGCTTCAATTTGACTCAGATCATGTCCTTCCATGTCTTGAAAATGAGATAATCCAACCATTTGCTGTTATCAACCATCAGTGGTTTTCTTCTTTCCTTCCCCTGCCCCCAGTCCTCTGCTTTGTTACCTGTCTCTGCCCTTTGCTACAGAATTTCCCCTGGTAACTACAGAAATGACATTTCTGCAGCACAAAGCAAGGGAAATGATTTGAAGGAGCCTTTGCACTTGTATTTCTGGAAGGGCTGTAGATACAAGACTCTTAATTAAAAGGTCAAAGCCACTTGCAGAAACAAATGTCTAAATATAACCCCAGCTTGGTGCAGATGGACTCTGGTAACCAAGGCTGGATCCATCAATGTGTATGAGGAACTCCTGTGGCTTCCCTAAAATAGAACTTTTTTTGTACAATGCTGCATATAAATGCAGCTCCAAGAGCTCTTTCTTAGCATGAATTTGTAATAATTTGTGCTTCTGTTGCTCCTGAATAAACTCCCAAATGAAATCAGCAAACCTCAGTGTCTCACCCTGCTGTGGATGTGTGCTGCTCAGGGTTTGGTGTGTTTTGGCTTTCAGCTCATGAACAGGGCTGCACATCCAGGCCTTTTTCTGTGTGCTCTGAGGCTGTTTTTCCTGCACTGACATCTGCTCCCACTGTTTATTGGCTGCTTTATTTTGGAAAGCCATTCCCTGTGCAAGAATCTCACTGCCCATCTGGAGCTGGGAGCCTGTGCCAGATGCTGGGCCAGGGGAATCAGCTGCTCATTGGGAGCTTGCAGGGAAGTACCTGCTGCATCCCAACAATCCCAAAGGCTTCAGTCCCACAATCCCCAGCCACACAGTCCTGACTGCAGGGAATGACAGAGAAATGGGTAGAATGACAGTTCAGAGACACTTGAGAAATTTATTTCCTTAAACCTTATTTTTCCTTAGAGGGCTCATTTTGGTGCCTTTAATGGGTGGAATTCAAACACTCCTTTCCCTGTATGCTTGACACCGGTATCCTAAAAAACAATGTGTTTTTAATTTCTGTAAACTCCTGACAAATAGCACCTGATGTGTCTTTTTTTTCTGTTTAATTTCAGGACAAACACCACGATGCTGCTCATGAAATCATTGAGACAATTCGGTAAGTGCTGGCTGCAGCCTGCCTGGGACCCTTCCTGTGCTCACTGCAGCTCTGGGAGGGGATGGCTGGGCTCAGGACACACAGGAGGGCAGCAGTTACCATTTAGCACCTCTGAGTTATTTTTCTAAGCTAAATTTGCTGCAATACAGAGCTCCCTACCAAAAAGATTTTTGTTTTATCTTGCCATATTCCGTTCTGTTGTGAACAGAGTTCAAAATGAGTGGTGGTGCTCAGTTTAGTACTTGTGGCAGTTGGTATTTGAGCTGTGGACAGACAAGGTTAAGGGAACATCCTTGGCTTGATGTGTTATGTGCTGATCTTGCCTCTGCCCACCCTCTCTGTTTCTCCTGTTGCTGTGATCCTGCAGCATTTGGGTTGTTTGGCAATGATCTCCCTGTAGCATTGCTCCTAATCCTGCTGATAGAGTTGGAACAGCGTGGGGAAAATGGGAGGATAAAGGTGAAAGACAACTGAGAGCAGCAGGAAGTCAGAGGATTTCCCAACACAGGCTCTCAGGACGTGACTTGCTGTTATTTCAGCAGGATTAGGAGGGGACTTGCCAAAGAACAACTTTTAATAAATGCTACACGAATTCCCCAACCACCTGAGGGATGAGGATGAGTTATCCCCATTACAAAGCTGCTCTTGTTAACTGTTGTGGATCCTCACAGGCTGCCCTTGGCTCAGCTCAGGGCTGTGTCTGCAGCAGGGTTTAGTGCTTGGGTGGTGCAGGTACAGCTGAGGGAGGAGCTGTTTTACCTGCAGAACTACCTGAGCTCAAAATCTGGTCACAGATGGCAAATGCAAAGGTAGCAGTGAGCGTTGTGTGCTGCCAGTGTGAGTGTGAGAGAGCCAAGTGCTTGATACCATCACTCACATGCCTGAAATCAGCATTTCCCATGGTCTGGGGGCAGAGGATGTGGAATGAGGCTGGAGCTGAACATTTTCTCCTAAAGGAGTTTCTTTTTCTATCTACAAAGCGCTGCCATGGTGCTGCCAGTTTGCTTGGACTGGTGGGGATAAGATCCTCTGTTTTGGGGTTTTGTGGCATCATTTTTGGGCCCCTTTCCAAGGGGCTCAGAGGGGGTGGCTGCAGTGGTTGGTGCTTTCTGTGCTGGATGGAGGCAAAGGGAAGCTGTCTTAGGAAGCAGTTGGGTCAGGTGATGTTTCACAACTGTTTTCTGGAGTGAATTTTGTGTCACAAGTGCTGTCTTTGCCTTGTGCAAAGTGCCCACAGTGTTGTGAAAGTGTTGGTGAGAGAGTGCAGGGAATATCCCAATATCTCTTTATCTCATCAGGCAGTGGAATAATGGAATATTCCTGGACACAAGGATCCAGCTGCTGACTGCCTGTTCCTGGGATTTAAGAAGCACCAACCACTCCAGCCACCCCTCTGAGCCCTGGTGCTTTTTGGGGAGATGTGAAATACCAGAAAATGGCCAGCCATGCATGTCCAAGTTCAGGTTTTCACTGGCTTGTGTAGTTATTAGTTATTAACCATGTGTGAATCAGCCAGAAGGAACAGAACTGTTGGATCTTCAGTTTTTATTCACCTTTTTAATAGTGAAGAATGGAGCAAAGTTCATGAGGAAGAAATTCTGTGATTCCTATTGGAATTCATCCTGTGATGTGGGTTTTTCTGATGCTGACAGTGCTTTCCAATTTGATATTTGTGGAGGAAATTTGTGTGCAAAGCTTCTGTGGCTTTTAAATTGCTTTTGAAGGGAATTAATCTTCCTCCATTGCACAAGTGAAGCTCTCTCCTGTGAGCTGCCATTGTTGGATGCACTGCAAGTGGGAATGTGCTGCCCCTTTCTGCTGGCCACAACACACAGGGCTCTGTTAATTCAGAATATCAAAGGGGTCTTTTAGCAAAATAACTTCTAAAAATCTGGTTTGGTTGGGTGTGTAAGGTGTGAGAGCAGTTTAGGCACTCCCCAGGGAACATCCTGGCACTGAGTGGTTGGTGAAAGGTTTTTGGGCTGCTGTGGGAAATGTCTTCTCCACATTCTGCCTTGTCAAAGCTTCCTGCAGCATCAGAATTCTTTGGAAATGCTGCACTTCTGCATTTTCTGTTAGATTAACATCAGCCATGACTTTGAGTATTTTTAGACACGTGGAATACATTTATCACCTCATTTTGAAGCTTTATGCTCCTGCCAGTGTCTACAGGCATCTTGCTGTTTATTCAGTACAAATGTGAACTGTTGCAGTTTCTCATGGTGTCTGCCTTATTCCTAAATTCCTGTGAGCTCCCAGGGCTGCTGCAGTGTCCTCTTCATGCAAAGCACTCCAAATTGAGACAAATAACCTTATTACACCTAATTGGCAATACCTCTATTCATTATTTCTTCTCTCCTTTTAGGTGGGTCTGTGAAGAAATCCCAGATCTCAAGCTTGCCATGGAAAACTATGTTTTAATTGACTATGATACAAAAAGGTGAGAGGAATGTTTTTGTTCCCAGCAGGAGTTGAGGGTGTAGTGAACCAGTGTGTAACTGGTTATTCTTAGACACTACCAACTGAAGTTTTCTCTCAGAACTGGCTTCAGGCTCTGCTGGAGTTATTTTGGTAGGAAATATGTAACAGCAACATTGGCAAAGGCAGTTGGATTAAGGACATAATTGGAAACTCCACGAGCTCCAGTGCAGCTCTGCTGTACATTGAATTACTCACTGTGAAACAATGATTGGTATCTGCACCCTTGGAGCAGGGCCAGGTTGGGAATCTCAGTGGTTCCTGCTCCTGTAGTAACCAGGAATTCCTGTTCTCAGCAGGCCAAGGCAGAGCTGGGTGGCAGTGGGAGCTGCACCTTCCCCTCCCTCCCTTTCCTTCTGGTTGAGGGCTGAATTAAAAAGTGAAATTCCCAGGGAGCAAGGCCAGAGTGGGAATTTCAATGGTTCCTGCTCCCGTAGAAACCAGGAATTCCCATTCTCAGCAGGCCAAGGCAGAGCTGGGTGTCAGTGGGAGCTGCACCTTCCTCTCCTTCCCTTCCTGCTGGTTGGGGACTGAATTAAAAACTGAAATTCACAGGGAGTATGGCCAGGATGGGAATTTCAATGATTCCTGCTCCTGTAGTAACCAGGAATTCCTGTTCTCAGCAGGAGAATCTCCTGTTCTCTGGGTGGCAGAGGGAGCTGCACCTTCCCCTCCCTCTCTTTCCTGCTGGTTGGGGGCTGAATTCAAAGGTGAAATTTCCAGGAGTGTTGTGGGCAGCTGGAGGGGTTCTGAGGTGCCTCAGCTCCATGGAGTTCAGAATTAATTATGGGATATTCCCCTTCTGGGAGAGGCAGATCCTGAGCTGTGCTGTGTCTGTGGAGACTTCTGAGGTTCTGTGCATGGATTTGTCTCCACTGACACTGGGAAAAGGGAGGATGCTCAAGCTGCAGTTCACAAAAACCTCCCTGGTTGCCTTCAAAGACTGAATTTATCCAAGTGCACAGAATGATTAAACTGTTAGAAGAAAGTTTACTGATGAAACTGCATTAGTGTGAGCAGAATCCCAAAATAGCCTGAGCTGGATCCCACAGGGATGATCAGTGCAGCCCTGTCCCTGCACAGACACCCCAGAAATCCCACCCTGAGCACCCCTGGGAGCTCCTGCAGCTCTGGCAGCCTTGGCACCATTCCCTGGGCAGCCTGGGCAGTGCCCAGCAGCCTCGGGGAAAGAACCTTTCCCAACCTAAACCTCCCCATCACCAGATACTTCTGTCACGATCTACTTAAGGTGTTTCTCCCTTTTCTCTCAATTTTCATTGTTTCATTGAAAGACTTATTAGTCTCTGCCTTCCTCCTGGAAAATGCAAAAGGAGTAATCAAGGTCAAGCATCCCATTAAAATCCATTAATTTGGATTTGTGGATTACTCACAGCAGCTGCATCACTGTATTTTTGTGGTTCTGGCATCCTCACTGGGTGTGTTTCACTGGGGACCATCAGTGTGGTTGGCAGCAATGCTGAATAAAAGAGAAACCCCTCTGTTCCCAAAGTCACCCCCCCACCATCTTCCTGCAGCTTTTCAAGAAAGTGAATGGACTGGAATTCTGGTAAAGATTTCAGTCTTTTTTCTTCCTTTGAAGAAAATTTGTTGGAAAAATCCCTGGCAGCAGATGGGCTGAGGCAGGGATGTGAAGGAGAAGCAGCAGCAGGCTATGGAAATGCAGACAAACCCCATTGCAGCCTCTTCCTTCTTCCAGCATGGAAACAAGCACAGGCAGCTGGGAGAGCTCCTGGGAGAGGTGTCCTGGCCTGTGTAGTGACCCTGAGGATCAAGACAAGATCTCAAGTGTCCCTTTTGATCTCCCCTTGCCAGCTTTGGGAATGCCCATGGTTAATGATGTCACTCCTTGCTGTAACTCCTTGTGTTGTTTTTGCTCTGCTCTGTGGGTCTGGTTACACAGCCGTTGATGTCCCCAGGAATATATTTTCTTTCCTGGCCTGAGATGAATTGATTTAATCCTCTCAATTTGTGTCATTAGGGCATCTGCTGGGCTGACCATAATCCCAGGCAGCCCATGGAGCAATCCCTGATGGGTGATGCTTTAGGCTCTGTGCTGGCTCTGAATGCATTTTCAGTCCCAGAGTGAATTTCTGGAAAAGCATCTGCTTGTCTCAGGACTGATTATTGTGGAGAGATGACAGCAAAAAGGAGGAAAATGTACACAGCTCTTAAATTTCTGTGCAGCTGAAAATATGGAGAAGAGGTTCTGAGAATACAGAAGTTTACCAGGAAAAGGGCTGTACTCAAAGTATAACTTAAAATAAAGGAACTAGTATTATTTGTCATGTACTCCGGGTCTAATGGGGATTTTATTTAAAGGAAACAAATACTTAAATCTATGTATGTAATTACACATCCTGAGGAAAGCAAACCCTAAATAGCTACTAGCCAAGAGGATGGAAAAGCACAAAATTTCACCTTCAAACCTGCCTGTTTTGAGCTGCCCCTGTGTTCTCCCCCCAGCTTTGAGAGCATGCAGAGACTGTGTGACAAGTACAACCGAGCCATTGACAGCATCCACCAGTTGGTGAGTATTGAATTTGGCTAAAACCTGCCATGGTTTTTGTGTGCCACCTTTGAATTCAGGTAGTGAACAGCAGCAGAAAGCTGTGACTGCCTCAGTTCTGCATCATTACTCAGTCCAACATCAGTTCGGTGGGGATAGCAAAGAAAAAAGGATTGAAGGAACCTTTCCACCCACCCCAACTCTATTCAGTGTTGAGCTTTACATTGCCAATTGGTTTTTGCATCTCTTTAAATTCCCATTTATCACCTGTGAAATTACCTGTTAATTGAGGTGTGAGAAATGTGATGCTCCTGGAACAGCCTGGAACTTCCAGTTTTTGGGGCCCTTGAGCTTGATATTAAACTTATTTTCTTGATCACACCTGGGCAGTCAATGAGTTAGTATTGGAAGGATATTCCTACAGAAAGAAAGGGAATTAAACTCCACTTTTTGTTCCCAAATTCTCCTCTTCCTTGTGCACTTCTGGCACTGTTATTTTGGCTGACATATTCGGAAACAGCTGACATATCTTTAGGAGGAAGGAAAGGTTCATCTACATTTAACACAGGGATTTCTCATATAGATTGACTTTTGCACAGGGAAATCTGTGACTTATGGGTACTTAAATAATCCATATGAACTCTCCTGTGTGTTGTGGAAGTGATCCATGGCTTAGGAATTTCCTTGCCACAGTTCAGCTGCTCTGGCCTGTGGGATCACTGGCTGAAGTAGAATGTAATCTCTTTTCAGGCCAATTTAATGAGCTTTTTGGTTCTCTTACCCCCCAAAAAGGTTGAACTGGAGGAAGCAAAACCCGAACAATGAATAATGGTACTATTCTGCTTAACTTGAAAGCATAGGTGGATTTTTTTTCTCTGCTGTGCTTGTGGGAATTATTTGAAATATGCAATATTATTGCAGCAGCCTTTTTTTCTGGGATTTTCTTAAATATTTTGAGCCTTAAAAACTTGTCCTAATTCGGATTCAGGCACCTTCATGTCTGTGTTGGTTAATAGCTGAATATTACCAGCGATTCAACATTTGCAGTTGCTATCTGAACTGGCAAACTTGATGGGTTTAATTTTTTCCTTCCCATTTGAATTTCACAGGAAAGTTTAGGAGGGGTACCGGAATTGCCCTTTTTTGGTTCGTTTTTATCAAGGGGAGATGCAGACATTTTTAAAACTTAACAACTTTTCTGTTTAGCGTGAGTTTTTTTCTGAAGAAGAAAGGAAGCTTGATTTCCATCTCTTTCCTGCCACTCCCTGTCTGAGTGCATCTGATCCCTCCCATGTGACAGCTCCTGGAGCAGAATTAACCTGTTCTTGTGTTGACAGTCAACATCAGTTCAGTGGGGATAGGAAAAAGGAGTGAACAAACCTTTACACCCACCCCAAAGTGTTGTACTTTACACTGACAATTGTTTTTTCCATTTCTTTAAATTCCCCTTTATCACCTGTGAAATTACCTGTTAATTGAAGTGTGACAAAGTGCAGAGCAACTGCTGCTGTGCAATTTCTGTAGAATCACTGAAAGGTTTGGGTTGGGAGGGACCTCAAAGCCCATCCAGAGCCACCCCTGCCATGGCAGGGACACCTCCCACTGTCCCAGGCTGCTCCCAGCCCCGCCCAGCCTGGCCTTGGGCACTGCCAGGGATCCAGGGGCAGCCACAGCTGCTCTGGGAAATCCATTCCAGGGATGGATTCCACAATTCCTGATTCCCAATCTCCCACCCAGCCCTGCCCTGTGGCAGTGGGAGCCATTCCCTGTGTCCTGTCCCTGCAGGCCTTGTCCCCAGTCCCTCTGCAGCTCTCCTGGAGCCCCTTCAGGCCCCAAAAGGGGCTCTGAGGTGTCCCTGGAGCCTTCTCCTGTCCAGGTGAGCAGGCCCAGCACAGAAGCAAAGCAGATTATTTCAGTCCCCAATTCCTGGTTCCAGCCCTGCTTCCCCAAGGACTGAACACATCAGAACCCATTTCTGTTCTCACTGAAATCACGGGCACTGCTCAAATCCCCTGGCTTTAAGTCACAGGGCTTGGGATCTGCAAGGGGCTCTGAGCTCTCCCCAGGGCCTTTTCTTGTCCAGGTGAGCACCCCCAGCTCTGCCAGCCTGGCTCCAGTTCCATTCCCTGTTTTTATCTTTAAGCAGCAGCTGCAGCCCAAGCTGAGGGTGAGGGGCTAGGAGGGACCTGTCCCTCATTCCTCAGTGGGTTTGGTGCCACTTCCTTGTCCCCACTGTGGGTTCACCCTCATCCCCCTTATGAGAAACAACTGTTGACTTGGAAAATTTAAAAAAGGTTTATTCAACCTTAACAAAAATACAACAAAAGGACTCTCTAAGGGAAAATTCACAGCACTGGGAACTGCCCCTGGTGCATACCACATGGCTGGTTCATCTTCAAGATTGATGCTCAGTCTTTTATACCCCTGGGGGTTGCATCAACCCTCCCAAAGTCTGTCAGTCAGCTCTTCTTTGCCATTTATCAGTGGAGACTGCTTTGTAACTGGATTGGAGGTCAGGTGTTGCCATGCTGCACCCCCTAAGCACCCCCAAGCTTTTCCATTCCCAGCTGCCTCATGCAAGGAACACCTGTGCAGCCTTCTTATACCTGTCCTAGGCAACCCAGCCTGTCTGATGGTCACAACACAGGGGGGAAAGGGAACTATGGGAGAACAGAGGACATCTAAACTACAATAACATAACCATACATCACTGTTATAGATGGATAAAGAGATGATTTGCTCTTGCAATTAAAATATTGTGTGAATATTAAGTAAGGCTTTAGTGATGCAGGGGATATTTGTCTGTCACCTGCTGTTGGGGTCTCTTGCTTGTCAGAGTGATCCCAAGAAAAGTTAGAAAGTCTCTTTTCCCAGCCCAGTGCTTGAAGAAGGAGTCAGAGCTCTTCATTTCTTGGTCTCAAGGTTGTTTATTGTATCTTATCTATAGAATTCATTCTCCTGCCCTGCTGAGGTCCATCCAGCAGGACAGTTCCAGGCACTCTGCCTGCCCCCAGGGCAGTGTTATGTCTTTATACTAAAAACTACATATACAACGTTTACAATAACTTTCCAATACCTGTCACCTCTGTTAGACAGTGAGCTTCTACTCTAAACCAACCACAGCAGAAGATGGAGGCCAAGAAGAAGAAGAAGGAGAAAAGCTGGACATGCCCAGATTCCTCCATCTTACCCCCCTGAATCCTTATTCTAAAAACCCCAAAATCTACTTTTTCAACCCGTGATAAATCAAGTAAAATGATAGTGAAACTGTTGTGGCTTGCAGATCTTCATCTAAGGTTGGTAACTTGTTCCATGGGTCATAATCAAACCCACAGGGGCATTCTGGGCTCTGTGCCAGGGTCTCTCTCTGAGTCCCGTAGCAGAGGCCTTGGCAGTCCAGGACAGCCACAGGGATGTCCTGAATTCCAACACCACTGGAGCTTGTTGCTCTGGCCATTATTGATATTTGCCATTCCCAACTTGTGCCATCATCACAGCAGAAGATGGAGGCCAAGAAGAAGAAAGAGAAAGGCTTGGCACACCCAGTTCCCTCCATCTCTCCTCCTGAACCCCCATACCAAAAGCCATAAAATCTACTTTTTCACCCTGTGATAAATTTGCTGTCATTCTACTAAATTTGTCGTCACTTGCAGATCTTCATCTAAGGTTGGTAACTTGCTCCATGGGTCATAATCAAACCTACAGGGGCATTTTGGGCTCTGTGTAAGGGTCTTGGCTGCTCAGTATTGGAATATGAATCCCAATATTACCAGTTAGATAGTGCCTGGGCCAGTCTGACCCTCGCTGCTGGGCCAAAGGCAGCAACTGCGGTGTATCACCCCAGAGATACCTTGGCTTGCTGGAGATTGCAGCTGGGCACTGAACAAGTCCAGGCTTGTTAGGAACTCTGTTTACCTCAGGAGGAAAGCTTCAGGCGATGGTGAAGAGGAAAAAGAGATGGATTCTGCTGGAGGGTTATATCCAGAGGTTTATTCCATGGTTACAGAGGTCTGAACGTGAGCAACTGCTCCAACAGAATCCCAACCGCATGGTCTGATTCACCTTTTAAGCTCAGGGACAGGGGAAGGGGAGGGGACAGGTGAGCACCAACCAGGTGAGAGGGGCAGGGTCTCAAGGGACGAGGGACACCCAGACAGGCCAATGACCCCCAGGCCTGAGGGGCATCCTTTGAACTTGACCAACCACACAACGCCTTGCTGGAATGTTAGGCCTGATGGACAGGACTCACTCAGCAAGGGGGCGAGGGGGAAGGGAGAGAGGTGTAGGCACACCTGGGAGGTGACCTGGAAGTCTAAAATGGGACATTACAGCACACCACAACAGCTCAGGACAGCCAGAGGGATGTTCTGGGTCCTGACAACCTGTGGTGAAGTGGTTGTGGCTGTGATAGACTCTGTGTGAGGCAGTGTAGGTCCAACCATCTCAAGTGGTCCTACCATCTCTGCCAACCTGTGGTGAAGTATTTGGCTGTGATAGACTGTATGAAGCAGCGTAGGTCCAACCATCTCCTGATCCATCTGTGTCCCTGCAGTGGAAGGGGACCACACAGCCCATGAAGCTGAACACCCGTCCCTCCAACGGGCTCCTGAGGCACATCCTGCAGCAGGTCTACAACCACTCGGTCACCGACCCCGAGAAACTCAACAACTACGAGCCCTTCTCGCCCGAGGTCTACGGAGAAACCTCCTTTGACTTGGTGGCCCAAATGATCGATGAGATTAAAATGACAGAGGATGATTTGTTCGTTGACTTGGGCAGTGGTAAGTGAGCAACGATTCCTTTTTCTGCTTTGCTTTTTCTCTTTTTCTTTATACTTTAAAAACCTCATATTTGGGGAGCCAAATATGGGCTTATCCTCTAACACAGCCCCCAGGGCTGAGGGTTGAGTTACAGGATAAGCATTGTGAAAAAAGCCAATCACTTGTTTTTAAAATTTTAAGTGTTTGATAGTAATAAAATGGTTATAAAAATAGCAATATAATTAGAGTAATAATAATTTTGGACAATTTGGATTAGGACAATAGGAGACAATAGAAACAAAGAGTTATGGACAGTCCAGGTACCTTTTTCTGGGCAACATAAGCCTGAAAAAGGACCCACATTAACAGAGGATTAACCCTTAAAAACAATAACCTGTTGCATATTCATACACCTCATACATGATGCATAAATTCCATTCAAATACAGAACTCTGTCTGGTCATCTTCAACTTCTTCTTAACCCTAACTGGCATCTTCATGGCTGAGTGAGATGGGAAGAAGTTCGTTTCTCCTGATAATGGAGCAATAAATTCTCTTTCTCTGAAAGATTCAGGTGTCCTGTGGCTGCTATCTGGTGTGAGTCCTTTCTTTAGAAAAAAAGTATCCCACATAACATAGTCTGCACTCCAGCCCTATGTTATAACCTAAAACTATATTTAACAACAGTACTCAAGAAAACCAATAAAGCATCACTTTCTAACACAACACATATAATATTAATTTTAATATTTGTGAAAAGCCAATCATAAAATACACATTTTTCACAAGCATCTTTTCCAGATAATCCCCAAAGATGCTCCTGCTTTTTATGCCAGGATTAAATAGACCAGACAAACCCCTCAGACCTCTTTTCTGGTGGCAGGGAAATATCAGCCTGCAATGCAATAAACCCTTGTTACAAACCCCTGTGTTTGTGTTGCTATTGTTGGATACACTTGTGAAGAAGAAGAAATGTTAAAAATGATGTTTGACCCATCAAGTTGCATTCCTGAGGATTCATCTGTTTTCACTGGATTTGCTTTGTGCCTTTCATATCTGAAAATTGGATTTCTTGATCCTTCCTATGTGAAACACTTGGTGTGGAATCTGAAAATGAAGGGTTTTTTTACCTCTGACTTGTCAGTATGTCAAAAAAGCTTTTATAGTTTACTTGAACAGTTGTGAAACCCACAAAATCTAACCCATATCTGCAAGAGTCGAGTTTTAAAAGGAAATTGATGTGTCTGGTTGGTGAGGAAACCAGGTATGACTCAAGCCCATGTGCAACAGAGACACTGAGTAAGAAAATATTCTTTTTCTTGGTAAATCTGGTTCAGAACAGGAAAGGAGTAATAAGAATTTCCCCTCTTGCTTGGTGTGTTCTGAAGTTTTAACACATTTAAACATAAACAAGTATGTTTGTGTTTAAATGTGTTAGGTATGATACAGGACTTCTGGGGAAAAATAGATTAAAAAAATTATATTTTGAATTTGAAAGTATATTTAAATATTAAACAGTTTTATGTATAAATATTATTTATGTAATACATAGAAAAACAATAGATTGTAGAATAATTCAATATTAAATAGTATACTGATAAAAAGTATAAGAATGTAGTATACATATGATAAAATATAAAATATACTAATATATAATAAATATGCGTAATATATTACATTCAATATATTGTAATAATATAATGTATTATTTAATATTAGATATAAGATATATATAATATATTGATAATATAGAAAAATAGACATCTTTATATAAATAAATAAAATATAATAATAAATAATATGTATTATGTATAGAATATTATATACCATATATAGTATACAATATATAAAATGTAGTTTAATACATTATACATTATATATAGTATATGGTATATAGTATATAGTATATTATATATTAAAATAAACATAATATGTATTATATATTGATTTATAATATAATATAGTATAATGTAGTATAATATTGTATAATATAAGCATACAATATATAGTAAATATAAATAAACAAATTAAGAATATACATATATAAATATTAAAATATGTAGATAAATAAAATATATGGATATAAATATATAGATAAATAAATAAACAAATAAATACACATACAGGCTCCTCAGTGATATTCTTACCTCTACTTCCCTTCTCCGTGGGACTGACTGAAATTTCATGTCAGGGACTGATGCTCAGATGAGACCTTTAGAAAGACATCAGAGCTAAGAAACTCTTAGAGAGAGCTAAGAAACTCTTTTCCATCTGGAGGGAAACAAAACCTCCACAGATTCTCACAATTGTTTGTCCAGGAAGGTTAAAGCAGATCATATCTGGGAGTGCTGCAGGCTGAGTCCCAGGCCTGTGGCAGAGACTTTAATCTGCTGTCCCCAGAAATAAATCAGGTGTTCCTCACTCTGGTTTTGGGGCTGAGCAGCACCAGGGCAGTAGGAATGACTTTAAAAATGCCCTGTCCCCAGTTCCCCTGCTGCTTTTTTGTGCTCTCAAAGCCTCTTATCTCCTGGCAATGTTTTTTTTCTCAGCTCTGGGGTTTTTGTTCCTTCCCTGTAGGTGTGGGGCAGGTGGTGCTTCAGGTGGCTGCAGCCACAAACTGCAAACATCACTATGGAGTGGAGAAAGCTGATATTCCAGCCAAGTATGCTGAGGTGAGTGAGCTGGGGGTGCTGCTGCTGGGCCAGGGACTCTCTGCTGCAGGAAAAGCAGAATTCCAGCCCTGCTGGTTTTGCTGCTCTGCTCAGCCTGTCCTGGAGCTGTGAAATATCAGCCATGCAAGGATGGGCTTGAGGAAAGAAGTGTGTCCAGTCTGGAGTGTTCAGAAGCATCTTTCTGGAGTGATTTCAGGCCTGAGAGCTCTTTTACAATAATGCCAGGGTCTGTTCAAAGGGAAATGCAGTGTAAGCTTCTCCCAAATACCTGCAGTTGTTCCATGTCTGGAATGGCTCTAATGCAGCTCCCAGAGGCCACCGCATGCAGCAAATCCAGGAATAAATTCACCAAACAATTAGTGTTAAGTATTTTAAAAGCCATGTCTCTGCTATGGTGGTGATGCCCCTTTTTCAGTGATTAAACCACCAGAATTCCTTCTGAGCCTGTGCTGGTGTCTGCTTAGGAGGCACCTTAGTGAGGAAAACCATCAAATGGCGTGAAGCTGCAGGATGGGAGATTTAGATTAGAGATTAGGAAGGAATTATTTGCCATGAGAGTGGCAGAGGGTGCCCAGAGCAGCTGTGGCTGCCCCTTAATCCTTGGAAGTGTCCAAGGCCAGGTTGGACAGGGCTTGAATCACCCTGGGACAGTGGGAGGTGTCCCATGGCAGGTGGAATTAAATCGTATTCAAGGTCCCTTGCAACCCAAACCATTCCATGATTGTTTGATAATGATTAGTCAGGCCTCTTTAGTATATTTTAATATTTATGTTAAAGGCTTCTTTAGTGAGGTTTCTTTACATCTCTAATCCTGTGCCAATGGGACACACACAGATGATGAGTTCAAGGCAAACCTGGAGGCCACAAGCAAACGGGGAAGGTCGGTCATGGCTTACCACCAGAAGTTTGCTTCCTTCAGTAGCCTGAACAGAAACTGATCCCTCTGAATTGTCAAAACACAGATTCAGCCTGAAGAGCTAGAAAATTATCCCTCATGGAGGGAGAGAATAAGTAAAACTCTTTGATCCCTCTCTTCAGTGATATGGGCAAAAATGCATAAACACAGTGGTGAGGATGATCAGTCAAGGACCTACAAATCCACTTTTATTTCCCCTGCCAGGACTGAGTGGAAGTTTTTACCTGGAGGACTCTGCAGTCCCTCTGTGTGAACATCCTGGTTTTGCTTTGGGGCATTTACAACACCAGGAATCCCCTCTGTGTTTACCATGAAACTTAGAGATCAGCTTTATAAGGAAAAGTGAAATTCTCACTTTTACTAATGCCCCTTCCTGTCACTGTGCAAACACAGGGCTTTGGTGCAAACAGCAAACAAAAGAATGACCCACAAATTAAAAATTACGGGTAATTACTGCTGGGGTAACTTCAGTCTTCCATGAGATTACTGGGTGAACAAAATATTCTGCATTATTTCAATCCCGTCAGATTTAACAACCAAGGAGCTGGTGCAGTGTCAGAGTGTGTGGAGCTGCCTTGTGCCTCCATTGGAGCCCATTTTTCCTGCAAATATTTGTGGAAGAAATTGGGTTTAGTTTCCAGTTAAATTGGCTGTGGCACCACATCTGTGGGTACCATGATAATAGATGGAAAATAAAATTTGTAAAGCTTCACCTAAAGAGGAAGAATGTTACAGATTTTTTTCAGTGAAGTTGCCTTAATAAATTAAAATGGAAGTTCCTACATGGAAATACTGAGGATTTTTGAGCTTTCTTGCTTAGGAAATAAATGAAACATGCCTGTGCACACACAGAGTTTTGTTGAGCTCATCAACCATCAGCTTGAGTTCTCAGAGGGATCAGAATTTCTGCTGGGCTTCTCACACAGAATCACAGAGTAGTTTGTGTTGGAAGGGACCTCTGACAGGGTCACCTGGAGCAGGAGACACAGGAATGTGTCCAGGTGGCTTTGGGATATCTCCAGGGAGGGAAACTCACCTCCAAATATTGGCTAAATCCTAAAGATCAGCTGGGCCAGGCTGCTGGCAGGGTGCTGTGGGGATGTGTGAGACACTGAGCTGCCTGGATATGGGATTTTGTTCCCTTCTCCCTTATTTGGACAATAAAAACCAGCAGAGCCCTCCCTGCTCAGCAGCCCTGAAATGTTTAGGTGCAGTTTGAAGCACTCTCAGTGTCTGTGGGAAGCAGATTTGCTGAAGGATTCTCCCTCTTTGCTGCTGGGATGCTTTTCCTGCTGCTTTCTGCCACCTGAGTGACCCCAGCAGACCTGGCCTTGTCCTGGCTGTGCCTTTGCTCCCTGGGCTTAGGCTGGGCTCACCCCCCTCCTCCTGGTGGGATTATGCACCATAATTTAATGCTGGGCTATTTTTAGTGCTGGGCTATTTTTAGAACATGGAATTTCATGGAAAAGGGAGGGGGTGAAAATGCCAGCTTTGTTTTGGCCCTAAAAAAGTGAGGGTTTGGTTTTTTAAGGAAACTGAACAGCAGGAGCTCTGTGTCTGCCTGTCCTTGGAGTGTTCATGGCAAAAAACCTCCAAGCAGACAGAGTTCCTGGGGATCAATGAGTGCCTCAGAGCTGTGTCTCCATTGCTGTGATGGAACTGGAAATGTGAGATGTCCTCATGGCTGGTTTTGCTTTTGTTCCCTCTTGCAGACGATGGACAGAGAGTTCAGAAAATGGATGAAGTGGTATGGGAAGAAACATGCAGAATACACAGTGAGTGACACTCAGCTGCAGACTGGGATCCACACCCCTGTGCAGAGTTTGTAAAGTCCCCTCCATCCTCCCCTCAGGCAGCAGCAGCTGAGGCACAGCTGCTCCCTGGTTCTTGTATTGATCCTGGGGATGGTGTTTCCAATTTATCCACTCAGACCCTCTATTTGTGTTGCCTGATGTGGGGTGTGGTGTTACTGGGAGCACTTCCAGGTCTTTCTAGAAACTTTTTTGGAAGATCTCTTCTTCTAAAATGTTGTTCTGACTGGGGCTGCCATGAGCCTTCTGTTAGTGTTAAATCCCCTTTCCCCTCCCTCTCTCCATGGATTGGGGTTTTTGCCACGTGTGGCAGCTCCTTCTTGGGATTTTGAACTCTCCTGCTGGAAATTAAAGCTGAAGCTTTGGTTCTGCAGGCAGGGGAAGGTGTGGCCACCAGGGCCCAGTTCTGGAGGGGATGAGAGGGTGGAGATTGGAGCAGGAAGAGCTCCAGGAACAGATTTCAGGCTGGATGGTTCTCAGGGGAGGGTGGTTTGGGTTTGGAATTGGATGCTGTGAAGGTGGAGCTGGAGCAGGAAGAGTAATTGGATCATTATGGGGGATCTTCCTGCCTGGGGTAAGGGTTGTGTTGGAATTTGATGATTCTTTATGTCTGAGGATGTTTTGCCCTGTGCAAATCCATGCACTGTCCTGTCCATTCCTCTCCTTTTCCCTTTTTTTCCCTTTGAAATTGTCATTAAGAAAATTGCTTTCTGCTTAATCATCTCCCAGTCAGGAGATGGATGTGCAATAGGAACCCATTGGGGGTTATGAAAACTCATCTGTTTCTGCTTCTGCCACTTTTCTGTGGTCAGGGGAGAGCCTGAGTGGATCAGGGATATTCCCAAATATCCCAGGGAAGCCAGGTCACTGCTCAGAGGCTGCAGCTGGCCATGTGTGCTGCATCCAGGTGTGAGCAAGGATTGGGGAACTGCCTTGTCCTTCCTCCCTTGTCCTTCCTCCTTCTTCCCTTCTCCCTTTTCCTTCCTCCCTTTTATTTCCTTCCTTTTCCTTCCTCCTTCCTCCTTCTCCTTCCCTTCTCCTTCCCTTCTCCTTCCCTTCTCCCCTCCCTGCCCTATCCCTGGGCTGGTGTGATCCATGTGGATCCCATCACTGTGGGATCAATTGGAGCTGTCCTGTTTTTATTTCCCAATTTTCTGTCTCCTGAGACCCTTGGTGCCCTCATCTTGCAGAAAAGCTGCTCCAACTCTCCTTTATGAAGCAGGCAGGGAGGGAGATGCTCCCACCTGCCCCTGGCACCTCCCTGCTGCAGTTCCTGCTCTGGACAGAGGGATTCCCTTGCAGGGATGCTGGGCCTGCTCTGCAGCAGGATTGATAATTCCTTCCTGCTGCGGGAGCCCTGGGAGTGCTTTCCTTTTCCTGAAGTGGCCATATGGCATTTTTCCATTGTGTCACCCAGCTGGCATGACTTGAAAGGAATTGTTCCTGAGGATGCTCTGCTTCTGGGCTGGGTAATTTAAGGAATAGGAGAGGAACTTGGACTACAATATTGGAAGCATATTGCTTGCCTTAGGCAGCATTTCCATATTGAGCATTCCAAGTGACAGAGTCTGCTGCTATATTGAAACAAAGCTATTTATTTTTGCTAGGTTCTTTGGCTTTTATAACTCTGTTTTCTGCAGTGTTTAGAGTAAAATTTCCCTGAATATGCAATCTGAGGTTTTTTTTGGGAAGAGTTAAACACTTTCAGCACTTCTCATCTGAAGGAGGGTTGGTTTCCTGTCACCTTGAAGTGAATCTTGAACACAGATTTTGGTCTTTTACAGGAGGCACACAGGGCAGGTTTTATTTGGTTTTTATTCATCAAACAGACTTTTGCCAGGCAGTTTATTTCCTTTAGGAACTCCTTAGCAGCATCTGCTATAGGTGACTGTTAAACACAGAGCAAACTCGCTCATGATGCAGCTGGAGGACACAGGAAGGTGTGGAATTGAAAACCTGGCATCTTTGTCTTTCTGGAAAACAGCTTTGTTCCTGCAAAATGCTTTGTGAGGTCCCAAGATTCGAAATGTTGGAGACAAAATAAGCACAAATTGAAATAATCTGTCATCAGCTGAGCTCAACTCGTGAGTTCCACTCCAGTGTTAGAGGCAGTCATATGAAAAATCAGTGTTTGGGGAAGAATCAGGTGCTGGAGGAGGGGAGGGCTTGGTGGGAGTTCTGTAGGAAGAATTTTGGATCCCACCTGCAGCTCTGGCTGAACTTTGTGGATGCTGTTTCTCCCTTGCTGTAAAAGTAAAAACTGTGGTGCCTAAGGCAGCAATAAATCCTGGAGATGCCCTGCAGGGTTGTGCTGGGTTTTTAGGATATTTTGACCACCACAATCCCAGTTCAGTTAGAGATTTCAAATTCAAATGGATTTAGGGTTCTCCCTGGAAAGTGATCTGCTGAAAAGTTGACTTTTGCAGAGTGTTCCATGCTTGTTTGGGTTTGTGCATCTCAGCAGTTCTTTCTTACTTGGGAAATCATGATCTCTGTAGCTTTTCAGCATCTCCAGCCTTCCCAGCTGGTGGAATCTCGCTGAGAAATATTTTCTGTCCTTTTTGCCTGTTGCAGCAGTCCAAGGCAATCAGAACCTCATGATGTTTTTGTACCCTGCCCCAAATCCTCCCAGGAGGAATTTTTCATCTTGCCATTGAAAGAAAGTTGCTAAGAATGCAAACAACCAAAACCCCAGGACCTCCAAAACTCTGCAAAAAATAAAGTTGTGTTTGAGATGCCTTGGAGAGAAGGGCAGTCACTGTCTTCTCACCAAATTGTTCTGCAGCCTTGAAATTCAGCTTCTGACCTTCCCTTGTTAGTGCTGAACATGAATGCTGGAGAGCAAGGCCCAGTGCCTTTATTTAAAATAAACCCCAATTATCCAGGTGTGTTTGTCCACAAATTATATATAAAAAGATATATTTTGTCTACAATTGTAAAAAAAACCCCAACAAACTTCTTGAATGTTTCCATACAAAATTGCAGCCTGATTTGTTCTGTAGCCACTTGGTGATAAAAGCTCATTAAACTTCTCCAGCTGCAGGTGGCAAAGTGCCCTGGGGGTTTTGGATGCCCAAGGCTGCAGAGCCACAGCTGGAGGGAGGAAGATCCATGTGGGGCATGAGAGGAGAGGGAGGGATTTGCTCCTCATGCATTGCCTTGGGAGGCTCCTGATCTCCAGCTGTTGTTGGTCACTGAGTCTCATAATCCTCTTAAATGAATATTTCCATGCCCTGCTCTTTGGGAATGTGCAATTCTTGCTCATTTAGGGAAAATCAGATTCTTCTGCTCTTCTCTCCTGCATTCCAAGGGGAGGATCCTCCTCCTCTAGCGCTTTTCATCATCATCATCATCATCATCATCATCATCATCATCATCATCATCTACTTCACATTTTTGGACTAGAATGTCCCACTTCCACCACAAGTCCCTTTGTTCCAGCTCCTTTTATCTTCTCCTTTCTCTTCCCATGGAGCTCAGAAGTTTACAAGATTAACTTTACCCCACTCTTTCCAAGTAAACTTCTCTGAAGGAAGCAGGAGACTTTGGGAAGGTCATTAGGCCTGGTTAATTAGTGAGTCTTTCTTGGGGAATTCCTGCATGTGTGCAGCCATCCAATTAAAACCCTGCATGGCAATTAAGAAGCAGATGGGTTTTCATGGTTTCTAACTGTAAATATCCTCCTGTGGCCTCAGAATCAGAGCCATCCCAGGTATTTGGGGCAGGAGGCTGAGATTGCTGAGTAGCACAAAGTTCTTCTCTTCCTGGCCTCCCCTTGGAGAAAGTTTTGGATATTTTCTGGTTTTTGTTGAGTTCTCAGTGACCTGTTGTTCCCTTTTCCTGAGAGAAGAAAACACAGAGCAGACTGCTGGAGGACACAGGAAGATGTGGAATAGAAAGCTTGGCATCTTTGTCTTTCTGGAAACTTTATCCCTGCAAAATGCTGTGTGAGATCCCAAAATTCCAAAGGTTTTTGTTGAGTTCTCAGTGCCTGTGCTTCCCTTTTCCTGAGAGAAGAAAACACAGAGCAAACTTGTCCATAATGTAAGACCTCCATAATGTACCTGGAGGACACAGGAAGATGTGAAATAGAAGTCCCAGCATCTTTGTCTCTCTGTAAACTTTGTCCCTGCAAAATGCTTTGTGAGATTCCAAAATTCCAAAGGTTTTTGTTGAATTCTCTGTGCCTGTGACCTGTTGTTCCCTTTTCCTGAGAGAAGAAAACACAGAGCAGACTTGTCCATGCTGTACCTGAAGGACACAGGAAGATGTGGGGTGGAAAGCCCAGCATCTTTGCCTTTCTGGAAACTTTGTCCCTGGAAAATGCTGTGTGAAGTCCCAAAATTCCAAAGGTTTTGGTTGAGTTCTCAGTGTCTGTGCTTCCCTTTTCCTGAGAGAAGAAAACACAGAGCAGACTTGTCCATGCTATACCTGGAGGACACAGGAAGATGTGAAATAGAAGTCCCAGCATCTTTGTCTTTCTGGAAAATGCTTTGTGAGGTCCCAAAATTCCAAATGTTGGAGACAAAACAAGAACAAATTGAAGGATGCCAGGCTGAGCTCAGAGCAGTTGGGAGTTGCTGCAGTCCTATGTTGGACTCTGCTGAGAACCAGGCTTAGTTTTGTGTTTATTTACTCAGGGTTGTTATAACAGAATTCCTGCCCTGCTCCAGAAAAGCTTCTTTAGGAGGTGGCCGTGACAATCAAACTCAGCATTCCTAGAGGTGGGATTTGGGCTGGAGGGAGCCTCTGTCTGCTCCCAGCAAACCCCAGGAGTTTCTTTTTCCTGCAGGTGATTCAGCCCTGAGGATCAGGGGTGAGTTTTGAGCATCAGTGCTAAGTTTGGGCTGCTTTTCTGCCTGCTTTATTTAATATTTCTCCTGTTCTGAGCACAAGCAGGGGGCTGTGTGGGAGTTCCAGTGCCCAGGAGCTGCTTTGTGATGGTGACTGACATCACCTGCACGTGAAAACCTCCTGCTCTAGGAGCTGCTCTCAGGGCAGGATGAGCCAGCTGTCTGCTCCTGGTATTTTTGACCTCTCCATTTCAGCAGGAAATTTGCTGGTTTGGCATTTGAAAATCCCTCCAAACGTCCCCTGTGGCTTTGAAATGATGCCACATTTTGGAGGTTTGGATTCGTGCCTCTGGTTATTTTTGAAAAGAACAAGGACCTAAAAATAACCATGTGTACTTTTCCAGGCAGAAATTCTGGGGGTTTGGGAGCCAAGTGTTTGCACTGAGACATCCTGAATTTGTGAATTTATGGTTCCAGCAGCACAGAGCCTCCCTGGCCAGCACTGGGCTGAGAACCCAGCCCTCCTCCCCAGCACAGGGGCCTGACCTTCCCAAACTCCTGCTCTGCTCCTTCTTACTTGGGCAATTATTATTTCTGTAGCTTTTCAGCATCTCCAGCCTTCCCAGCTGGTAGAATCTTGCTTGAAAAATATTTTCCGTCCTTTTTGCCCATTTCAGCAGTCCAAGGGACTCAAAACCTCATGATGGTTTTATGGAGGAGGGGAGGGCTTGGTGGAAGTTCAGTGGGAAGAATTTCAGATCCCACCTGCAGCTCTGGCTGAACTTTGTGGATGGTGATTCTCTCTTGCTGTAAATGAAAAACTGGTGCCTCAGGCAGCAATAAATCTGGAGATGCCCTGCAGGGTCATGCTGGGTTTTTTAGGTTTTTTAGCCACAATCCCAGCACAGTTAGAGATTTCCAATTCAAATGGATTTAGGGTTCTCCCTGGAAAGTGATCTGCTGAAATGTTGAGTTTTGCAGGGTGTTCCATGCTTGTTTGGGACTGTGCATACCAACAGTTCTTTCTTGCTTGGGAAATCATGATCTCTGTAGCTTTTCAGCATCTCCAGCCTTCCCAGCTGGTAGAATCTTGCTGAGGAATATTTTCTGTCCCTTTTGCCTGTTGCAGCAGTCCAAGGCACTCAGAACCTCATGATGTTTTTGCAACTTGCCCCAAATCCTCCCAAGATGATTTTTTCATCTTGCCATTGAAAGAAAGCTGCTAGGAATGTAAATAACCAAAACCCCAGGACCCCCCAAACTCTGCAAAAAATAAAGTTGTGTTTGAGATGCCTTGGAGAGAAGGGCAGTCACTGTCTTCTCACCAAATTGTTCTGCAGCCTTGAAATTCAGCTTCTGACCTTCCCCACTGGATTGTTCTTGTTAGTGCAGGAAGTTCTGAGCTTGGACATGAATTTTGGAGAGCAAGGCCCAGTTCATTTAAAATAAACCCCAATTGTCCAGCTATGTTTCCACTCTATTTTGTCCACAATTATGTATTTAAAAAAACCCTTTTAAGCCATATTTCTACACAAAATTGCAGCCTGATTTATTCTGTAGTCACTTGAACTCAAACCCTCTGTGTACTTCTGGCTGCCTCCCCCAGGCTGGGCCCTGCTGCTTTCCCTCCAGTTGCAGGAAGAGTTACAGGAATCAGATGCTGCTGAGTGTATTCCTGCAGTGGCTGCTTGAAAAACCTGAATAAAAACCTGGTCTGGCTTCTAAATTTAGCAGCAATGCAGGCAGCAGCTCTGGAGGCGATTTCTGTGAGCTCATTATCCTGTTAGATAAAGCAACTCCTGCATTGTCTAATCAGATGAAAATATCTGTGTTACAGATGGTCCCTTCCATTCATTATTCACTAAGGAGATTAAGTTTCAGAGAGAGGAGGAACAGGGTGAGGGAGGGGACAGTGGAGGAAGAGATTGAGTGTGGCCCTGTTGATGTGTCCCCTTCTCCCAGCATGGACCAGTTCTGCTGCTCCAGCACACTGGATTTTCTTTAATCATCTGATTTTCCTTCCCAGTCCTTGTTTCACTCTCAAAATCATTGCAAACCACCAATCTGAGTGGGATTTTTTTGGATTCTCTGTGTCAGCTGATGGGTAAAAACTCCTTTCCTTCTTTTAGTGATCATCTATTGACAGTGGAGGAAGAGATTGAGTGTGGCCCTGTGGATGTGTCCCCTTCTCCCAGCATGGACCAGTTCTGCTGCTCCAGCAAACTGGATTTTCCTTCATCAGCTGATTTTCCTTCCCAGTCCTTGTTTCACTCTCAAAATTATTGCAAACCACCAAGCTGAGTGGGATTTTTTGGGATTCTCTGTGTCAGCTGATGGGTAAAAACTCCTTTCCTTCTTTTAGTGATCATTTATTGACAATGGAGGAAGAGATTGAGTGTGGCCCTGTGGATGTGTCCCCTTCTCCCAGCATGGACCAGTTCTGCTGCTCCAGCAAACTGGATTTTCCTTCATCAGCTGATTTTCCTTCCCAGTTCTTGTTTCACTCTCAATATTATTGCAAACCACCAAGCTGAGTGGGACTTTTTGGGATTCTCTGTGTCAGTTGATGGGTAAAGAGCTCCTTTCCTTTTTTTAGTGCTCATTTATTGATCAGTGCCCCAGCACAGTGGGTAAGGAGCTAAATATAAAATAACCCCCTGGTTCCAGGGTCAGGCAGCTCAGTCTCTGCCCCAGGAATCACTGCCTTGCTTCCAGAGGGATAAAATAACCCATTTTCTCCCAGCCACAGTTGCTCATTTGATTATTTCTGTACTCCAGTGTTTTTCCTGGAGAAGTTCTTCCCTTGGCTCTTGGCTAAGCATGAGCTGGGGAAGCAGTGCCACACAAAAATAGATGTGTTTAAACGGGGCTGTGCTTCATTTGAATTGTTAAATGGCTCTGGCTTGCAAAGTGTTCATCCTCCATGGGTGATATCAGGTTAAAACCTGGAGATTTTGGTTATTAGTGCTTTTCTAACCACACAGACAGGGCAAACACACAGTGAAACTGGACCCAAGTGAGACCTTACAGCCACATAGGTTGGATTTCAAGACCTTTATGATGAAGTTTAGCATTTCAAAATAGTTTCACGTTACCCTGCTTCTCTGTTCTCTTGCAGACTGTGATGTTTGTGGTTCCTGCTTTTCCCAATGTTTTCCTTTCCCTGTTAGTGTAGGAAAACCCTGTGGAGACTTTAGAAACTAGTGGTGTGGAGGATGCCATAGAGGAGCTGACTTGCAAAAATTGTTAGAAAATAAATACAATTGCCTGTTATGTGGGTTTTCTTTGACTTTGTCTTGGTTACTCAACCATGGAGCTGTTCAGCATAAGAATAGATCAGGCTGAGACAAAATTATCTCTTAAAATCAATCTAGAGGTGGTGTCCACATATAGGCATCCAGAAATATCTTTCCTTATATGAGAAAAAACTCTTCTTAGAACTTTTTTTGTGTTAAATCTCTGGTTTGGATTCTGACAGTACTCAACAAGATGTCTTTGGGTTGGATCTTTGGGTTCAGCTTCCAGCTCATCCTTTGGTTTTATTACAGCAGAAATGTCAAAGGTGTTTCCCCTCCCACAGGTGGGAGAACACAGGAATTAATTCTGCTTTAACTCTGATTCCAGCCCAGCTGGTGGAACAGGTATTTCTGAATAACTTCAGCTACTCTTACCTGCTCTCTTCAGTTTCTGGCACTTCAGGCTCTTGATAAAGTTCTTGATCTCTTGCCTGAGATGTCCACTTTTCTCAGCCCTCCTGCAGGACATTTTGGTGCTTTTCCCCTTCATTTCTCCTGGAAGCAGCCCCATTCCTGTTGGCACCTGTGGCTTTGTCCCTCACAGTGGCTCAGGCAGGTTTGTCACCCCCCTGTGTCCCTGTGTGGCACCAGGAGCTCCCTTTGGATGCTCCCAACCCTGAGGGATGGAAGTTGTTCCAGAGTCTGCAACTCTGGAGTTGTCACTGATGAGAATTAAACGAGAATTCCAGACAGAGGAATCAGTGCAGGAAAAGGATCCTCAGCAGCTGCTTTGATGTTCCTGAGGTTCTGGCACAAACCTCATCTTCAAAGGGTGTCAGCAGCATTAATTAGAGACTTGCACCTTATTTTTTCTCTCCTCCTCTTATCTTCCTCCCCCAGCCCTCCTCACACAGCAGAGGTTTTGCCCATGAGCTCCTCTCTCATTTCCAGAACACAAATGAGGAAATTTCAGCCTGTGCCAGAGCTCTGTGCTCACCTGGGGTTGATGTGGTGTCACCAGAAAGGTGCTCCACAACCACTGAAATCAGAACTGTACACTTATTTTCAAACAAGCCCTTTATGTTACTTCACTTCCAACTTGAAAGTGTTGGAAGTGCTCAGGGTTTATATTTAGCAGCACAAAAATCAGATTGTTGTTTATGCAATGCAGCAAGAGCCTGAATTGGGAGCCAGAGCTCCCAGCAGGAGCTGTTCCCAGTCCATGCTCAGCTCCCTGTGCTGAGGGGGGGTCCCCAGCCCTGGGGCCCTTCAGGAGGCATTTTCTGGGCAGTTTTGCAATGAGTGCCAGAACTTTTGGCTTCTCCACAGAGCAGAACCTCTTCTTCCCATGCAGGAGAGGGGCTGAGGGTGGGAGCAGGGAGGGAGAAACCTCAGGGTCAGCTTTTCCTGCTCCACCTCTGCCTTTCCAAAAGGTTCCACTTGTCCCTGGTTGTTGTGGGGTCAGCTGGTGCAGCCTGTTTGTCCCTCTCTGGAGGGAGCCCTGTTAACCCCTCTGTGTTTCTGTTCTTTGTCTGGTTTCAGCTGGAAAGAGGTGACTTCCTCTCAGAAGAATGGAGGGAGAGGATTGCAAACACAAGGTACAGTACAGCACTTGAATGCTGTTTTCTGAGCTGGATATTTGGGAGTTTGTATAATGGAAATTGGGAGGCTGGCCAGCTTTTTATATAGAATTTCCATAGTAAATACCCAAAGTCTATCTGCCAACTCTTACAGTGGCCTCTTTAGATCCTGTTTTCTGACTAGAAGAATGGCTTGGAGTGCATGTCCCATGATATTCTATACAAGGGTGTATTCAAGATAAATTCTGCTTATAAGAGGAGCACAAACCTCCATTTGTTTTGCATATCCCTATAGTTCATGTCAGGGATTCTGGCAAAACTCTTTCTCTTTGCTATTGGGACATACAGGCTCACTTTCCCTCTTTTAAAAAGCAAAAAACCCAAGTGAGTTTATTTCAACTTAAATTGTAAGTTCATTTTAACTAATTGTCTTGAAGATTTATTTATGTGGAGAACTAAATGCAGAGGGTTGGGAGCAGAAAGGGAGTGAATTTGTTAAAAGCAATAAAAGTCGTCTGTATTTTTAAAGCTTTGCATTCTTTCAGCCTTATGGCTAGAAAAAAAACCCTCTTTATTTTTTATATGACCTTCTGGGCCACCCTGTTATGTGGGGGAATGGAAGGCAGTTGTCAAAGAGGGCTCTGAAAGCTTTGAGAGTTGTGGCAATTTCTGGATTTCTCCCAAAGCTCTGGTTGTGAGAGCCTGAGGAGGCGTCTGCCAGGCTGGTGACTCCTGCAGGATTCTGCCCCTCACTTTCTTCTGGAGGTGCCTTTTAATTTGTGGACAGACTTGCCCCAGCCTTGCAGCACACTTGGGTTTGGCCTTGCTGCTTGTTATTCCAAGTGCACAATCCTCTGCTTCCCGGGCAACTTTCCTCGGAATTGATTGAAATTTTTTTAGAGAAATTTTTGGCTGCAGGAGCTTTGGCTGCATCCAGAAGTGCTGGGAGATGTTTGGTTTGTGTGGCATGGCACTCACTGTGTGTCTCAGTGCTGCTCCACCTCGCTCTGGGGCAGCATCTGCGAATTCTGGAATGGTGTGGGTTGGAAGGGAACTTAAATTCCATCCAGTGCCACCTCTGACAGCTTCCTGCCCCTCAGGCCCTGCTCAGTCTGGCCTTGGACACTTCCAGGGGTGGGGCTGCTACCAGGCCATGGTTCCCTGTGTGTTCCAGGGCATCCCTGTGCTGGGGCTTGGCAAAGCCTCCTGGAATGAGGGCTGAGCCCAGGGGAATTGGGGGTTCCTGTGCCCTGCACGCACTCACAGCATCCTGTGCCAGAGTGAGCACTATAAAAACACATCTGCAGCCTCTGGCTTTTCCCCTTCCTCTCCTGGATGTTTTCTAGTCCCATTAATATGTTTGGCTCCTTTGCAAGGCCTTTTTTTTTCTTTTGGCACATGGGAAGGAGGAGGAAGAAACCCCTGCTAGCTTTACTTGCCAGGCAGGGTTTCCCAAATTTCCAACAGCAAGGCATAGCAAGAAGAACTTTTTTTTTTTCCCCTTGGTGCATAAACATTTTTTTCATTCGTGGTTTTTAATAGCTTTGAGTGCTGCTCTTAAACTCCCTGTGTCCTTGTTGAACACATTTCATGTGTGGAGGCACTGGGAAGGGAATTTTCCTGCAAAGAAATCAGTTCTTCATGTGGGAACAATAGGCCAGGATGGATTTTACACTTCATAGAATCCTGGAATATCCTGAGCTGGAAGGGACTCTCAGGGATCAAATCCAGCCCTGTCCCTGCACAGCCACCCCAACACCCCCACCCTGAGCAGCCCTGAGGGCTCTGGAGAGGGGCTGGGAGCACAAACCCTGTGAGGAACAGCTGAGGGAGCTGGGGGCGCTCAGCCTGGAGAAAAGGAGACTCAGGGGTGCCCCCATCGCTCTCTGCAGCTCCTGAAAGGTGCCTGTGCTCAGCTGGGGCTGGGCTCTGTCTGCAGGAACTGACAGAACCAGAGCACACAGCCTCAAGCTGTGCCAAGGGAAATTCAGGTTGGATATCAGGAAAAAATATAGTTGGATATTAGGAAGTTGGTGAGATCCTATCCTATAGGTAGGATATCAGGAAAAAACTAATTAGGATATTAGGTGGGGTATTAGGAAAAATTGATCATTCTTTCAGTTTTTCGTGGAAAGGATGATAAAGTTCTGCAATGGCTGCCCGGGGAGGTGGTGCAGTCCCCATCCCTGGGTGTGTTTAACAAAGCCTGGATGTGGCACTGGGTGCCAGGGTTTAGTTGAGGTGTTGGTGCTGGGTTGGACTCGATGAACTTGAAGGTCTCTTCCAACCCAGTGATTCTGGAATTCTGTGATTGTGTGAATTCTGTGAATTCTGTGTCCAAACGCTCCTGCAGCTCTGGCAGCCTTGGCACCATTCCCTGGGCAGCCTGGGCAGTGCCCAGCAGCCTCAGGGGGAAGAACCTTGCCCTGAGCTCCATGCCAAGGCCTGGCATGTTCATTCAGCAGGGAGCTCAACCACTTCCAAGAGGTGTTGAGGACTCTTGTTGCAGCCTGGGCACCAAATGGGCACCAGGGACAATTAAGCCAGGCTGATTAGACCTTTAAACCAAAGGAGTGTCTATTTTTTAATCTGTGGCATGTTCTGGTTCTTTCCCAAGCCCTTTTATCATTTGTGGGACTCTGCCTCTGTGCAGATTTCTTTGTTTCCATGTGATTGCTTTTTTCCAGGAACAACCCCTCCCCTCATTGAATTTCTTAACCCAGAAGCAAAGATGTAACTCCTCTGTTGTGGGTAGGGCTGAAGTGCTGGGTTTAGGACAGAGAAAATGTGCTCAGAGGTCACTGTCTTCTGGCATTATGGGGAATTTGGAGCTGGAAGAGAAACAGATTGTCCAGAGCAGCTGTGGCTGCCCCTGGGTTCCTGGAAATATCCAAGGCCAGGCTGGGCAGGGCTTGGTGCACAGTGGAAGATGTCCCTGCCATGGCAGGGCTGGCACTGAATGAGCTTTAAGGTTCCTTCCAACCCAAACAATTTTATGATTCTAAAATACATTTTGATATTTTAAATTCCCACCAAGAAGCAGCAGGATGAAGTGCTGAGTGTTGCTCTCCATGTTTTGGGTTACAGGAGCTGTAGAGTTGGGGACAAGCAGGTCTGTCCATGGCAGGAGTGGCTGGGAAGGCTCCAAGTGGCTGTGGTGTGGCTGGGGGTCCTTGTAGGGTGTTTCTGGCTCTGATCTTTTACTGGATCCTTGTTTTGCAGTGTTATTTTTGTGAATAACTTTGCCTTCGGGCCCGAGGTGGATCACCAGCTGAAGGAGCGCTTTGCCAACATGAAGGAAGGTAAATCCAACTGGAGATGTTTCCTCCTTGTTTTCTGATTCCTGTGGGAGCTGAGGTGGGAGAGGGGCTCAGTTACACCTGGCAAAGCCAGGCCTTGGGGTTTGTTCTGTGCCTTGGGGCCACAGCACAGTGGGATTTGTTCTTCCCCCCTTGGTGTCTGCCCACACCTGCCTGGCTCCTTGGAGCATCCCCTCTGCTGGGAAAACTCTGCAGCAGGGTTGGGGTGGGAGGAGCTGCTGGTCCATCCTTCCCTCTTTTGGGAGCCCACAAAACACCCAACAGCCAAGGCCAAACTTCCTGGATCCCTGGAAATGTCCAAGGCCAGGCTGGGCAGGGCTTGGAGCAGCCTGGGACAGTGCAAGGTGTCCCTGCCATGGCAGGGGTGGCACTGGGTGAGCTTTAAACTCTTTCCAACCCAAGCCTTTCCATGATTCTTGGCTGCAGAGGCACAGCTTTGGAAGACCAGTCTGTAATTCCATACAGAATTCATTTCTCCCGTTCAGAGTTGGCTCATTTAGAGCTGGCTGTTAACTCCTGATTTGAAATGCTGGAGTCCCCAACCCTGGAAATGCTCCAAACCTGTGAGGAGGTGGCACCTGGTGACAGGGTTTAGTGGGATGGACTTTGATGGTTGGACTTGATGATTTTTAAGGTCTTTTCCAACCTTAATGGTTCCACAATTCCATAAAAACCTGCACAGTGCCACTGGGTGCTCCTGAGAAGCTTCACTGGAGCCTGGGGACACCCCCTAACCCCATCCTGGCCTCTCCATTGCCCTGGGTGTCTTTTCTTTGCTCCTAACCACTGGGAAAAGCAACAATTTTACTTGGTTGTGGCAGAAATGACAGAAATAACAATTTCTGAAAAGAAAAATATGTGGTGTGAACAAAGCAGCTGTGGCTTCCCATGGCACAGCTTTGTGCTGAAATAAATAATGGGACTTTTGGGCTCTGCTGCAAACCATAAAACCCCCAAACTTAAGCTGTTTTCTTTAATTTAACTGGATTGTTTTTTTGTTTTTAAACTTGTTTAATGGTGGCTTGAGAGCAGTGGAAGGTGGAGATGTTTCAAGAACCCTTTACAATGATGACACCTGATTTGTCTTCCCAGAGTGTGCTTCAGGCTCTGCTGAATGACCCCAAATACCCATGAAATGAAGATTAGTGGCCTCTAAATTAAAAGTCTTTTGGGGTTTGTGTATGAAAGATCCCAAGTAGGATGGAGATAATTGAAATTTCTTTAGATTGCCACTGAGAATTAACCTGCTCTTTTTTTATCAAGTATTTCCAATATGTCATTTTAAATGATCCTTGAGGTGTCACCTGGCAGGATTCATGGATTGCTTTCTTGGGGCTCTCAGAATGAGAATTAAGGGATTTATTTATTTTTTAATGCTATACCAGGGGCAGTTTTATAGGATTGCTCTTTAGGACTCTGTACTGGGTTATATTTAATAAGTAGTTACTTCTAGAACAAATAATGGAGCTGACTGTGCTCTTTGTTTTTTTGTTTTTTCTTCTTTTTCCAGGTGGGAGAATTGTGTCCTCAAAACCTTTTGCACCTCTAAATTTTAGAATTAACAGTCGAAACTTGAGTGGTATGATTGCCCTTTTTATTGTTCATTACAGTTGTGGATGTTCATTATCTGAAAATGTCTGGGGGGTGTTACTGCATTTTAGAGTTGTTTAAGTAGAAAATGCTGTTCGATTTTTAGTGACAGGTACTTAAAATCAATTTAAAAAGAGGAGAGGACAATTTAAAATCAATTTAAAGAGAGGAGCAGACACTTTTGATGGGGTTTGTGCTGCTGTGTTTTGGTGTTGGTTCCATTGATGTGTCCCTGAGCTGCAGAGAAATCAGGATTTCAAGGGTGTGAATCATTCCTTGAGCCACAAAGAGCAGCCCTGACTCACAGGGGAGTTCCCTACACCCTAAATCCAGGCAGGGAAATCCTACCAGGCAGGATTCCTAAGGCTTAGAGGTCATGGAGCCAGGGTGGAAAGCTGGGGGTGCTCACCTGGACAGGAGAAGGCTCCAGGGACACCTCAGAGCCCCTTTTGGGGCCTGAAGGGGCTCCAGGAGAGCTGCAGAGGGACTGGGGACAAGGCCTGCAGGGACAGGACACAGGGAATGGCTCCCACTGCCACAGGGCAGGGCTGGGTGGGAGATTGGGAATCAGGAATTGTGGAATCCATCCCTGGAATGGATTTCCCAGAGCAGCTGTGGCTGCCCCTGGATCCCTGGCAGTGCCCAAGGCCAGGCTGGACAGGGCTGGAGCAGCCTGGGATGGTTGAAGGTGTCCCTGCCATGGCACTGAATGGGCTTTGAGGCCCCTCCCAACTCAAACCATTCCAGGACTGTGTGAAGTGTTCAGCTTTGAACTTCTCCTGTGCTGTGCTTTGAGCAAACAAACCTCTCCCAGACACACCCAGGCCCTGGGTCTGGCTCATTGCCAGCACAGGGTCGTGGTTTCCTTCTCCTGTGAACAGTCCAGATTCAATGTTTGGCAGCCTTGTCCTCTGCAAGGACATGAGCTGCAGTTTAAGGAGGTTTTGGGACATTCCATGTGGTTGGGTTTGACCTTTTCAGACTTTGACTGTTGAAACTGGGGTGTCTGTGCAGAAGCTGATGTTCTTTGTTGGTCCCTTTCAGTTGAGGTTTTAAAATGAAATTTCTCAAGCAGAAGAGCAGTCCAAGAAGGGCTTACATATATTTACTGTTTTCAGTGCTAAATTTTCCTTAAATCAAACCCCCCTCATCCCCTCCCTGTGCAAACGTGGGGAGCAATCTCACTGAGTTCCAAATCTCAAACTGTGCTGTCTAATTTTGGCCTAAGCTGCTTTTGAAGAACAGTAATTTTTGGACTGTCATGAAGTAAATTGAGCCCTTGGGAGTTATTTTTAAGCTTGAATTCTTGTGGATGTACCACACATCAGGCACCCAAACCTGCACTTTTCTTTCCTATTTGGATTTCTGTTCTGGGGCCTCTGGTGCTTTGGAACCTTGTTGAACTTTGGGTGCTGCACTACCAATTCTTTGGAGGCATGGAGTTGAAAATAAAAGGGAAAAAGGGAGGAATGATGCTCCTGGAGCAACTGGGAGAGCTGGGACCAGGCTGTCAGTTTGCTGATGAGGCAAAGAAAGCCTCAGTGAAGCTTGGGCACTCTACTCTTGCAGAGCCCACCAGAGCTTGAGGAAACCCAAAAATGCCCTTGGAGATGTTTCAATTAGACCTGCCCACAAAAATACAGGGCTTTGGCCTCTCAAGCCTTTTCTGTACTGGATTTTTCCCATTCCCTTCTCTCTCTGCTGCATTTGGGAGCCTGAGGCCAGCATGTGCTGCTGTTTCACCCCAGAACAGCCCTGGCTGCCTCTGCCAGTTGAGCCAGGCCTTTATCCCATCCCAGCTCCCAGCCCAGCCTGCATTCATTGGGAGTGTTTTCTAGAATGCTGAACTCTCAGATCTCAGCTGTTATTTCAGGCTGAATGGAAATGCTGATGTTAAAATTATAGTGAGATAATTAATTGGAGTTTGGATGGGTGAGAGGCTCTAGCAAAAGGAGAGCCAACAGCTTCCACCAGTAGGAAACTTCCAGGGATTCAGATAAAAGGCCCTGGAAAAAAATATCTTGAGGGGGAATTGTGTGAGTAAATTTTAGGGCTTAATCCCTTTCTAAGACCATGTTATGTTGATAAATCCTAACATCAAATGAGCTTGTGTGGGATGTGCTGTGGCTGGGGCCTGTTCCAAGTGACACTCCCAGGGAAATGCCACTCCAGTGTGGCCAGGGTCCTGCTCATGGAGCAGGGAATGTCCCACAAGGATTTCCATCACACTTTTATTCATTAAGGCTTTTTTTGGTGCCTGAGCATGCCTTGAGTCACGTCTCACCTGTCTGTCAAATACTCTGATCTGGAGTATGAACATTTAAATAATTTATACAAAACCCTGGGAAAGATCAAGGTTTAAGAAGGGGGAACCAGTTCTCTCAATTCCACTTTTGTCCTTAGTAGTTCCATCTGTGGGAAGAAGTGGAAATGTGGAAAGAGTTGGGACCAATGAAAACAAGCATTAAAATGTGGTTAAAATAGTGGTTGAGGTTGCTGAATCCCAAACCTTGCTTTTGGCCTCTTCTGGGTCATTTTTGTTTAATTAGAAACGTGCCATAATTTCTCCTGCAGCCCTGCCACTGGCTCAGTGCTTGTGGGAATGTTTAAGGCACATCCCCAAACTATTAATTCTGGAGAACAAAACAAACATAGACAAGAAAGCAAACCCAAAACATGTTTGTGCCCAGTCCAAATATAGGGCAGCTGCAGCTGACAGGGACAGGGCTGGTGACGTTCTGGGGCTCTTTAATTCATCCCTGTCACACACATGTGGTGTTCCTTGGAAAAGAGTCTGGGACACAGTTCTGCTGGCCAGAACTCACTCACTCTGGGCTGGCTGGCTCAAAGGTACATGTCCCACATGGTGCTTTCCTGTGGGCTGCACGTAGCAAGAGAGGAAGGAATTCCCTTGAAACTCCCAGCAGTGTTTTCCTGGAGGATCTGCAAACCAGATTTCTCTGTGTTGGGTATTGTAAAATCAGGGCACTCCTGACCAAGGAAAATGATTGGCATCTGAGTCCATGGCTCTGGAATGCTGAATACTCACTTTATTAAAACTATATTTTACAATGATGAAAAGATTTATATCATATCATATCATACTATAGAATACTATACCATATAATATAATAGAATATAATATCATAGTATATTTTATAATAAATATAATATAATATAATATAATATAATATAATATAATATGTAATATAATATGCTATAATATTCTATTATAGAATATTCTATTTATTCTATTCTATTATATTATATTTATCATATTACATTACATTATATTATTATATTATGTTATATTATGTCATATTATATCATATTATAGCATTATACATTATATTATATTATATTACATTTTATTATACTATATTTTATCATATCATAGTATAATATATTAATTATAATATATTTATTATATAATATATGTTATATTTTATTATTATATTATATTATATTATATTTCTTATATAATGCTTACTTCTTTCTTTTAGCTACTATTGAAAGCTTGTGACTGTCACCTGTCAGTCCTGACACACATAAGATGGATCTAATTGGTTTATAATTTAAAACACTATCACTAGAATCTAATAATTAAATTTTTGTAGGTAAATAATCTTCTAAAACATTCTACATGTTCACAAAACAACAGGAGCAGTAAATGAGATGAGAATTGTTTTCCCTCTATGCTTCTCCAGGGAAAAACCTGAGAGAGAGAATTCTGACTCTCTGTTCAGAGGGCATGTGAATAGTGCAGTGGGTGCCTGGCTGGTGTCACCCCCTGATGCCCAGGGGTGCCAGGGGCACTGACAGGGGGGAATGGGGCTCTTGGATCCCCTCCAGGCCTGGGGGCTGGCGCTGGGAAATGCCAAAATCAACTCAGGCACTGCCATTCCCAGGCTTCGTGCGCTGACGGACGCCCCAGTGCCCGGGGCCAGGGCAAACGGGGTGCCATCCACCCCCCCAAATCCTCCTCTTCCTCACACGTGTGCTCCTGCACGTGTTTTTCCTCTGGGACTGTTTTGGGAGCCTGCAGCAGCATCCCCTTTGCTCAGAGGCTGAGGCTGTGGCGGGGCCAAGGTTGGGTTTGGCTCTGCCTTGGGCACGGAGCCAGCACCTGGAGCTGGAGCCATGGAGATGCTTGGGGCTGGTTCATCCCACTGGGGGGATGCTGGGCAGCACCCACAGCATCTGTGCAGGGAGAAATTTGGGTGCTGAACTGCTCTGGGAGCTGTGGCAAAGGAGGTTCATCCCCCTGTGGGGATACTGGGAAGCACCCACATCATCTTGGGTAATGCTGTGAGAAATGCACTGCCTGTTCATGGCCAAAACCATAAAGTATTGATTGTGCTCTGAGTTTTGAGTGAAATTTTGAGGGAAAAATTGGGGTGCTGAGCTGCTCTGGGAGCTGTGGCAAAGGAGGTTTGTTCCCACTGTGGGGATACTGTGCAGCACCCACATCATCTGTGCAGGGAAAAATTGGGGTGCTGAGCTGCCCTGGGAGCTGTGGCAAAGGAGGTTTGTTCCCACTGTGGGGATACTGGGCAGCACCCACATCATCTGTGCAGGGAAAAATTGGGGTGCTGAGCTGCTCTGGGAGCTGTGGCAAAGGAGGTTCATCCCCCTGTGGGGATACTGTGCAGCACCCACATCATCTTGGGTAATGCTGTGAGAAATGCACTGCCTGTTCATGGCCAAAACCATAAAGATTGTGCTCTGAGTTTTGAGTGAAATTTTGAGGGAAAAATTGGGGTGCTGAGCTGCTCTGGGAGCTGTGGAAAGGGAGGGATGGCAGGGCGAGATGCTGGAGTGCCCAAAATTGTCACTGTGTCCCCTAACCAGCTGCTGTCTCCTCCCACAGATATTGGCACTATCATGAGGGTTGTGGAGCTGTCACCACTGAAGGGCTCTGTGTCCTGGACAGGGAAGCCAGTCTCCTACTACCTGCACACCATTGACAGAACCATAGTGAGTACCAGGGCTGCCTATGCCCTGCTCCTGGCAGCACTTGCAGCTCCTCATCCTTCTGCCTGGGCTTGTGTTCCTGTCCCTTTGTGGGTTTACACACCTGAGTGTGCAAACTGCCTGCTCCAGGGTTGCACACACACCCTGGGGTTGAGGGCAGTGCTGGTTTACTGAAGCTGCAGAGATTCCCTGATAAAATTCCTTCTGCAGCTGCTCAGAATTGGGCTTTGCTGCTGTCCTTTCCTCACAGAGGACTCAGTGGAGCTTTGATTCCTCTGTGGTACACAAATCATTTAATCCAGTCATATTCAACCAGTAAATCTCAATTTTAGTAAAATTCTCAGCTGCTGTAGTAGCAGCCCAAGCTCCATAACAATGATGCATTCACTGTTTCTTTTAATTAAACAAAAAAACTCCCAACAAACCAAATAACAACAACAGAATAAATAAATAACAACACTAAATAACCCATGCAACAGCCCCCACCAAAAATCCACCAACCCCCCCACCAAAGAGCCCCCAAGCCCCTCATGAAACCCAACAAACCCTTTGAAAATCGAAAATTTCGTGGAGGAAATTTTTATCCATATCATTTATCCAACCCCAAGGTTTTTGCAGTGGGATAATAATGCTGTTTTCCTCCCTCTGCTGTAGTCTAATAAAGCTTTTGTTCAGGAATGTGCCAGAGTGCAGATAAATGGTGGAGTATGAGGGTGCAGCAGCTTCAGTGCAAATAATTTCATTGAAAATCAGCCTGTGCTGAGGGGAGATATGTGACACAAAGCTCCAAAACAAGGCCAGGAGTGGTGGGGGATGATAAAACCTTGCAGAGGTTGGATTATGCCCTGTTACACAACAGGCTGGGTGCCTGAAAAGAATGAATGTAAATGGCTTCTTGATGGAGCTTATCAAAGAAAAGCAGTCACAATTTCTGCAGTTCTGCACTTGTTTTAAGCTAATATTTTATTCTTCTGTGTTCATCTGTCATGGTTTTGAGGATGACTCTCTTCTCTTTCTATTTTCAGCTTGAAAACTATTTTTCTAGTCTCAAAAATCCAAAACTCAGGGTAAGTAAGTTTCAATCATTTTCTGTAGAAAACTCAGAGTTAAGGGAGCAGCCACTGTGAGGAATTTAATCACAGGTGGACAGAATTGATTGGAAATCAGATTTTCTTGCTAGGCAAAGAACATGGAGCTAATTGAAGGGAAGTCTCAGATGCCATCAAGCACTAATTCAATCATGTCCAAGGGATTTCTAATAGAGAATTAATGGGGCAGCCCCAAGGTGCTTTTACCTTGCACTGGAGGTCTGTAATGAGCTATTTCTTCATTAAAGAACTGGAATTAAAGAAGGGAATGATGGTTTGAATCGGTCCCAGAGCTCAGCTCCTGAAATGAAGCTGAGCAATGCTCTGAAATGTTCCTTTTGGGATGTGCCATTGGAAGCACAGAGTGAGTTGTCATTTGCTGCAGTCTGGGCTGTTACATGTGGAATTAAAATGCCAGAGAGTTTTTGGGGCTGTGCAGGGCTGGGTTAACCTGAAATAATCAATGGATTTCCAGGAAGATAATTAAGTGAGGCCACTTAATTTAAAATTTCAGGTGAATGTTCATCCTCAGGCTGACTGGCTCTGTTAAGAACAGACTCATGGGGGCTCTGAAAGGGAATTGTTTCAGATTGCTCCACTCAAATTTGGGGCAAAAAAATCTTCTTAGAGAAAATAAAATAAAAGTCAGGGTACTTCTGACCTTCCCTGCTTTTCACACTGAAACCTGCCACTGGTTTGGTTGATAATGTGCTTAAATCAAAGGAGTGTTGGAAATACCAGAAATCTTAAGCAGATTAAACCTCTGGAAGGTGCAGGAAAGGCTTTGACTGATCCCTTGGAAATTTCCTGCCATAAAGAAGTTTGGGTTTTTTTTGGTTTTTTTTTTTTTTTTTTCTGAGAGAAAAAGAGATTTTTCTCTGAACAGGGAAATTTCCTGTCAGCCTGGGAGAAAATCAGCCTGAAAAGTTGCTGGTTTTTCTTTATTAGTCAACTCAATAAACTTGGCTGAAGTTGAATGAGATGATGATTAATGGCTTTGCCATTTCCAGTTGTGCAAGATTTTTAATGTGTCACCATGAAATGTTGGGGATGTGGGAAGCTATTAAAGTTCACAATATTATTTATTGTTATTATTAGTATTATCATTATAATTATCATTATTAATTATATATATTTATTTCTTCTTATTATTGTTTTTGTTATTGTTAGTGTTATTAGTATTAGTATTGTTACTATTATTATTGCTGTTATTGTTATTTAATCATAATAATGTATATATACTATATTTCTATGTATATTTTACCATATTATTTACTGATGATATATATATTAAATAATAGTATTAATAACAATATCAACACTAACATTAATAATACTAACACTATTAATATAATATTAATATATTATTGATATAATAGTATTTTAATCCTATTTTTATTGTTATTATTATATGTGCTATTACTATTATTGCTATTATCATTGATATTGTTGTTTAATGAAAATCATGTGTATATACTATATTTTAATATATATTTTACCATATTATTTACATATTATATATATGAAATAATAACAACAATAATAACAACAACAGCACTCATAATAATAATATTACCACTTTTATTAGAATAACAATATAGCAATAATATAATGTTAATATGTTATTTGTTAACAACAACGATAATAATAATAATAATAATAAATATGAAACCTGATACAGCAGTATGGGGCTGGGAGGGGAGAATATTGGAAGAGTTGAGATTTAATCTCCTCTGGAGGTGGAAAAGGATTTGTTCACACCTGAGTGTGGCCTGAGGGAAAGGGGAAGTTTGTTCCCTTTTCTTGTGGAAAATGAAGCTGGGAAAGAAGATTATTTGCATTAAAAAGTGATAAACACATAAACAAATGGTGAAATGTCCCCTCCCTTGTCCCCAGGAGGAACAAGAGGCAGCTAGACGTCGTCAACAAAGAGAAAACAAAAGCAACACAACGACTCCAACGAAGGTCCAAGAAAACAAGGTGAGCATCCTGCATTTGTGGGTGCTGAGTGATTCCTGTGGCTGAGTCAGGAGGAGCCTCTGGGGGAAGGTTTTACTCTGGAGCTGTTGCTGTGCCCAAAAATATGATGGAGTGAGTTAATAAAAGCTGCTCTTGGGAGTTGTGCCACTAATTCTGGAAGGATGAAAAAAAAGGTGCTGCAAGATGAATAGTTGGTTGTCCACCCTCGCTTGCATCCAGCAGGAGTTTGCAGAGCTGTCCCTGAGTCACAGCCCACTGAATGGAGCTCAGAGTGTGCTGAGTCTTCTGCAAAGACTCATTTCCTTTCTTGGGTAATGCTGTGAGAAATGCACTGCCTGTTCATGGCCAAAAATATAAAGTATTGATTGTGCTCTGAGTTTTGAGTGAAATTCAGTTGAGGAATGTAGTCAGGGAAGGATGAATAATCAGCTTTTGTTAGACAGCAGGTACAGATTGAACAGAATCACAGAACAGTTTGGCTGTAAGGGACCTCAAAGCCCATCCAGTGCCACCCCTGCCATGGCAGGGACACCTCCCACTGTCCCAGGTGCTCCCAGCCCTGCCCAGCCTGGCCTTGGGCACTGCCAGGGATCCAGGGGCAGCCACAGCTGCTCTGGGCACCCTGTGCCAGGGCCTGCCCACCCTGCCAGGGAACAATTCCTGATTCCCAATCTCCCACCCAGCCCTGCCTGAAGTTCTCCTCCCTCAGCATTTCCTTTTCTTTAATGAATTGTTGGGTTAGACTTTTTTCTGACTTAGAGATAGGGTAACTGAGAGGTGCTTTAAAAACTTTTATTCTATTTTTAGTCTCATGAGAAGGGTGAGACAATACAGATGTTATAACTCACACCATCACAATCAGAAGCCAACTATTACCTAATTACAATACATTTTAAGCATCTCTTGGCCTATCAGTTTTAGCTGCTTAGGCTGTAAATGCCTTAAAGCCAATCATCTAAAATTACCCCTCATTGGTCCCACTACAATGCAACTTTCATAGTTTAATTTCTCTAAAGTGTTTAGTCTTTTTTGTAAAGTTACCTTTTAAAACTTGTTTCTAGTTCCATTTCTCTCTCAACAATGTCTGTCCTGTTCCATGGCATTTCTAAGTCAGTATTTCTTATTTCAAAGTTTACATACAGATGCACATTGTGTGAGCCTTCTGTCAAACTTAAAAAATTTAACTGTCACAAACTGTAAGAAACTGAAAATTTAAAAAATTTCTACAAATCCATTTCCCTCAATGAATGAGTCCAGAAGAGAATGAGCACAATCCCTTGGGAACAACTCTTATCCTAAGCAAGTCTAAGCAAGTCCACTTCCCTGGCAAATTATTGCACTACAGTGCATCAGTTTCCTTTCAGAAACATTATTTCTGATATATCATATATATATAATATCAGAAATGTATTTCAATAATAATAAGGAAACATCATTATTTCTGATATATCATTTATATATCATATCAGAAATAGATCTCAATAATAATGAAGAAACACCATTATTTCTCTTATATATATATAAAACACAGAAATAATGGTGTTTCTTCATTATATATATATAATCAAGAAACACCATTATATATAAACATTTTTATATATATATATATAAAATGTTTATATAATAATATATCAGAAATATATTTCAATAATAATGGAACACCATTATTTCTGATATGATATATAATTTATGTATTTATATATCATATCAGAAATAGATTTCATTAATAATAATGAAACACCATTTTCCTGATATGATATATCATATCTATATTATTTCAGAAATGTGTTTCATTGATAAAAATAAAACACCATTATGAATGTTTGCTGAAAAGGAATGTTGCATTATGAGGTAGAAATGACCAAAGGTTTTCAAAACCCCTCAGGATTCTGGTGCTGAAGAAGAAAAAGCTGCAGCAAATTCTGTTAAAAAGCCATCTCCCTCCAAGGCCAGGAAGAAGAAGCTGAGCAAGAAGGGCAGGAAAATGGCAGGGAGGAAACGAGGGCGCCCCAAGAAAATGAACACGGCGAGCACTGAGCGCAAGACCAAGAAGAACCAAACTGCACTAGAAATTCTGCATGCTCAGACTGTCTCCCAGACATCTTCATCCTCTCCTCAGGGTGAGTGCAGGGGTGTGCAAGAGCCTGGATGAGTCTCTGAAGCTCTGGATGTTCTGGTTTTTCCTTTGTGGCCTGGTTGAGTTGGATTTTGTGGCATGAATTCCATGTTGTCACCAGAGCAGAGCTGTCCTTTAGGAGGTGGGCGTGGGATTGATGATGATGGATGTGGGTGGGATTAATGAATTGGTGGTGATTAATGTGTTAATGGTGATGGCATTCCTGTACTGATGGTTTGGGGGTGGGATTGATGGTGATGGATGGTGATTAATGCATTGGGGATGGGATGTGTCTGTGGGTACTCAGCCAGGAGCTGGGGCTGCTGCCTTCTCTGAGCTGCTGCTCTTAGGATGGACCACAGAGACCCTTCCCAGCGCTTTAGAGCAGTGTGTGGATGTGTTTGGAGCTCTGTGTTGGTGAACTAAGCTCCTGGATCTCATTACAAATCCCCCTTTGTGCCACACCTGGCAATGCTGACTTGGAATCACAGAATCCTGGGTTGGTTTGGCTTTAAAGAGACCTCAAAACCCATCCAGTGCCACCCCTGCCATGGCAGGGACACCTTCCACCATCCCAGGCTGCTCCAGCCCTGTCCAGCCTTGGACACTGCCAGGGATGGTCCTTCCCAGCCCAAACCAATTCCAGGATTCTGTGCCATGTTTTCAGGATTCTGTGCCATGTTTTCAGGATTCTGTGCCATGTTTTCATTGGCAAAGCTCCTGTCCTTGTCCCAAACACTGAGTGCTGACCTGAGGTTGTGTTTGTGTCTCTCCAGATGCCTACAAGTCACCTCATAGCCCATTTTTCCAACTACCTCCTAAAGTGCAACGTCATTCGTCCAACCAGCTCCTGGTGACACCCACCCCCCCTGCACTACAGAAGCTGCTAGGTAAGGCCTGCCTACCCCCCTTTGGGGTTTTTCATGGGGTAGGAGGGGGATTCTCTCCTCCCCACCTTCCCCTGCCTGCCCCACATCTGTCAGAACCCAGGACATTCCTCTGGCTGCCCTGGAGCACTCCAGACTCTGGCAAAGGGCTCAGAGACCTTGGCACAGAGTCAAAGACACCTGTGCCTTCCATTTTAGCCCATGGAAACAATTCCCAACTTTGTGTGAAGAGTTACAAGCCACAAGGGTTTAAATAGAATGATAGTGAATTTATTACCAAGTGAAAATGTAGAATTGTAGAGTTTTTAGAATGAAGGTTCAAGAAGCAAGATAGAAGAATCTGGGCATGTCCTTCTTCTCCTTTTTCTTGTCCTCCATCCTCTGCTCCATCTGTGATGGTGGCACTTCTGGGTTGGTTTAGAGTAGAGACAGACTGTCTAACATAGGTGATAGGTATTGGAAAATTATTGTAAATAAAGTACAGGTAGTTTTTGGTATAAAAAGCCAACACCACCCCAAGGGTGGTCAGTGTGCCACAATCCAACCTGCTGGACAGATCTCAGTAGGTCAGAGAAAGAATGGAGTAGCTAAGAGCAAATAAACAACCTTGAGAACCAGAGCTGAGGAATCACAACTACTTCTTCGAGTCTGAAGCTAAGAAAAAAGACTTTTGATACCTCAAGAGCCAATCCAGCAACAACTCAGAACCTGAGACACATCCTTGGGCAGCACCCCCTCCTGCTGAAGTTGGTGTTTCACTCTATATTTATTCTCTGATGTTGCTTCAGCTCTCCTTTGGCACAACAGGCAGTGAGCCTGGATTTAGTCAGAAACAGCTTTATTTGAAATGAAACCATTCTCTTAATCCTGGGGAACACCACTCTGTTGTGGTGTTGTGAGGGCTTTCAAGACGAGGTGAAAAATGTGAAATTATTTCAAGTTTTCAGAAAGTTTATTTATTATTTCTTGATATTATATTATAATAATGATGTTATATATGTAAATATAGATATATTTATGAATAACATTATATCATGCCTTTATATATATATATAAAAAAAATAAAATATCCTTTTCCATAATATCGTATTATATCCCATAATATCCCATAACATAACATAATATATATAATATATAATATATAATATATAATATATAATATATTCTTGTATTATATATCAATATATCAATTTGTATTGTATTATGTTATGTTATATTACATTATATTATGTCATACAATACCATATTTTAATTAGATATATGGTATAATATCATAATATATCACAATATATCATAATGTATAATATCATATTACGTAATATTATATTATATGACATATTATATTATGAAAATTATATATTAAAACTATACTTAAGAAAGATAAAGGAAATATCAGAAAGCTAGACAAGAAGAATAATAAAAACCTGTGACAGACACAGAGAGTGACACAGCTAGCTGTCATTAGCCATTAATTAAAACAATTCACATGTTTGGATAAACAATTACCAGGTTATATTCTAGAGGAATAAAACATGGAGAAGCTGAAGCTTCTCAGGAGAAAAGTCCTTGCAAAAGGATTTTTCATAAAATATCCTGGTGACACCACTCCCATTCCTCTGCCAAGCTCAGGGCCCATAAATGAGGCCCTGCCTGAGAGGCTGAGCTCACAAAGGTGTGGTTGGAAAATGCAGGAGGTGATTAAAGAAAATCCTGGAGGTTTTTTTTTGTTTTATCTTCTGTTGCCTGACCCCTCCAAGCTGTTTCTGGATTTTGGCATTACCATGAGCCAGGCCAGGATGCTCTGGGATGTGGCACAGGGTACCAGAAGTGTCCTTACCTTGGGCTCTCCTGAGTTTGTGCCAGTCATGGCTGATTCCTGGTGGAAGAGAGAGAAAAAGAATGATTTAAAGGGATGTTTTGTGGCAAAAGAGTGATTTTGAGGGATGTTTTGTGGGAAAAGTGATTTTTTTAAAGAGATATTTTGTGGCAAAAGTCATTTTTATGGGAGATTTTTGTGGTAAAAGTGTGATTTTTTTTGTGGCAAAAGAGTGATTTTGAGGGATATTTTGTGGCAAAAAGAGTGATTTCTTTTTTTGAAGGATTTTTTGGGGATATTTTGTGGCAAAAAAATGATTTTTTTTTTGAGGGATGTTTTGTGGCCAAAGAGTGATTTTTGAAGGGTTATTTTGTGGCAAAGAGTAATTTTTGGAGGGATGTTTTGTGGGATAATTTGTGGCAAATGAGTCTGTTTTGGGGGGTACTTTGTGGCAAAGGAGTGTTTGGGATTTTTTGTTTTTTTTTTTAAGGGTTATTTTGTGGCAAAAGAGATTTTTTGAGAGATATTTTGTGTCAAAAGTGATTTTGAGGGATGTTTTGTGGCAAATAGTAATGATATTTGAGGGATATTTTGTGGCAAAAGAGTGACTTATAGGGCTATTTTGGCCAAAGAGTGATTTTGAGGGATATTTTGTGGCCAAAGAATGATTTTGAGGGATATTTTGTGGCAAAAGTGTGACTTTTGAGGCATGTTTTGGCAAAGGAGTGATTTTTAAGGGATATTTTGTGGCCAAAGAATGATTTTGAGGGATGTTTTGTGGCAAATAATAATGATATTTGAGGGATATTTTGTGGCCCAAGAGTGATTTGAAGGGATATTTTGTGGCAAATGAGTGATTTTATGGAATGTTTTGGGGCAGGGTGGATGGGGTCATGGTTTCCATGGGACCTGATGGATCCAAGAGTTCCTTTTGTGCCAGGAGAGGCACTTCCAGCCTGTTCCTAAATCCATCCTCAATGGCTTAGTCTGACTTAGAGTACAAATCAAAAGCAAGGGAGAGACAAGTGAGGAGAGGTGGCCAGGGAGACAATGGGGGCAAACAGGGGCATGGCATTTACCCTGCTGAAATTCTTCATCTGTTTTATTTAAATTTTGTCTATTTATTTTTATTTATACTTTATTTCCATTTTTAATGGTTTGGTCTCTTCTTGAGTCCAAATCTGAAGCAAAGGAAAGACAAGTGAGGAGATAGGGGAGGAAATAGGGGCAGACAGGGGCATGGCATTAACTCTGCTTAAATTTCTTATCTGATTTATTTTTATTTTATCTATTTTCATTTATTTATTGATTTATTTCCATTTTCTAATGGATTAGTCTTTGAGTCCAAATTGAAAGCAAGGGACAGAAAAGTGAGGAGAGGTGGCCAGGGGGGGAATAGGGACAAACAGGGACATGACATTTACCCCTGCTGAAATTCCTCATCTGATTTTTTTTTTTTAATCTATTTTTATTTATTTTTTATTTATTTCAATTTTTAATGGCTTAGTCTGACTTTGGGTCTATTTCAAAAGCAAAGGAGAGACACATGAGGAGAGGTGGCCAGAGGGGAAATGGGGGCAAACAGGGACATGGTATTTACCTTGCTGAAATTCCTCATCTGATTTATTTTTATTTTATCTATATGTTTTTATTTATTATTCTATTTCCATTTTTAATGGGTTAGTCTGACTTTGAGTCCAGAGCAAAAGCAAGGGAGGGACAACTGAGGAGAGGTGGCCAGGGAGGAAATAGGGGTGAACAGGGCCATGTCATTTATCTAATGCTGAAATTCCTCATCTGATTTATTTTGCAGACTCATTTAAGATCCAGTACATGCAGTTCATGGCATACATGAAAACTCCTCAGTACAAAGCAAGCCTGCAACAGTTACTGGAGCAGGAAAAGGTGAGTCTGAATTTTCACATTTCTAAACAAAATTACCAAACTCTGAAGTTTCTTGGATGTGGGGAAGAGTGCTGGGGATGGGAATTGTGTGCATTCACACCAGTCCTGCTTAGGCTGATCAACTCCCAGGGGGTTTTGTTGCTAAACTCATTTTTTGTGTGTTTAAATCACACAAAAATGAGAGAGCTGCACCTCCCCTTTTCCCTGACAATGCTGACTTAGAGAATCCTGGAATGGTTTGGGTTGGAAGAGACCTCAGAACCCACCCAGTTCCACCCCGGCAGGGACACCTTCCACTGTCCAGGCTGCTCCAACCCTGTCCAGCCTGGCCTTGGGCACTGCCAGGGATGGTCTCTCCCAACACAAACCAATTCCAGGATTTTATGAACCACAGTTCATAGAATTATGGATTAGGAAACCATTGAACTCAGATTAAGAAACCCAAAGTGTCATCACTGGTTGTGGGGATTTAGCACAGCATCATTGGTACTGATATCATAATGGGTTGGATTGCACTGATGGGCAAAGGGTAAATGTCCCAAATCAGGGACTGGAAAAGGTGGAAAGGCCAGGAGGGTCCTGGAGCTGTGCACAGGGTTGTTTGTCTGCCCTGTAGCCACCAGCAGAGGGAGGAGATCTGCCTGACACCTCCTTGTGTTGCTTTGTCTCAGTGATGAATGATTGCATTACTGTATCATTTAGCCCTGATGGGTCTGTTCTGCTGCTTCTGTGGAGGAGCTTTCCCCACAATGCTCAGAATTAAACTTGAACTTCCACTTAAAACCTTGCAGGGCCTGAAGGGGCTCCAGGAGAGCTGCAGAGGGACTGGGGACAAGGCCTGCAGGGACAGGACACAGGGAATGGCTCCCACTGCCACAGGGCAGGGCTGGGTGGGAGATTGGGAATCAGGAATTGTGGAATCCATCCCTGGAATGGATTTCCCAGAGCAGCTGTGGCTGCCCCTGGATCCCTGGAAGTGCCCAAGGCCAGGCTGGACAGGGCTGGGAGCAGCCTGGGACAGTGGGAGGTGTCCCTGCCATGGCAGGGGTGGCACTGGATGGGTTTTGAGGTCCCTTCCCACCCAAACCAGTCTGGAATTCTGTCCAGGTCCAGCTTTTGGCATTCCCTGTGGAAGCTTTCCTTACTCTGTAGTCTTTGTGAGAGTGTCAGAAAAAAGCCACAGGGCTTTTTTATCAGGTTTTCCACATTGGGAACTCTCCAGAGGAAAGAAATTAACTTTTGCCACCCCATTTCTTACTGAGAAGTGGTTGGTGCTGCTCTGGTGTTCATGGAAACCTCTTTTTCTGTGGTTATTTCCATTTGCTTTCACAGTCAATCAGCACTCAGAACTTTCATCTTTTTCCTTAAGCAGCAGATTTTTCTTCTTGTTCTGCACTTGTCAGGAAAGCCAGCATAAAGTGAACTTATCTCCTGCACAAATGAAATGATGGTGTGTAAAGGTTGTGCCCTGCACAGAGAATGAATCAGGGGTCTAGAAAAGTCATCACTTGGTGCTGCTATCCAACAGCTGCTCCACACTTTTAAATGTTAAAATGAGGAATTCAGTATGAAAATATTTTTTATGGAGTGTTACATGGCAAATTAAACCTGCCAGAGGGAGAACTTGGCTGGGTGAGGGGCTGGGTATGGTCTGTTCAGTAACTCCCTCTTACAGGAAGGTTTTCAAGTACAATAAAAATCTCTGTAATGATGATTTTGAAATCAGCTGCTGCTTCCCAGAGTGCCCTTAGATGGAGCTGTCAGCCCCTGCAGTGCCTGGGAAGGCTGAATGAAATGCCTGGTGTTGAAAACAAAACTGATTTTCCAGCATCCCCCAGAGCAGCCCCTTTAGCATTGCAGGGACTTTTCCCCAGCCAGGTCTGTGTGTTCCTGCATGTGTGGAATTTCCAACACTGCTTGGAATATCGGCCATGGAATTATTAAGGTTGGAAAGGATTAAGGTGCTTTTTGCCCTTGTTCCCCACTTTTCCTGGAGCAGTGGCTCAGTCTGTGCAATCCCTGCTTGGCCTCTGCAGCACAAAGTGGAGAACAGGATAATCCCAAAGCTCCCTGGGCTTTCTGCACTAATCCTGCTTTTGGGGCTGGGTAAATGAGGCTTTTCAGCCAGTCATGTCCTGCCCTTTGCTGTGCATGGCCATGGATTGGAGCAGGGACCTGGTTAAGGAATGTTCAGGGCTGGGAATTGCTTTGAGTGGCTCAGGTGACCTGCTGAAATAATGGTGGTATGAGTATATAACATAAAAGTATATAATAATATACAATATTATATATATATAATATATAATATTATATAAAAATAGTATATATTATGTATAATATATATTATATATACTATATATAATATTATATATTATATGCTATATATTATATATAGATGTGTGTATGTATATATAAAAATAAAATATATCATTTATAATATAAAAATGTATATATAATAGATTAGATAATAGAGAATAGATAAGTGTGTATTGTATATAATATATAACATAATATATAATATATAATATATAATATATAATATATAATATATAATATATTATATATAATATATTAATATATAATATATAATATATAATAATGGTGACAGAAGTAGGAAAACTGGTTTAGTTATTTAGGACTTTATTCCTGCCTCCCCCCCAGTGTATTTTCATTTACTGCATCTCTTCCATGAGAATTGCACAGGGAGGCTCTGAGCTGGGGCTCTGGGGATTTAGAGCCAGTTCCCTGTTTGGGAGCAGATTTCATGCAGATAATCTTTTCCAGTTCTATTCCTGCTCTGTGGGATGGGATTATTGCTGCTGCTTCACGATGCGCTAGGAGGATAAAAATGAGTTTCTAAGACTGTCTTGATTGTATTTTACCATAGAGATGGAAAAACCTGCTTAAATTTAGTCAGAAATTCGCTGCTTAAAAACTCTTTACTACCTAAAACCTACTTAAATTTAGTCAGAAATTTACTACTTAAAGGCTCTTTACAGCTGATTTAACCCCACCAGTATCACACCCAACAAATCCAGGTTTTCAGCAGCCTGGGGCAGGGCTGGATGAGCTCTCCTGCATCCAGGTTCTGTCCTAAAGTGCTCCACAAATCTCCTTGAGATGGCCCATGCTGCAGCTGGTGCTAAAATGTATTTTTTCCCTCTTCCAGGAGAAGAATGCTCAGCTGCTGGGGACAGCCCAGCAGTTGTTCACCCACTGCCAGGCCCAGAAGGAGGAAATCAAACGCCTGTTCCAGCAGAAGCTCGATGAGGTACCTCTGTGCTTGGGGGGCTGTTTCCAAATCAGCTGCTTGCAAACATTTCTGGTCCAGCTAAGTGAGAGCAGAGCAGTCTCAGCTCTTCAGCCCCTATGGTGTTTGGTGAAGGATTCACCCTCTCCTGCTCAAACAAACTCTGTGCTGCCAACCTAGCTCAGGAGCACAGGAGGGAAATGTGGGAACTGTCCACAGACAGTTCTGTTGGCTGGCAAAGCCTAAATGCCAGTTTTGCAGTTGAAGGGGTGGAAGAGCAGCTCCAAGGTCCTTGTGTCCCTCCTTGTTATCCCTCAGCAGCCACCAAGTGCCTTGTGGAATGCTGGGGGAGGTTCTGAGAGCTGCAGATTTCTGCAGATCTCCTCAGTGTCACTTGGGAATGGGACAATCACCAGGAATGAGGGTGTTAGCACCCCAGGAATGATGGCGTCAGGACCCCAGGAATGATGGTGTCAGGACCCCAGGAATGAGGGTGTTAGCACCCCAGGAATGAGGGTGTCAGGACCCCAGGAATGAGGGTGTCAGAACCCCAGGAATGATGGTGTCAGGACCCCTTTGACTGATCTCACCCTTCACCTTTTAGCTGGGAGTTAAAGCTCTGACGTACAACGACCTGATCCAGGCTCAGAAGGAAATCTCTGCTCACAACCAGCAGCTGAAAGAACAGACAAAACAGCTGGAGAAGGACAACAGTGAACTCAGGAACCAGAGCTTGCAGCTGGTGGGTCCAGGGGATGCTGCCCTTGGGCTGAGGGCACAAGCTGGGAGTGAAACATCACCCAGCTACTCAGGGATGATGGGGGGAAACCTGCAGGAGTCTTTTTTTACCTTTGATTGACCCCATAGCAGATCCTGAACTGGCAGTTGGCTCAGCTGTGTCCCCAAACAGCTCTGAATGTCACTGGGTCTGGGTCTGGCTGGGCAGGGAGTTGTGCAGGGCTTGCTCTGTGGTGCTCATGTGGTAACTCAAACTTAAAGAATCATGGAACTGGTAATGTGGGAGAAGACCTGTAAGGTCTTGGAGTCCAACCATCAAGGAACACCAAGACACCAAGTCCTCAAATGTCACAGCCACTTGCTTGAACACTGCCAGGGGTGGGGACTCCACCACTGCCCTGGCAACCTGTGCCAATGCCTGACCACCCTTCAGTGAGGAAATTTTACCCATCTAAACTTCCTCTGGCACAACTTGAGGCTGTTCCCTCTGCTCCTGTTCCCTGGAGCAGAGCCCGACTCCTGGGCTTCCCCTCCTGTCAGGAGTTGTGCAGAGCCACAGAGTCCCCCCCGAGCCTCCTTTTCTCCAGGCTAAGCCTCTTCAGGAGGTAGATGAAGGGAATATCTGGATGTGGAAGCACTGAGGGTGGGTGATAACACTGTTTTAGAAAGTGCCACCACACTCCCTAGCATGAAACTGGGAGGACTCAGTGGATTTAAGGGGTTTTTGTACATTCAGTGCAAAGTTCCTGCTTTCAGCTGGGAGCCAGGTGTGCAGGGTGAGAGCTCTGTTCTGAGCTGTTTGTCCCTGTTGTGACCTCTTTGTCCCTGTCCCTGTGTGTCCCTGCAGCTGAAGGCTCGCTGTGAGGAACTGAAGCTGGATTGGTCAACGCTGTCACTGGAGAACTTGCTGAAAGAGAAGCAGGCCTTGAAGAATCAGATTTCTGAGAAGCAAAAGCACTGTTTGGAGCTACAGGTAGAGAGCAAGAAACAAACACAGTCACCAGTTTGGGGTAGCTCTTGGACAATGGGCCAGTTATGGGTGTTATACTAAATGTGATGGGAAAAGATGAGTCAGGTGCTGCTTTTTATATTTATTCTTTTTTTTATTCCCCCAGAGACTGAGCTTTCTATTAGAGGATTTTAGTAAATAAACATGTGGATAACTTGTAAAAGCAGTAGATACCATGACCTGATTCCTTGGTGATGCTGTGGAAGGAGGAATCATGGTTTATCATTACATAGAATTAAAAATCACAAGCTGATGATTTTTGTGTGTGCTCTGATGTCTCAATTCAGGAATCATAGGGTCCCAGACTGGTTTGGCCTGGAAGAGACCTTAAAGCTCATCTCATTCCACCCCTGCCATGGGCAGGGACAGCTTCCACCATTCCAGGTTACTCCAAGCCCCATCCAACCTGGCCTTGGACACTTCCTGGGGTAGGGTGGGAATCATTTCCCCCTGAGTGAGATTTCTCATAGTGACAAGAAATTAAACTCCTCTGTGTGAAGAGTTTTTCTTTCCCTGTGAGATTGGCTCCAGAGCTTTTCCAGCCTTTTGCTGGATGCCTTGGCATGAGTGACTGTGCAGTACTGAGATACTCCACATTCCCTCTGTAAGTTTGAGATATTTTCCTTTTGGTTTTAAGATCTCAAATATTCTTTCTCAGGGTCTCTGAACCACTCCCCTCACCTGGGCCTTTTGGTCTTAAGCTCAGAGCAGAAATTTTCTCTCAAATATTGAGGTCCCTTGTTCTGCATTATTCCCAGAGGCAGAGACACTTTACTTAAAAGAATTTAGAAGCAAAACTCCATAATGTGGAGTTTTGATAGAATGATAAAATTCATACACTTAATATAGGTTGGTATAGATTGGTTCTACTGTATTTAGATGCTAAGCAAAGAAAAGTATATAATAGAATCATTATTATTAGTTATTATTAATAATATGATTATACACTTAATAATAGAATAACAGAATTTATACACTTAACAATAGAATTATTAAGTGTAGTCTTTAATTTTTGTTTTCCTCTTCATTTAAAGATCAGCATTGTGGAACTCGAGAAGAGTCAGCGGCAGCAGGAGCTGCTGCAGCTCAAGTCCTACACCCCCTCAGAGGAGCCCCTGCCAGTGCAGCTGCACAGCAAAAGCCACCTGAGCCGTGACCCTGAGGCTGAGCAGGGCAGGTTCCAGCTGGAACTGGAGTGCTCCAAGTTCCCCATGCCCCACATGAATGGCATGAGCCCCGAGCTGTCCATGAACGGCCACGCCACCCCCTACGAGCTGCAGCATGCCTTCAGCCGGCCCTCGTCCAAGCAGAACACCCCCCAGTACCCCAACTCCCACCTGGACCAAGACATTGTGCCCTGCACCCCCAACCACAGCAGCAGGCAGAAGGCAGACAAGGTGACCAGCCTGGCCCTCCCTGATTACACCAGGTTCTCCCCTGCTAAAATCGCCCTGCGCAGACACTTGAATCAGGACCACGGAGTCAATGGAAAAGCCACAGCTAATGAGATCCAGAGGTGAGAGGGCTCATAGCAGAATAAATCACATGGATTCCATTTTCTTCATGCTGGAAAAAGCCCCTCATTTGTTGGGAAGGATGAAAGTTTGACAAGAAAGTCTCACAGATATGTGTGCTTAGCAGAAAGATTTTTAAACGTAGAGTCTGATGAAGGGATAGAGATGGAAGCAAGTTTTGATATACAAGAAAAGAAAAGAATTGCTGAGGCAGTCTTACTGGATAACCAAGGAGGCAAAGGGTATGTTAGTTAGAAGGAAGTTTTATGGCCTAGAGCAAAGGATAAACCCACCCCAAACAAGAAGATGTTTTTACCAAGCAGAAAGACAGCACAGGCAAACAAGTCAGCAAAGTTGTAAGTAGAAAAAAGGTCTCAAAATTTTCTACTGCAAGACAACTGAAAAGCAACTTCTACCTTAAACTGTAATGCACTAACTTTTAGTGATAGGAGAACACTAACATGAATATGGTAATTATAGTAGTTATGATAGGCCATAGGTAATAGTTAATGTATAGATTGGTTCTACTGTATGAAGATGCTCAGCAAAGAAAAGTCTATAATGCAATTTAACCAAAAGAAAAGTATGTCATGCAATGTAACCAAAACCAAAGGGTCTCCAGGCCTGCCTGCAGCTGGAGCTGACAGCTGTAGGCACAGCTCTGTCACCCACCACCCTGGACTGCTGTAAACATCTTAGATAGAATAAACTGCATTTTGGGGAGCTGCCTGGAGTCCCACATCCCTCATTTAGGCTCTTACACCTATTTATTCACATAATTCATTTTTATACAGCTTTATACATTTTTATACAGACCTCATGTGTGACTCCAATTGGTCAGTAGTTTTCTTGCCAATTAATTTTAGTAACAAGTTGTTACCCTGCATTAATTGCTCATTCAAACCGTGGTGTGTACGTGCAGGGAAAGTTGTTTGTGAGAGATAGTTTTCATTTTTCTATCTAAAAACAATTTATACTGGTGCTGGTTGTTTCTCACTCAGGAATAGACTGTTTTGTTAACAAACTGCTCACACCAGGATTGCTTTCACATGGGAACTTGCAAAGTGCCAACTTTGCCACTGATTCCAGGAAAGCAGGCCTTTCTTTATAATTTTCCTACCTTACTGCAACAGGTAGTGTTAGTAGCACTGATACTAACATTGGGAAAAGATGTTTTTCAAATTAGAAGTTAATCTGTTTTAAAAAGTTTTATTTCATGAAAACAAGCGATGAGAGCTAACGGGGTAAATAGGGTGGGACAGGAATTGAGTGTGGTATTTCTTGTCACCGGTTTTTGCATCCTGACAATTGTACATTTCTCTTGCAGAGCTGAGCATGTCAAAGAGAATGGCCTTACATACCCAAGCCCTGGAATTGCAAATGGCATCAAGCTGAGTCCTCAGGAAACTCGGCCCTCCTCCCCCGCGGCCTTACCCAGTGCAGGAGAGAAGGTAAAGGGTGTGCAGCTGCTCAGGGCAGGCTGGGAAATGCAGGAATGGCCTGGAAAATGCAGGGTTGGCCACACTGGAAGATGCAGGAATGGCCTGGAAAATGCAGGGTTGGCCAAGCTAGAAAATGCAGGAATGGCCTGGAAAATGCTGGAATGGCCAGGCTGGAAAATGCAGGAATGGCCTGGCTGGAAGATGCAAGAATGGCCTGGAAAATGCAGGGTTGGCCACACTGGAAAATGCAGGAATGGCCTGGAAATGCAGAGTTGCCAGACTGGAAAATGCAGGAATGGTCTGGAAAATGCAGGGTAGCCAGGCTGGAAAATGCAGGGTTGACCAGGCTGGGAAATGCAGGGCTGACCAGGCTGGAAGATGCAGGAATGGCTTGGAAATTGCAGGAATGGCCAGGCTGGGAAATGCAGGAATGGCATGGAAAATGCAGGGTTGGCCAAGCTGGAAAATTCAGGGTTGGCCAGGCTGGAAAATGCAGGAATGGCCAGACTGGAAAATGCAGGAATGGCCAGGCTGGAAAATGCAGGAATGGCCTGGAAAATGCAGGGTTGGCCAAGCTGGAAAATGCAGGAATTCTGCTTTCTGTGGCCAGCTTGGAATGGGAAATGATACAAAATCCAGTGGGTGTGATGCAATAAATCAGAGCTGGTCAGAGAGAGAGAGAGAAAGATGTGCTGTTTTCTGAGCACCAGTAGTGCAGTGGGAATGCTGTTTGATCTGGCACGTGTCTCGAACTGGGAAAGGAGGCTCTTGCACAGTTATAAAAATAAAGAGTAAAAAATATGGTCCATGTAATTGGTGCAGCCATGGAGCACATTGGGGCTCACAGAGCAGCAGGTGCCCTGCAGTAGCAGGTTGCCATGGAAATGCATCTGGCTGCTACAGAGGGCCTCAAGATACAAAATCTGACATCTGAGTGCTTTTCACAGAGCTCCAACAAAACACAAGGAAAATGAGCTTGCCTAGGGCTGCCTTTTCCTGATGCTGGGGGCCAGCAGTGGCCTTAATTTACCCATTAAAATGGGTAAATTTCTGTGCTGTGGGATGGTGCTGTCCCAGGAGCCTGGTGATGCTCCCTGTCTCATGTAGTCATTCCTTAAAAAATTCCTTAAAAAAAAAGGAATGGGGGAATGACACACACAAAGAAACAAGCAGGTTATCATTACCTTAAAAAACCTTTTCAATATCCTGTGTAAGAACTTTGCTTTCTCTTTTGATTTTTACAGGTTTTGAGAGAGAGAAGCTCTGTGAGTAATGGAGAAACTATCACCAGCCTCCCTATCAGTATTCCTCTGAGCACAGTGCAGCCCAATAAACTCCCTGTTAGTATCCCTCTGGCCAGCGTAGTCCTACCTAGCCGTGTTGAGAAGGTGGTGAGTAAGGGATTGTCAACACTTTCCATCCCTAAATAAAATCCCAGGGGTAGGAATGGGGTGCTGTGCCCCAGGATCCTCCTCAGGGTGGCTGCTGGGGGATGATCCTCTTGGATCCTGTGGATTTTTCCTCTCTTTTCTCTGTGGGGTGGAGGGAGGTTCAGCCAGAAAGGAGAGTAAATTAAATACCTCAGGAGAGCCTGGTCTGGAGTGTGTGTCTGGGTGAAAAGCCTGAGAGTTTGTGGCAGAGAATTGCATGTGTCAATTAGTTCTTAGCCCTGCTTTCTGCAGTAATATGAGGGAGAATTCTGTCTCAGTCACCTCAAAGCTGCCTATTCTCCTCACATGTGCAGGGTGAGCTTGAACAGCCCCTTGGGGCTGGCATCCCTCACTGCTCTGTAGCAGAAAGCCTCTGGGGTCATCTCTTTTGGAGATGTGACAAGTCCCTGCCTCTCTGAGTGGAGGAGGAGTTCAAAAAGGCCTGGTCCAGTTTCTCACACCATTTGTCACAGAAGTGCTGCAGCAGAGAGCTGAGAAGCATTTGCTGCTTTTGCTGAGAGCTCTGAGTTAGAATCCATCCATGACTTGTCTTTCTCTCCCATTTTGGGAAAGCTGGAGCTGGTTCACAGTATTGAACCCATTGCATTTTTCCAGCTGAAGACTTCTGGCTTTAGCAGAACCAGAGCCTGCTCAGCTCTGGGTGTCCCTAGGGCAGCGCCAGCCCTGGGTGGCACCTCCCTGTTTGTCACCTCCCAGGCTGCCATTTCACAGGTGTTTCCTCAGAGAATGTCCCAGAGAACATGGCCTGATGCACTTCATGTTCCCTTTGGGGTTGTTTTGGAAGCTTTGTGAGCACAGGACTGAGGATATGATACAACCACAGTGCCCTCTGTGCTGCTGCTGAGCCATTCCTGCTCCTGCAGAGCTCTCCTGAGTGTGAATATCCTGTGATGAGGAGCCTCCCTCTCTGCATGGTGCCTGCTCTGTGTGAGATACTACTGCAGCTTAATTAATCACTCATTTGGGGCTATAACCTGCTGATCCATTCTTTTCTCAAAACAAGCTGAATCTGGGGCACACAGGAAGCAGGGCCCCTTCCCAGGCAGATGTACTAATGCATGTGAATTTGGAGATTTCTGCTGCTGTTTCCTGAAATGCCCTTTTCTCTCCCCAGAGAAGCACACCCAGCCCAGTTCACCAGAGCAGAGACTCATCAACACTTGAAAAGCAGATTGGTGCTAGTTCTCATAATGGCATAAGCAATGCTGCTGGAAACAAGCCTCTGGCTTTGGCTACCTCAGGTAACAGCCTCACCTGTGCTCAGCTGCTCCTGCCTTGGGGCAGCACCCAAACACACCTAGATGAGTTTCCCAAGCACTTCTTGCCAGGTGCTGCAGGCCCTGGAGTGCTGGATAGCTCTGGGTGGGACCAGAAAGTCATGGATGATGCTCTGATGTGCATCTGGCATAAAGGGTTGGATTGATGTGCCTTTACCTGTAAATAAATAATTGCTTCTGTGAGTTCTGTGGGGATCCAAAGATTCCCACTGATTTATAGTATGGCAAACCTGCAGAGTGTCTGCAGCTGGTGACACAGCTGTGTCCTGAGCTGATCTGGCTCTAAAAGTTTTATTTTACACGGTCTTTAAATAGCAGAATGAGGTTATGGAGGTGCCTCGTGAGCAGCTGTAAAGGCACAACAACCTGGGTGGGAGAAGCTCAAATGGGAGAGGATGGGGATCCCTTTAGGTGCAGACATTGCTTCTGACTCCCTCATCCATGGAAATCATGGTCTTTAGCTACCCTGGGAATGTTGTGGGCCAGGAAAAGTAGGTTCTACAGTTGATCCCTCACCAAAGAGTGCTTTTGTTCTCAGTGTTTACCATCCTGAGGGGCTTGGGTTGTTTCAGTATTTGTTTTGCAAAGGGCTTGGCTGCTTTTATCTATAAAGCAAATGAAGTATTTAAAAAACCTTGTTGTAAACCATGTTGTTCCCTTCTGCCCTTTTCATTTAGAGAGCCCAGGCCATCCTAGAACCCTAAACCCATTTATGATACCCTGTGACAAATTCTGAATTCCTGTCACAAGATTCCTCCCTTGTGGGATTTTTCTGCCACTATGTCCTTGAAGGTCCCCTGTCACTCCCTAAGTCCCAGGCTTTTGCTGAATTTGGAGGAGGTGGGCTGTGTGGATGGCAAAGTCCTTCTCTTTTTGGGGAAGGGAAGGACTCAGTCTGGCCATCCATTTCCTTGATGAAAGGAAGGAGTTGAGAGTAGAGGAGCCCTGATTAAAGAGGTGTAATAGTTCAAATAAAGCTGTAACTTGAATTCCATATAAAACTTGGAGGAGCACGTGTTCTGTGGGTACCTCCATATAGCAGGTGAATTTTCCTGAACTGGCAAGAGAGCAGTGGAAGTCCCTAACCCCCAGCTGGCACCTCAGCACCCAGAGAGCCATGTGGAAAAGCAGCCCTGTGTTTTCCATGGAATCCAGGGCCACTGGCTGTCCTCCAGGCAGAGCTGGAATCCCTCCTGGCCCTCCCAGCCCTGTTCTCAGTGACTTCTCTTGCTCAGCCCCAGCAATGATCTATACTTTCCCTCTCAACAGGTTTTTCTTACTCTTCTGGCTCCGTGGCAGTCAATGGAAATCTTACAAACAGCCCAGCCCATCTTAACCATAGTGTTGATCAGGCAGCTCTGGACGACTCTGGGAGTCTCTTTAACTCTGTAGGGTCTCGGAGTTCCACTCCACAACATCCTTTGCTAATGATGAGGAACTCTGGGCAGAACTCCCCTGCTCAGCAGCACTCGAGCCCCCGCTTAGGTGGCCCGGCCCAGAGCCTGGCAGGGGGACTGCAGAGTGCAGAGGCTCAGAAGATCTTTGCCGAAGCAACAAAGGGGGACCCGCAGTGTGATGCAGCCTTTTCAGATGCCGAGAACGAGGCCAAGAGGAGAATCATCTTTACAATCTCTCCTAATACAGGACATGTAAAACAATCCCCTTGCAGCAAGCACAGCCCCGTGGCAGGCAGCTGCCAGGCCCACGGGCAGGACGGGAAGAAGCGGGGCCGGCGGAAGAGATCGAACCCGGGCAGTGCCAGCGGCAACGGCGCTGTCTCCCCGAAACGCAAAGCGCTGCCCTCGCTGGCCGGGCTCTTCACACAGCCCTCGGGGTCACCCCTCAACATCAACTCCATGGTAAGGGCACCAGATGGGCTCTGGGACAGCTCTGGGAGTGGGGAGTGCAGTGTGGGGGGTGGCTGTTACCTGTTCCCTGAAATAGGGGTGTCCTTGAGTCTCATAAACTCTTGAAAATCAAGGTAGCTCAGCCTCCTTAGAAGGCATAAAATCAACAGGCTTTTATGGTAGTGTTGGAAACAAAAAGTGTTGGTTTAGAGGGTGATGTCTGTTCCCTGAAATAGGGGTCTCCTTGAGTCTCATGAACTCTTGGAGATCAAGATATCTCAGCTACCTTAGAAGTCATAAAATCAGCAAGGATGGCTTTTGTGGTAGGGTTGGAAACAAAAAGTGTTTAGAGGGTGGTGGTTGTTACCTGTTCCCTTAAATAATGGGTCTCCTCGAGTCTCATCAGCTCTTGGAGATCAAGGTAGCTCAGCTACCTTAGAAGGAATAAAATCAACAGGATTTGTGGTAGTGTTGGAAAGAAAAAGTGTTGATTTAGAGGGTGGTTGCTGTTACCTGTTCCTTGAAATAGGGGTCTTCTCAAGCCAGGTCTCATGAGCTCTTGGAGATTTATTTCAGACCCAAGATAGCTCAGCTACCTTAGAAGGTATAAAATGAACAGGATGGCTTCTGTGGTAGTGTTGGTTTAGAGGGTGGTTGCTGTTACCTGTTCCCAAAATATGGGTCTCCTCGAGTCTCATTAGGTTTTGGAGATCTATTTCACACTCAATATAGCTCAGCTACCTTAGAAGGCATAAGTTCAACAAGATTTGTGGTAGTGTTGGAAACAAAAGTGTTTAGAGGGTGGTGGCTGTTACCTGTTCTCTGAAATATGGGATATCCCTGAAATATCTCCTTGAGCCAGGTCTCATAAGCTCTTGGAGATCTGTTTAACATTCAACATAGTTCAGCTACCTTAGAAGGCATAAAATCAACAGGATTTGTGGTAGAGTTGGAAACGAAAAGTGTTGGTTTAGAGGGTGGTGGCTGTTACCTGTTCCTTGAAATAGGGGTGTCCTTGAGCCAGGTCTCATAAGCTCTTGGAGATCTATTTTACACCCTAGATAGCTCAGGTACCTTAGAAGGCATAAAATCAGTAGGATGGCTTCTGTGGTAGTGCTGGAAACAACAATTGTTGGTTTAGAGGGTGGTTGCTGTTATCTGTTCCCTCTAATATGGGATATCCCTGAAATATCTCCTCAAGTTTCATAAGCTCTAGGAGATCTGTTTACCATTCAAGATAGCTCAGCTACCTTAGAAGGCATCAAATCAGTGGGATGTCTTCCATCATAGTGTTGGAAAAAACAAGTGTTTAGAGGGTGGTGGCTGTTGCCTGTTCCCTGAAATGTGGGTCTCCTCGAGTCTCATAAGCTCTTGGAGATTTATTTCACACCCAAGAGAGCTCAGGTACTTTAGAAGGCATAAAATCAGCAGGATGGCTTCTATGGTAGTGTTGGAAACAAACAGGTTTTAATAAAAGGCAAAATAACAAAACTCTTTACAGATTAAAACCCAGCCAGGTGCAAGAGGCACTTTGCCCTTGGTAAAGTACTCCACAAATGCCATTATTTCTTTGTTCTCTTCTTTTTTCTGGTAAATTGCTCAGGTGGGCCTTTTTTGGCTTCTGTCCATTTAGCTATCCTTAAGTTTGAGGTGAAATCTCCCAAGTCCTATGAGATGTGTTTTTACCTAATAGAGGAGAGAAATTTCTGGGCTTTTTTCCTTTTTAAGGGGACAAATGAGAGTTTGGTCTCTCTGTCAACAGAGGGCACATTCCTATAGTTCCCCAGTGAACATCTCCTGTGGAAAAGCTGTGTGGGTGAACATTTAGGCAAGGCAGGCAAGTCCACACACACCAAGCTCAGCAAAGAGAGGCAGAAGGGCCTTTTGTGTGCTGTGAAAAACACCTTCATTCTCCTGTGAAAATTTAAGAAGTTTAATAAAGGCAGGGTTTTCAGCTGTGAAAAACACCTTCACTCTGCTGTGAAAGTTTAGGTTTAATAAAGGACAATGGGAGACAAGGACCATGGAGCAAAGGTTTTTACAGCCAGGTGCATCTTGGCACTCAGCCTTAAATACCCTTTTTCTTACACCAGCCTGTTGCATATCCATAGAGTCATATGCATATCAATAACTAGTTTACATATTCCAGGAACTATTTTACATGGCCCCTCCTTGGCTCTGCCTTTTTAGAGCATGCATGTTTCTTGGCTGTGAGTTTGGTTCCTTTTCTTATATCACTTTCAATTTTTGGGCCTTGGTCCACACTTTTTCAGACAGCAGATGCTGATGGCTGGCAGATCTGTACAGGTGTCCTCATGCTGTGTTCATTGGATGTAACCCCATCCAAGCAGGCATTTAAACACAAGCACACTGATATCAGCTATTTAACTATGGTGTCTAAGCTTAATTAATACCAGAAACAAAAACTATATCTTTATAACAAAGATAACATCACACATATAAAATTCATTTTACTTTAACACCACACATATAAAATTCATTTTAATATTAGTGAAAAGCCAATATTATAATATGTATCTATAACATATGGTCAGTTCCAGCAAGGTTTATTTCAGAGTGTTGAAGGGGAACCAGAGACAAAAAACAAAGACAATGTTCTGTGCACAAGGTTTAGTAGGGAAGGCACAGGGGTGGCACAAAGGACTTTGGCTTTCAGGGAAGATGGGGCTGGCCACCAGGGGTACCACAACCAAGGAGGAAACAGAGAAAGAAGAAACTAAAGGAAGTTGAGACTTGTGGGGGAAGGAGCTGGCATGGATCAGTGTTGGGCAAGATTCCATAGGGAAGTGCTTTCTGTCCACCCAGGTGGGGTAAACTCTATGGTAAGACTATGGTAAATCTCTCCAAGGCAAGGCTCTGGGGCTTTCCCTGAGGGGGAAGGAATCAGAGGATTCCACAAGAGATAAGCTCCAGGCTCCCAGGCTGGAGCTGGAATTGCCATGAAGGCTCCTTGCAGCAATTCCTGCCTCTTGTTTTCACTAAGTTGGTGAACAGTTTGTGTGTAAGCAGAACGTCTTCAAAGAGCTCTTTGCTGTCAGAGCATTAAAATTAAAAATAATCTCTTCCCTCATGACAAAGAGCTTGTTTTTGCAGTGAAGTTGATTTTTGAGGCTGTAGATTCAATATTTTGAAAATAGTTTAAGCTAAGATTGACTAAACAGCAGAGGAGTGCCAGAAGCATATGGCATTCTTGCTAATGAAGCCAGCTAGAGAGTTGTGTGCATGTGATCCTGCAGTGGAGTTTGAGAAGGAAAGGTTTATCCCAGGTCGTCATTTCTGATGTCAAACATGAAATCAAAGAATGAAAATTAGCTGTTTTTTCCAAGTTACATTTAAGCTTTCACCTTAAAAAAAGGAGGAGGTGGAAGTCAGCAGCAGCAGTGCTAAACCAGCATCTGTTGGATGTCCCAGAGCAAGTTAAACCTGCATTAAAATCTTTATAAGATGCCTTTCCAAGTATACTCTCATGTGTAACTGCTTTCTTTCCTTTTCACCCAGGTCAATAACATTAACCAGCCCTTAGAAATAACAGCCATTTCCTCTCCTGAAAACTCCCTGAAGAACTCTCCTGTTCCTTACCAGGACAATGACCAGCCCCCAGTGCTGAAAAAAGAGAAGCCCCTCGTTCAGAGCAACGGTGTCCATTACTCCCCCCTGACATCGGATGACGAGCAGGGCTCTGAGGATGAGCACAATAGCAGCAGGTGAATGCACAGGCACAGTTTCAGGATAAGGTTTCTCTTAGGGCTGATAACGCTGCTCTCAGCAGCAGGGGTGTGTTTAAAGCCTCTTTGTTCTCCTTGCTTAAAGGCCCATCCCATTATGCCAAACCTCTTATGTGGCTGAAGCTGTGAACAGGGGAGGTATTCAGGCAGTAGAATGTGGGAAGCTGCTGTTGCTGCCGCTGTGTTTGCAAAGCTGGCAGGGTCTGGCCTTGGAGATAACTGCTGGAGAAATGACTGAGAGATGGAGGAGGCTGAGGGGAGGCTCCTCGGGGGCTGCAGCTCCTCCCCAGGGCAGGCACAGGGGCAGGGGCTGAGCTCTGCTCTGGCACAGGGACAGGAGCCCAGCAAGGGCTGCAGCTGTGCCAGGCCTTGGCATGGAGCTCAGGGCAAGGTTCTGCCCCCCGAGGCTGCTGGGCACTGCCCAGGCTGCCCAGGGAATGGTGCCAAGGCTGCCAGAGCTGCAGGAGCTCCCAGGGCTGCTCAGGGTGGGGGTGTTGGGGTGGCTGTGCAGGGACAGGGGCTGGGATCAATGATCCCTGAGGGTCCCTTCCAACTCAAGATATTCTGGGATTTATTCCCTCAACCAGTGGGGCCAGGATTTCCCAGCTCATTTTCCCATTCTGGCAGCTCTGGGATTTCTGTTTGCTCTGCTTATCCAGGAAGGTGCTGCTGGCAGCCCCCAAACCTGCCTGGTTTGCCCCTCTCCTCCCCTCAATTCATCAGGAATCAGGAGGGGGCTCAGCCTTGGCATGACAGGAGCCCAGGAGGGCCCTGGCACAGGGTGCCCAGAGCAGCTGTGGATCCCTGGCAGTGCCCAAGGCCAGGCTGGACAGGGCTGGGAGCAGCCTGGGACAGTGCAAGGTGTCCCTGCCATGGCAGGAGTGGCACTGGATGAACTTTTAAGGTCCCTCCCAGCCCAAACCATCCTATGGTTCTGTGGAAAATAACCACTACAGTAAAGTGGTTCTACTTCTTGTTTTGAAACAAAACAACAAGTTCTCTGAACATGCACTAATCCTGTCAAAGAGCAGTAATTCTGTAATAGCTCCTGCCTCAAGTTTGTGTTGGGTTTTTGGATGCTTATAAATTCCTTTAGTGACACAAAACTGTGGGACTGAGTTGTATTTTACACTCTCTCATCTGATAAGACCTGATCGTGAGGAGTATAGATTGTGAGGGGAAATGTGCAACAGAAGGTTTCCTATAGGTGCAATAACCTTTCTATTTTTCCACTAGAATTGAGAGGAAAATTGCAACAATATCATTGGAAAGCAAATCTCCACAGAAGACTGTTGAAAATGGTACGTGTGAGGAATGGGAATGGTTTGTGGCAAGGGCTGGGCCTGGGATGGGTGAAGCTGACAGTCACTGGGATGTTTCTGCTGCTGGACCAAGTGCCATTCTTAATCATCATTTAGCCAGGTGGCTGCTAATTAGAGATTTTGGGTCACTTCTTTCTGTAGTCAAAGGTCAGCAAAGATCTGACAAGTTTTTGCACTGACTCAGGGTTTGAGAAGGGATCTGTAGCACAAATATAGGGGGAAAACGCGAGCAGTATTCTCAAACTTTTCCAGAATGTTAAACTGAATTTTAAGGACTTTTAGGTGACTTCAGAAATATTTCTGCCTTTGGTTCAGAAATTGAATTAAAGACTGATAAAAGGTGGGTTTTGAAGGATAAAAAAGTGGATGCTGCCCAGAGAAAGGTCTGGATCACCAGGAGCAGCTGGGGGAGCTCAGCCTGGAGAAAAGGAGGCACAGGGAGTCCTCACTCTCTACAACTCCCTGACAGGAGGGTGCAGCAAAGGGAATGAGGCTCTGCTCCAATGAAACAAGGGACAGGACAGGGGAAAATGGCCTCAAGCTGTGCCAGGAGAAGTTTAGATTGGATATTGTGAGAATTTCTTCACTAAAAGGGTGGTCAGGCATTGGAAGGGGCCACCCAGGGGACTGGTAGAGTCACCATCCCTGGAAGTGTTCAGAATACCAATGGATGGGGCACTTGGGGACATGGTTTAGTGATGGACATGGTGGTGGGGCTGGTTGATGATTGGACTTGATGATCTTAAAGGACTCTGTGATTCTATAAACCCCATTCTCAAGGGGCAGATTGAGTGAATGCTGTTTATTGACATTTCTAAACCTTCCCCCCCCATTTAGGTGGCAGCATATCGGGGAGGAAACAAGCACAAAGCAACGAGAACATGAACAGCAGCAAATGGAAATCGACTTTTTCACCGATATCTGACATCAACCTGACCAAAACCACCGACAGCCCCTTGCAGGCCGTGTCAGCTCTGAGCCAGAACTCCCTGTTTGCCTTCAGGCCTCCCTCCGAGGACGGGCTGCCCATGGACACCAAGGTGCCAGGACACCCCAGGAAGAGCCTGGCAGTGCCCTCGGACGGGCTGAGCCCTGGCACAAACCCCCCCAATGGCTTCAGCTACAACGGGGGCCTGTCCTCCGAGCTGGGCCTGCACGGCTTCATGGACGGCGCCGCTCTCCCTCACAAAGCTGGCGATGGCTCCAACTGCTCCCTGGGCTTCCCCTCGCAGCGAGGCAAGGACCTGGGGGTGTCAGACACCAACCTGTTCCTGAACAAGAGGCAGCTGGAAGCTCTGGGCACCAAGGGAGAAGAGCTGAGCCGGCCGGGGGCGAAGGGCAAGGAGCTGGGCGAGCTGAGCGCCCGAGCCGGGGGGGCTGTGGAGAAAAACTCAGTGCAGCACAACGGGAAGGTCGGCAAGGGAAGGGACCGAGACGTGGAGTTTAAAAACGGCCACAACCTTTTCATTTCTGCTGCTGTTTCGTCTGGTGGCCTTCTGAATGGTAAAAGCCTTTCTACTGCTGTTTCCTCAGCAGGGAACCCAGCGCCGTCTGTCCCGACGCACCATCCCTTCCTCAACACTCTGACCACTGGATCACAGTTCCCCCTCGGCCCCATGGCCTTGCAAGCAAACCTCAACTCGGTGACAAATTCCTCAGTATTGCAGTCCTTATTTAATTCAATGCCAGCTGCTGCCAGTCTGGTCCACGTGTCATCAGCTGCAACCAGACTGACTAATTCTCACACTATGGGGAACTTCTCTCCTGGGGTTACAGGTGGAACAGTTGGAGGTAGGCAGAACTCTTTCTCTGGTATAAGACAGGGCCTAAAGGAAAATCTGACACTGCCTCTCCAGGGGTGAAAGCCTTTCATTTCTACAGGATGCCAAGCAGATCTGTCCCACATAACCAGTCTCCTCTCTCTCTCTTTCTCTCTCTTGGAATTGCTAGGATGATTTCAGTTCCCTACAGTGAAATCTCATGAGCTTTGTCTGCTAGATGAGCTTGTTGTACCACCTTAATGAAACAATACACCCACACTTTGTGATTGATTATGTTTGCTTGTTCAGATGTTGCTGTGTTGGAACCAACTTAGGTCTGCCTGCAGGTAACAGATTTGACTTGTCCTGGTACCATGTTAAGGACCTCTAAGTTGTCAACTTGAGTAAAGGTTGAGTTTAGGCCTTGAATGGATTTAGCATGATCCAGGAGGAGCAGAACATCAGAGGAGCTGGTGTTGGGAGTTCTGTAGCATTCTGGCCCTTGAATGGACATGAAGAGCATTTCTTGGCCAGGAAGGGCAATGCCATATGCACCTTGCACTTCTGGGATTCTGCACAGGCTTGGCTTCTGTGGCCCACACCGGGGACAAGCTGGCAGGACCAGAAGATAGGCTGGACCTGCCATCTCTAAGTGTCTAGGGCAGTTTTTCTGACCTGTCCATAATCATTCAGGCACCATGTCGGGAAATCCTAACTCTCACATCTCTCAGCACGTAGATTTGCTGGAATTACACCTCCCCTCTGCTGCCCTGTAAGTGGGGGAGCAGGAGGGTGGGGAGGGAAGAGCAGCACTTTGAGTCTTCAGATAAGCAACTCTAAAGATCACTTCTAATCTCATCAAAACTCTGCCTGTGTGGTATAGAAGTGACAGTTCTTGGGTCTGACCATTTTTCCTCGTGGCCTTTAGAGGTTGGCAGTAGGAAAGGTAAGTGGAACCTTTTGTACCTCCTGGCCTGCACCATTATCTCCTCATTGCTTGCTGCCTTCTCACGCTGCACATTTTTGTATGGGGCTGTGACTTATTATAATTTTGCTTTTGTTTGTTTGTTTATTTTCCTTTTTTTTTGTTTTGTTTTGTTTCTCTTGTCACTTGAGACTGTACAAAGGCCATCTGTTGAAGCTGAGTTTTTCTCTCCTGTTTGCAGGTATTTTTAACCATGCGGTGCCTTCTGCCTCCTCTCCTCATCAGTTTGGAGCCAGTTTCAGCAGCAGTGCTGTCTCTAGCAGCACCGTGCTAAGCTTAAACCCTCTGCAGGCTGTTGCCAGCACCTCATCCTCATCCTTCCCACCCTCTTCCTCTAATTTAGTAACATCTAGTGAGACTAGACCTGCTCAGCACCTCAACAGAGCTCCAGTGCAATCTGTCTTCCACCCCCCTCCACCTCCTCCTAACGTGTCCTTGCCTCCCCCTCCTCCTTTACTCGCTTCTAACTCCGAGCCTGCTCTCCTGCAGAACCTGCCCTCCATCCCTCCTGGCGAGACGTTCCTGCCCTCCTCCTCCTCCTCCTCTTCCTCTGTCCAGTCTAACTCTTCTTTGTCTCTCAAACTGGCTTCTCTCCAGCACAAACCCTCCCGCCCCTCCTTTACCGTGCACCACCCGCCCCTGCCCCGCGTGCTCCCGCAGCCCAACGCCGCTGGCACGGCCGCTATGTGGGTGACCCTTGGCATGCAGCCTCCTTATGCTTCGCACCTTTCGGGGGTTAAGCCACGATAAAGAGCTTGCTTAGCTAACAGTTCTTGTTTTGTAAGGTAAGGCCAGACACAAAACCAGAGGAGTTTGCGGGCGAGATGCTCACTTGACGCTTCTTCCTTTGCAGAGAGAGAGAGAGAGAGGTCGGGGCTGGGCTGCGTGAAACAGGAACATCTGAAACGGGGAAAATGTGCCCTCAAATGGGGGAGAGAAACCTCTGAAATGGGGAGAGGAATCTCTAACATGTGGGGATTGAAATCTCTAACATGTCCAGATTGAAATCTCCAAAGTGTGCGGATTGAAATCTCTAAAATGTGGGGAGCGAATCAGCTGGTGGCAGAGGATGGGGAAAATGAGCCCTAAAATGGGGGAGAGAAACCTCTGAAATGGGGGAGAGAAACCTCTGAAATGGGGAGAGGAATCTCTAAAGTGTGGGGATTAAAATCTCTAAAATGTGGGGATTGAAATCTCTAAAATGGGGATTGGAATCTCTAAAATGCGGGATTGAAATCTCTAAAGTGTGGGGATTAAAATCTCTAAAATGTGGGGATTGAAATCTCTAAAATGTGAGGATTGAAATCTCTAAAATGGGGATTGAAACCTCTGAAATGGGGATTTGAAATCTCTAAAATGTGAGGATTGGAATCTCTAAAATGTGGGGATTGAAATCTCTAAAATGGGGATTGGAATCTCTAAAATGTGGGGATTGAAATCCCTAAAATGTGGTGATTGAAATCTCTAAAATATGGTGCTTGAAAACCAAAATGTGGGGATTGAAATCTCTGTGAAATGTCCGGATTGAAATCTCTAAAATGTGAGGATTGCAATCTCTAAAATGTGAGGATTGAAATCTCTAAAATGTGAGGATTGAAATCTCTAAAATGGGGATTGGAATCTCTAAAATGTGGGGATTGAAATCTCTAAAATGTGGGGATTGGAATCTCTAAAATGTGGGCAGCAAATCAGAGGATGGTGGCAGAGGATGGGAAGTGTTGGTGCTCTCTGTTCTGGGAGTCAGGATTTCTCGACAAAAAGTGCTCACAGGGGTAACTCTGCTCTGGCTCAGGGTTATGTTCAGGCTGAGGTCTCTTCATAGGAAGAGAAAATGTTCTTTCTGGAGGTAGCCACAGGAGGAAATGTCTATTTTTCATGTGATTTTATACAGTTTTTGGAAGTGGGTGTTGCCCATCTGATCCCCCTCCCCTCTTGCACAGCCTGTTTATCCCAAACCAGTCCTTGTCTGTAGCACTGAGGTGCTCAGAGGTGCCTCTTTGTGACTCTGTGTGACAATGTGGTGGTCAGTAAAAACTGCCAGTCAACAACAGCTGCTCTAAATGGTCATAAAGTCAACATTCTCTGGGTTTTAAGCTTCAGCTTTGCTTGGAGAGCAAATTCCCTGGGCCTGCAGTGCAGTCAGTGTCCCTGCATCACTGGAAACACAAGCACAGGTAGCAGAGAGGGGCTGTGACTCCCCTGTCACTTCCCTGTGCTGGACTTGCTGCCAGGGCCAGCAGGAACAGCCCCAGCAGATGTTTTATTTTTGCTCACAAGCCCTGGGAGCACAGGGAATGTGCAGGGGGCAGTGGGCTCCACTCTCCACAAAGGCTGGAGGAGCTTCTGGAGGCTGTGTGCATTTCTCCTGCAGCAGGTATTGATTGAACTGTCTCCAGAATAAACTGTACCACCACAGAGCTGGGTCCTGTGGTCAATGCAAACACTCTGTGGCAATCCTGCTGTACCAAACTCGTGCTTGCCAAGTGCATCCAAGTGTGCCCAGCCCCAGAGCTGGCTCCCTGCTTTCCTTGTAGGTCTGTGATGTTGTTGCTGTCCACTGGTACCAAAGCTACAAACGTGGTTGAATACACTTTGCTGCTTTATAAAACTCGATTACAACCCACCTGAGAGAGCCTCTGTGCATTGTGTGTAGTGTTTTCCTCATCAAATTCCTCCTCAGACACCACAAAACCCCTGGTTAGGCTTTTGGGAGGCACGTAAGTATTGCCAGGTCCTTCCCTGCAGGAAAGGGAGGCTGAGGAAAGGATTTGTGTGCCAGCAGAGAGGTGGGCATGGAAAAAAACCCCAAACAGAGAGAGGATGGGGATGGAGGAAGATGGGGATGATGAGGAGGGTCTCTATTGGAATTACCTGGAACTGAGACCATGCTGGACTAGGATCCATCAGGTGTGACAGTCTCTGTCACTGGAAAATACTGAAAATAAGAGGCAAAGCACAAAAGGGACTGGTAGAAAAATATCTGGGTGTCAAAGGTGGGTTATGGAGCACAGGAGCAGAACTGATGGTGCCTGAGGTGGTTGTGATCCCAAGCCCTGTGACTTGAAGCCAAGGGATTTGAGCATTGCCCTTGATTTCAGTGGGAACAGAAATGGGTTCAGAAGTGGAACCAGGAATTGGGGACTGAAATCTGCTTTGCTTCTGTGCTGGGAGAGCTGGGCCTGCTCACCTGGACAGGAGAAGGCTCCAGGGACACCTCAGAGCCCCTTTTGGGGCCTGAAGGGGCTCCAGGAGAGCTGCAGAGGGACTGGGGACAAGGCCTGCAGGGACAGCACACAGGGAATGGCTCCCACTGCCAGAGGGCAGGGCTGGGTGGGAGATTGGGAATCAGGAATTGTGGAATCCATCCCTGGAATGGATTTCCCAGAGCAGCTGTGGCTGCCCCTGGATCCCTGGCAGTGCCCAAGGCCAGGCTGGGCAGGGCTGGGAGCAGCCTGGGACAGTGGGAGGTGTCCCTGCCATGGCAGGGCTGGCACTGGATGGGCTCTGAGGTCCCTCCCAACCCATGTCCCTCCCCCACAATAATAACAAAAAAAAAGCAGATTAACTTACTATAAAAAGGTGAAATACTGAGGGGGAAAATACCTTTTTTACTCTTTTTCCCCTCACTTGATTTCAGTCCCATAGGACAGAGTTCAACACAGCTTGAAAAACTTCAGCATTTGGAGGGGCCTCACATCCCTTGGAACATCCATCCCTTCCTCTAATGGGGATTGGGCCAAGATTTGCTTCATCTGAGGAGGTCTTGGAGCAATGTAGGAATGACTGACACATCTAACAACACAGCAGATTTTTGCCTTTTATTTAGATGAGTCTCTTCCTCTCCTCCTGTTGTGCAGGTAACTAGGATTTCTACCTCAACCCAATGTGACCTATGCAAGGACAACGTGGACCAACTTCACTCGGCTTCCACTGAAAGGTGCTCACCTGGCCTGTGCAGGGGTTTCTACTCTTACTACTGGACAAAATAAAAACTATAAAAAAAAGACCTAAACAACAGAGCAAACATTTACTGTGAATCTGACTAAAAAAAAAGGAAAAAAAAGGAAAAAAAGGCAAAAAAAAAAATAAGGCAAAAGAAATGCTTAAAGCTCCAGTTTGTATTGTTGATAGTTTAGATAAAGTATTTATCTTTTTTTTAAAGTGAAAACAATTTTGACTTATTTTATTCCACCTAGATTCATAAATACAAGTTATTATTATTAAATTCTCTGAATACTAAAGGACTGGCACACCAGCAGAGATGTAAAAGAGCCTCCTCGGTGCTATTTTGTCCGTCAGAACTGTGCCTCTGGTTTGAATCCTTGGTGCTGATTTCAGGGGGTTGACCAATGCCAAACCCAGTTTTTAAAGGTCTGCAGATTATTTATTCCCCTGCCTGTGTTCATATCCCAAACTCCTCTTGGTTGGCAGCCAGGGCTGACAGAGGAAGGAATTTGAGCCAGGCCCTTTTTACCTGGGTGGGTTTTAATTGAGTTTGTGACTAACGAGGGCTCTGTGGAGCAGCCTGGGCAGGCACAGCTGGAACAGGAGGAATCCAAGTCCTGCCCCATCCCAACTCCTTCCCTGGGCCATCTGGTGGTGCTGGGGTCACTGTGAATTTTGGTAGCTGGTCTGGTAACGCTTTTTGGGGCTGGCCTTGGTGTTTGAGCAGGTTCTGGTGCTTTGCCAGCTCTGGGAAGGTTGAACATTGTGTTTGTGTCCTGCTGCAGGCTGCAGACTTTGCTCAGCTCGTTGTTCTTTCCTTCCAAGCACAACAGGTTTCCTTGGTAGGGATTTGATACTTGACAAGGTGCATTTTGCTTTTGTGTTCCTTTGCTTTTCAGTAGGTTTTTGAATGGTAGTTCACAAAAACACCCTGAGCTGAGCCTGTGCTGTCCCTGTCCCCCTGCGTCGTGACTCGGTGCCGTGTGTGCAGGAAGGGCTGATTTTATAGAGCTGTGCTGAAAACTTCTGAGTTTTTATGCTTTATTTCCTTTGGTTTTAGTTTGTACAATGCACAATGAACCTGTAAAAAACTTATTTATTCAAGTGCACAAAGTGAGGAGGAGAAGGAGGATCCATTGAAGTAGAAATCAGCCTGGTCTGAGTTCAGGCCGGGCCAAGCACCAATTAACAATATCACAGTAGAAAGGGGATTGCAACAGCAAAATGGCTGGAAAAAAATCACATTCAGGCTTTGGAAAACACTTCCCTGGTGCTCAGAGGGGCAGCACTGGCTTTAAATCCCCTCTAATGATCCCTGGTGGGTCTCTTACTGCAGCATCAGGCACTGCAGGAGCCCCTTGGAGCCCCCCAGGGTCACAGAGCTGCTCTGGATTTGGGGTCAGTGGGGTCCCTGTGCCCTCCTGGGCTCTGGATTTGGGGTCAGTGAGGTCCCTGTGCCCTCCTGGGCTCTGGATTTGGGGTCAGTGAGGTCCCTGTGCCCTCCTGTGCTCTGGATTTGGGGTCAGTGGGGTCCCTGTGCCCTCCTGGGCTCTCGTGGTGCCCAGCAGGGTTGGGGGTGCTGGAGGGGCTCAGGGGCTGCAGCAGCTCCTCCCTCTGCAGGTTCAGCTCTGAGCCTCACCCTGGGCACTCTTGGGGAAGGTTTAGGACCAGGTGCAGTCTTAGGGAAGGTTTAGGACCAGGTTCAGTTGTCCTGTGGGTTCCTGGCTGTGTCTTCCATGGCAGCCTCTGTGCAGCCTCTGGCTCTGGCTTTGCCTCCTTATCCTCTGCCCTGGGAGTTGGGGGCATTTTGGAGTTTCTGCTTTGTGTCCTGCTGAGGGTCTGGCAGCTCGAGGAGAGCCTGGGGAAGGGCAGGAATGCTCAGAGGGTGAGAGGAACATCAGTAGCTTCTCGTAGGAGCCAAACACAGTGAATGTCCTGGAATCCAGGAGCACAGTAACCCAGGTGTTGTGCAGCTGGGAGTTGGGCAGCTCCAGCTTCTGCCCCAGCACCCAGCAGAGTGCTGGGGCCTCTGGAGACTGCAAATGAGTGATTGCTGGAGGGGCAGCAGCCTTAATTAATTTCCTAATTACCTCTCCCCCATGGTTTATATCTCTGGTGAAAGAGAGAGAGGAGGAAATTCAAGTAGAAGCTTTTCATCCTTTCCTGCAGAGGGACCAGGATTTGGTGTCATTTGGAGCTCTTGTGCTTCCCTTCACCTCCAACCACAGAGATCCTGGAAGAAAACTCAGCTGCCATCCCTGTCCTGGCTTGGGCGGTGCCCAGGGCACTGCCAGGATTGTGTTGGAGGAGGAACCAGCCCAGAGATGCCATGGAAAACAGGCCTGTGTCACTGTGTCACCTGTGTCACCCGTGTCACCCGTGTCACCCTCCCTGCTTGCTGAGGAGGGACAGATCCTTTGGGAGTGATGTGCTCTGCATCATCAGAGCTGTCAGAGCTCAGGGTGGCCTGGCCACTGTCACCTCCCAGCTGGACTCACTGATCTGACAGATCTTTTCCAACCTGAACCATTCTGTGATTCCAGGAGCCTTTGGAGCCCTGGGTGAGGAGTTTGTCCCCTGCTCTTTGCTGGGTGCTGTGGGAAAGCAAAGCCTGGCTGTGCCTCAGTGTCCCCTCTGTCACCCAGGGCAGGGCAGCCTCAGGAATGGCAGCACAGCCCCTGGAGCTCAGCACAGCTGGCACTGAGCCTCTGCCACCCCCAGGAGCTTTGGCTCTGTGACTCTCCAGATGTCACCCAGGAAGGGGAGCAGAGCCAGGAGTGAATCTTTGGGGTTCCTGCAAAGGATCCAGTCTGCCTGAGCCTCATCTTCCCCCTGCCTGTGCTGGCATCCTCCCCCAGTGCCTGCTGCCACCTCAGTGCCCTCTGTGCCCACTCTGGGGGTTCTGGAGCTGCCCAGCCTTGCTGGTGTCCCCAGGCCCTGCCCTGTGGCTGTTCCTGGCTGTGATTCCCAGGTTGTGCTTCCAGCTGGGCCCTGCTCAGCACTGAGGGGAGCCCAGGGGGCACTTTGGGGTTGGTGCCTGAGCTCTGGCTGAGCTGGGAGATGTTCTTGCCAAGAGATTCCTGGTTTTGTCTTCCCCCTCCCTGACCTTTCATTGCTTTGCCATGATCTGGGGCAAGCTCTGCTTAAAATCTTGGACTCACAGAACATCCTGAGTTGGAAGAGACCTGGAGGCTCATCAAGTCCAGCTCCTGGCCAGTCTCTCACTGCTCTGTCTGCACTTTGGGAAGAGCTCTCACCTGCCTGGATCCATGTGGCCACAGCTGTGACCCCACTGCTGCAACCCTGAGCCAGGAGCTGAAACCTGTTTGCAATAATTGAAGATTTTTGGAGCAATCAAAGCCAAACAGTTCCAACAAAGAGAATTTCTCCTGCTGGGGCTGGGTCCAGTCCTTGTGGGGCTGTCACAATTCCCCCTCCTCCAGGCCCCTGCTGCCAGCAAAGGACTCGCCAGGAAGCAAAATCACATCTTGGAGCAAATCTGCCCCAAAAAACTGGAACTTCCTGAGTGCTGTGCTGAGGAAAACCTGTCCCTGCTGCTGAATGTCAGCCTTGAGGAACAAGAATTCTGTGGGCTCTTCCTTTCCTGGGCTTTTGCCACCTCTGGCTCTCCAGGCCCAGTCCCCTGGGAGCCCCAGTGCTGGGAGGGCTCCAAGGTCGCTGCACCTAAATTTGGGATGTGCTGCAGATGAGAAATTCAGCAGCAATTCTTCTGGGGACACCCAGCAGCTGGAATTGCTGAGGGGAAGCATTGCTGAGGATGGGGAGCTGGATCTGAGCTGGTGCAGGGGACAGAGGGAGTGGAGCTGTCCCTCCATCCCCTCCAGGCTTGGCACAAACGGGGCTGTTCCCTGCAGGATCAGTCTGGAGCATCTCCACCTCCCTGCAGCTGTGGCTGCAATGGCAGAGACGAGGGAAAGCAGCTTTTGGGGGAGTGCAGCTCATCCTCACTGTCCTGGCATCTCCAGCTCCTTCTGATCATCAGGCATTTGTGTCTCCTCAACCACACAGATCAGAAATTCTTGTGCTTCCATCTCTTTACCTTCCTTGCTGTTGGCAGCACTTTATCTTCCAGTGCAGGCTCTGTGCTCCCTCTGCTCCTGGCTGGGCTCTGGGCTCAGCCTGGCACAAGAAATGGGATTTCCCCTCATTGCTAGGATCAAACTGAGCTTGGAGGGTCTGTCTGGGATCAGTCCCTGAGGTCCAGGCAGGAAGGTGACATCCCTTGCTCATGAATGGATTTACTCATCTCTTCTTGAATCCAGAGATTGCAAATCCCCAGGACTGGTCACTCCTTAGTGTGAAACTCGCCCAGCTCTGGGTCACACTCAGTTCAGCTGAGTCACTTTCTCCTTTCTTGAGTCAAATTTAATCCTTGAGGAGTTCATTTGAGCAATTGCAGCCTGGGAGGGGAGAGGTTTCCAGTCTGCTCAGCTCTTCCATCCCACCAGGGAACCTGTCCAAATTATTGCTGCAGGGCTGCTTGGGGCTGTGTCCCTGCCCTCACCCTGGGGACAGATTTCCTTCTGACACATCTGCTGGGGTCACTTCAACCTTCTTTGGCTTCTTAAATGACTTTATTGGTGCTTTCCAATCTTCCCGAACTGTTCTGATTCTGTTCAGACACATCTGGGAGGAGATTGGTGAGAGCCTCACCCGCCTCACTGCAGCTCCTGCACCCTCACCCATCTCTGGGTGCCACAGCTCAGGTGCTCCCCAGCTCGATGAATTCACTGCCTGTGCTCACTGATCTCAGCCCAGCCCAGGACCTGGATCCTCCTGCTCTGCTGGGCTGCCCCTTCCAGGGCCTTTCCTGTGGCCACGGGCAGGCAGCCCTGGTTTGGTTCTCTCTGGGCTTTGGTTCTTGCTGGGGTTGTGTGTTCGGCATCTGCCACCATGGATTTTTTTCCACTTGGAAGAGAGTCCAGGTGCCAGGGGGTGGTGACAGGGACAGTCCCAGTCCCAGCAGTGCAGAGCTGCTGGGGACACCCAGCCCTGGCTCAGGAAGGGGACAGGAGGGCACAGTCAGTGCTTCCAGCTCCTCTGGGTCCCTTCAGGGCCCACTTTGGCATTGGGGATCTGTGTCCCCTGTGCCCCCTGTGCCCCCTGTGCCCAGGGATGCTCTGGCTCCCCTGCCCTGCTCCAGCTCCTCCTGATGGGACTCCCAGTGCTGGGAGCTGCTCTCAGGCTGTTGTTGATGGGGATCCCCTCCCTGCTCAGCCCTCCCTGGGCCTTTCCTGCCCCCCTGAGCCCTGGGGTCACCTGCAGGGCCTGCCCAGGGTCCCTGTCCCCTGGAGCTGCCATCCCCAGGTCTGGGGTTCTGTCACTGGTGCTGGGGCGGCTTTGCTTGGTCACATCCTGTGTGACCCCTTTGATTTTGGTGCTGGAATTCTCCCTCTGCCCCAGGCCCTGGAAACTTGAGGGGTCTCTGTGGGTTTTGTCCTGGATAACTCCACCCTGGAACGATCCCAACTCCCGTGGAAAATTCTGATTTTCTTGTTTTGCCTGAGCCCAAAGCACAGAGGGGATTCAGGGCTGGGAGCAGGGGAGGGCCTTGGACAGGGCTGTGGACCCAAAAAGCTTTTGGGGAGCAGAAACTTCACAGTGTTTTTGTGAACTATCTTTGCAGCACTGAGGAAAAATCACAGGAATTGGAGTTTTGGGAGTACAGATGTGCAGTCAGTGTATGAATATTTGAAGTCTTACTGGTTTTAAAGGTTTATTTTCTTGCTCCATTTCCATTTTCCGCTCCATTTGCGGGTCAGGTTTTCACTAAAAGCTGTTTCAAAATGTTGTTGTGCCATATTTTATTTATCCTTCTACATTATAAATATATAAATATATATTTAGACTGAATATTGCATTGAAAGATGCTGTTATTGGGAACTTCAGGGTTTAAACCCAAGACAAAAAAAAAAAAAAAATTGGGAAATAATTCTCCAGTGTTTTTACTGTTTGGGATCCTCTTCTTGAAGAGGTTCCTTGAGTTCTTTATGGTGTAAAAACAAACTCTCATCTGAAAATTCCAAGTTTGACGATGCTAACCCTGAAGTTCTCAGGTTTGTGATCCTTTGGCTTTCTCAAGGTACATCTGGTTGCTTTTCTGGTGCAGTCAAATAATATTTTTTAAAAGGTTTTGTCTCTGGAGTTATTGAGGAAAAGGTGGAATGGGTTGATCCATCCTGCTTGGCTTTTTAACCTATTAATCTTTGAAGTGATCGATTTCCAATTAAAACCCAAATTTAGGTCTCTGTTCTACTTAAACTTCTTAGGAGTGAGAGCCTGCCCTCGCTGAGTGGGACTTGGATGGGGAAAGCAGTAGATGATGAGGTTGCTGTTGCTCAGGAATTGATTAGTAAACTTTTAACTACTAATAAAAATCCATTTTTCAATGGATTTTTAGAAAAACCCATTTTCTTAGGACAGTGATATGGGATGTTTCCTAGTGAATAGGAATTAGTTTATATAGTTTAGCCTATTAAACTGAATTATTTAAAATTCAAACTTCCCCTAATTTATCTTTTTGTTTTTGTTTTTGTTTTTTGGTTGGTTTGTTTTTGATTTTTTTTTTTTATACTGGTAAGTTGTTCTGTCATTCCTTTCATTCCTGCCTAGCAGTAGTGTGAATTCTGGTGTGTATATATGTATGTATAATATATATATTTCCACCCAGCCTTTCTAATTCTCCACAATGTAAGAGTTAGTTTTTGCTCCCCTCCCTCCACTTAATTTCTTGTGTCTCCCTTGATTTGTAATTGAAATGATGCTTTGAAGTTTTGTCTTTATATTAAAGTGTCTGTATTTTAATACACCGAGCTCGTGTGGACTTTCACTGCCTCAGAGAGTCAGGAGGGAAATGGGATTTGGGGTTTGGGGGCACAGAGGGATTTGGGGTTTGTGGGGGCACAGAGGGATTTGGGGTTTTGTGGGCACAGAGGGATTTGGGGTTTTGTGGGGGCTCAGAGGGATTTGGGGTTTTTGAGGGGGCACAGAGGGATTTGGGGTTTTTGGGGGCACAGAGGGATTTGGGGTTTTTGAGGGGGCACAGAGGGATTTGGGGGTTTGGGGGCACAGAGGGATTTGGGGTTTTTGAGGGGGCACAGAGGGATTTGGGGTTTTGGGGGCACAGAGGGATTTGGGGTTTTTGGGGGCTCAGAGGGATCTGGGTTTTTTGATGGGGCACAGAGGGATTTGGGGTTTTTGGGGGGGCTCAGAGGGATTTGGGGTTTTGGGGGCACAGAGGGATTTGGGGTTTTGTGGGGGCACAGAGGGATTTGGGGTTTTTGAGGGGGCACAGAGGGATCCCTGAACCAGGCAGCACCTTCAGCTTTGGGGTTTGGGGATCCCATTGAGGGTTTGGGGATCCTGTGCTGGCACTGGGGAGGGACAGCAGGGCCTGGGACAGCTCTGGGGCCATCAAGGGACATTGAGGGGCTGGGGGTGTCCAGGGCAGGAAATGGGGCTGGGGAAGGGTCTGGAGCCCCAGGAGAGGCTGAGGGAGCTGGGAAGGGGCTCAGCCTGGAGAAAAGGAGGCTCAGGGGGGACCTCGTGGCTCTGCACAGCTCCTGACAGGGAACAGGGACAGGAGGAGATGGAACGGCCTCAGGCTGGGCCAGGGAGGGTTTAGATTGGAAATTGGGAAAATTTCTTCACTCACTGAAAGGTTTGGGAAGCAAAACCAGGGTAGGAGTGGAGTCACCAGCCCCAGGAGCGTTGGAACAAAGTGTGGATGTGACACTTGGGGACACAGGGCAGTGGTGGCCATGGCAGTGCTTGGACTCAGTTTTTTAGAGATCTTTTCCAACCTAAACTTCCATGATTCCCAACCTATCCAAGCTCTGTTCCCTTTTAGGCAGCAGTGGCACCAGTGCACCAACCCCACAGGCAGCCAGGGATGTGTTTGAACCTCAGAGCTGGAGGCCACAAACATTTCCTGAGCCAATTCCTTGTAGAATTTAAAAGGAGACACAGCCCCAGCTTCACCCTGAGCCCCCAGCCCTGCCTGACCCAGCTCCTCTTCCTACACAGCTTTGGCACCTGCCCTTGGCTCCAATACCAAAACCAGCTGGATTAGAAGACTTTTAAAGGTTCCTTCCAACCCAGAATATTCTGATTGTCTGAAAAAGCCTCCCCAAAGCCCCTGGTGGAGCCATCCCCAGCTGGGTCCTGAGCAGGAACCACCCCTGGTGCCCCTCTGCCTCCAGCCACCCCTCCCAGGGAGGCTTTGGTGTTGTACAACAGCTCTGACCAGCACAAAGATTAAAACAGGATTTATTGGGAATGTTCACTGTACAACACAGAAATGGCTCTCAGCAGAAACACAACAAGCAAAGTCATCAGAATGTGAAAAATGAACAATTGTCTGTAAATCACAAGCAGTTGATGCAGATTTCAAAGTGTCTACAAAGTACCAACCTCCCTCCCTAAATCCTTAAATCCCACCCCGTGTCCCAGCCCTGCCCTACAATGGATTGAGTCCCTGGGCCTGGAACTCTTCACAGCTTTTGTTGTACATTCAGGTAAGAAATGTCATTGGTGATGAACACTCAAATGTTGGGCTTTGCTCTTGCTCACCCAACTGTTCCCTGGAACAGCAAATAAAACCCATGTTCTGCACAGTGACACTGGAGGGTGGCAGCTGCACCTGGGGCAGGTGTCCTGCAAGGCACAGGTGACACATTTGTTACAGTGGTGGCAGGCCCAGCCGAGAACTCAGCTCTGCTTTGGAAAAATGCAGGATTGAAATGCCCTTTGGAGTCATGCAAGGACACTGATTCCCTAAAGCACAGCTCCTGTGTGCTCCTGCTCTTAATCCCTCACTGGATTCCCCCTGGAGCTGCCATCTGTCTGCAGCCCCCCCTGGACTCCGCTCCCTCCCTGCTGCCCTCAGCTGATCCCTCAGGGCAGCTGCCCTCGGCTGATTTTGGTAATTTCTGGAGCAAGCACCTGGAATGATTCAAGGGAAAGGGGGGAAAAGGGAAAATCTCAGCTTTGAGATCAAAACTAAAGCCTCAGTGACAGGAGTCACCCCTGGTGCTCAGCTGCATGAGGTAAAGAGGGAACACCAGGATACCAAAGGCTGGAGTGTGGGCTCTGCTTTGGGCATTAATTCCCAAAAAAAACCCAAAATTCCTTTCAAACCCAGCTCAGAGGCTGCTCCACCCCCGCCCTGGGCTGGGCAGCTGGAGGGGAACAATGCCCAGAGCTGCAGCTCCCAAAGGCCAGGCCCCCACCCTGCCCTGCCCCAGCCCCTTCCTGCTGCCAGCAGCCTCTGACAGGACCCCTGGCACCTTCCCAGAGGCCTCTCCTGGGAGTTTTCCCGGGCTGGGTCCAGGGAAGCTGCTCAGGCAGTCGGGAATCTGGGACTGCAGCAGCCCTGGGTGTGGGGAGTGTCCTCACCCCTCATGTCTGGGCAGTTTTCCTTGGGGCAGCCAGAGCCAGGGCTGATCCTATGGGGATGTTCCTATCCTGATCTCCTCCCTGCAGCCCTGCTTCCCTGGCAGCTCATGGCACCTTGGCACAGCTTTTGGTCTGTCCCTTTGGACAAAGGGGACACACAGAGGGGTGAAAAGCTGCAGCAGTGGCTCAGGGAATGAAGGGTTAATGCCTGGCTGAGCTGGTGCATGTCCTGCAGCTCCATCCTCCAGCCAAAGGGAGCAGCTCCTGCCTTTGCCAGCTCCTCCATCTGGATCACTGCAGAGCTCTGCAGGCAGGCAGGATCACACAGGGATCCCTCCCTGCCTTTGTTCCCTCCTGCTCTGCAGCTTTGTCCTTTTGGATGGGCTCATCCAGCCCCCAGGAACTGCAGGGGAGGGAAAGTAAGACCCCAAAAGGCTGCACAGGGCTGCAATGCTCCTCTCCATCAGCTGGAGCTGTGGAATTCCCACTCCTCCCTGGAGGGCAGGAAGGGGTTAATGTGGAGCCCAGAAATGCATCAGTCACATCCTCTTACACCAGGGATGGGCCTGGGGGACTGCAGGAGGATCCTGAGCCAGGGGAGCTGAGCTGAAGGGGGGAGCTGGCCCAGCATGGCCTGGAGGAGCTGGGGGCTCTGCCAGCCCCAGGCCTGGGGGCTCTGCTCCCACTGCAGCACCCCCAGAACAGCTCAGCCCCCCCAGCTGGGGCACTGGGAATGTGCAACGAATTCCTTTTAAAAAAAAGTACAAAATTATTGGGTAATAAATAAAAAAAAGTCAGGTGGTCAGTGTGGGGAGCTGCAGCAGGGGAGGGTTACAGCTCCCTGTGTGCTCCCAGCTGGAATCGAGCTTCCTCTGAGATCCCATACTGCTCCAGGGGGTCCTGTGGGGAGCACAGGGAGGCACCAGTGAGATGCAGACAAAGCCCAGCAGCCCTTGGGACACACAGGACACAGCCAAGGTCCAGGGAGCCACAGCCACCTCCCTCCCCAGAGCTGGGATGCTCCTGGCACCTGGCAGGGTGTGGCTGAGCAGCATCTCCACCCATGGAGCTGCTCCAGAGAGCCCCTGGGAGCTCCAAACCTTGGCCCACTCCAGCACTGGAATTTGTGCATCAGGGTTGGAGTGAGCACCCAGGGCTGGAACACCCAGCCACTCCAGCACTGGAATTTGTGCACCCAGGACAAGGTGCTCAGGTCTGGCTGTGCAGATCACAGCTCCCTATGGGATCTGGGATCTCCTTCCCACACACAGCCCGGGCAGGACTGGCAGCAGCAGCCCCTGTTGCTGCCAGGGAATTTGCTGGGAGATTTCAGGGAAGAGTTTCTTCCCCAGATCGCCTGGAAATGGGGGATCTCCCTGAGCCCAGCCCAGCCCCAGAACCTCCCTCCACAACCAGACTGGATACCATTCTGTTCCACTCCAGATAGCCCCTGCTGGCACCCAGAGCCATTGTCACACCTGCAGGGACTCACTCACCTTCCCTGTCATCTTCTGGATCTCATTCCTGTAGAAAATCAGGCTCCTCCTCAGGAACTCGTAGCTGCAAGACAGGAACAGAGCAAGGGAAGGATGTGGGCAAGTTTCAGATGCTATTTAGAGCTGAGGGAAGCTTGTCTGGGAGGAGACAGCACTGCCCTCCCAGTTCCTGCTCCCAGAGCAGCCCAGAGCCCCCAGCCCTGCCCTGGCCCTGAGGGCTCAGCCCACCTGGCTCTCTTGAGTGCCTCCACCCACTCCTGGCACTGCTCCTCCGTGGCACACTCAAAGCAGTATTTCCTCTCTGGCTCCTCGATGAAACCTGCCAGGGACAGGGAAAAGGCTCCAGGCAGGTCCTGGCAGAGCTGCTGCTGCTGCTCCCCTGGCTCTGCCCAGCCACAATTAGCAGCTCTGTTAACGAAGATGAGCTGGGAGTGAGTCTGCAATCCCCACCTCCAGCCCCTCTCCCATTCCCTGGGTGCCTGGGGCAGCTGCCCACAGCATTTCCCAGCTCACAGCACCTTGGGAAGAGCAACTTCTCAAACTGAGGGTGACCTGAACAGGATCAGCATGGCCACAACCAGGCTGACTCCCTGAGGCCCCTTGCAGACACCAGGATTTAAATCCAAGTGGGAAACAGCCCTGAGGGAGGAACTGGGAAACCTGCAGGGATAGCCAAGCAGTGAAACTGCACTGGGAGCAGGCCCTGAGCTGCTTTTGCTGGAGGATTTTGGGGATGTGACACTCACATGGCACTGCCACCATGGGGAGCAGGTCCTGGTGCCACTCCAGGACATGCCCCCAGTTCCTGTCCCCAGGGCTCTGTTGAGCTCACCCTCAGGGCTGCTGCTGCCAAACTCCTGGGTCAGGAGGTGCTGTGGACACATCCCAACACCAGGAACTGCTGCTCAGGAATCCTGCCCCATCAGAGCTCCCAACACCCCCAAACCCCAAAATCCAGCCCGTGGTGCTGTGAGTACTGCTGAGTTTAACCCTGCTCAGGAATCCTGCCCCATCAGAGCTCCCCAAAGCCCAGAATGCAGCCCCTGGTGCTCAGTGTGCTCAGGCTGTGTGAGGGAAGCACAGAGCAGAGCCACAGCTGTGCCTGGCAGCCAGGCCAAAAGATACAGGGATGGCCTTGGAGAAACATCCTGTTATTGTGGCCACATACCTCTGGCACAGGGGATGAAAGGCTGCTCCCAGGGGAGTGCAGCTGCACAAGGACACACAGACGGGAGGATGGGGCTGGAGCAGCTTTATCTGAGCCTCTCCAGGGTGTTTTTTTGGATCAAATGCAGCAGGACAGAGCAGATCTGTCAATAAGCAAGCTCCCCCTGCCAGGGATTCCACAGGGGCCTGGCTGCTCTTAGTGCTGCAGTGCAAACCCCACAGGCTGTGCCATGGAACATCCCTGAGATCTCAGGATGGGCCATGGGCACAGGGAGGAACAGCTGAGGAGGGAAAGGCTGAGGAATTGGTGAAGTTGGAAAACTCCAACCATCAGCCCAGCACCACCAGGTTCACCCCTGTCCCCAGGTGCCAGTGCTTCCAAACCTTTTGGGGGAGTAATTTTTCCCCAATATCCAACCTAAACCTGCCCTGGGCACAACTGGAGCTCATTTCCTCTCACCCTGTTCCCTGGGAGCAGAGTCTGAACCCCACCTGAAGGACCCTGACCCCACAGAGGGAGAGGAGAAGGGCTGGGGGCAGAGACCCCAAAAGGAGGGGAAGGGCTGAGCTGCCCCAGGGAAACAGGGAGAGCAGGAACTGAGCAGTGCCAACATTTCCTTCCCCCTGTGCCACCAGGAGAAGGCAAAGGGAGCACAGGCAGCACTCACTGATGGAGAAAACGTTCTCCTCCTCTTTGGTGATCTTGCAGTGCTCCAGCAGCAGAGCTCCAATGGGCTGGAAAACAGAGAGAGAGGGGGTTTAACCCACAGAGCCCCCACACCACGAGGGCTGAACCCACAGGGCTTCCCTGGAGCCTTTAAAGCAACTTTCACAAGCTGGGGCTGCTTTTAAATAATTCAGTCTGCACCATATTTCATGTTTCTTTAATCAACCTATTCATGCCAGTCTCACTTGTAGCACTTGGCATTTGTTAATTAGGTGTTAATTACCTTCAGCCTGGTCTTTACTCTGTGATACCAGAGAACATTTGCTTTTAAAATCAAAGATGAAACATTGACCGTGACACCCAGAATAACCAACACTGAGCTGTGTAAGGGCTGTGCTGAGCCTTGTAAGGGGTTAAACAGTGGGAGGGGAGCTGGGGCAGCTCAGGATGGACAAAAATCCACCTGGTAAAACTCAGGGACATGGGGACAGCAGGTGACACTGGCCATGAACAACATCAAGCACAGGAAATCCTTGTCCAAGTGAACCAAAGTGTCAGAAGCAAATCAGACAGCAGGGAAGGCATTGAAAACCTGATTTATCTTGTATTTTATAGAACTCTTTGGGTTGGAAGAGACTTTAAAGCCCACCCAGTGCCACCCCTGCCATGGCAGGGACACCTCCCACTGTCCCAGGCTGCTCCCAGCCCTGCCCAGCCTGGCCTTGGGCACTGCCAGGGATCCAGGGGCAGCCACAGCTGCTCTGGGAAATCCATTCCAGGGATGGATTCCACAATTCCTGATTCCCAATCTCCCACCCAGCCTTGCCCTGTGGCAGTGGGAGCCATTCCCTGTGTCCTGTCCCTGCAGGCCTTGTCCCCAGTCCCTCTGCAGCTCTCCTGGAGCCCCTTCAGGCCCCAAAAGGGGCTCTGAGGTGTCCCTGGAGCCTTCTCCTGTCCAGGTGAGCAGGCCCAGCTGTGCCAGAGAACAATTCCTGCCCAATACCCCATCTAAATGGAATTTTTTCCCATCTAAATGTCACTTCTTCAGTGGGAGCCATTCCCTGTGTCCTGTCCCTTCATCCCCAGTCCCTCTCCAGCAGCCCTGCTGAGCTGGTGGAAGAGGAAAGGTGGACCCTGTTCCTTTTTCCTGCACCATTTTCCCAGCCCACACAATCCAGGCACACAAAAAGAAGAAAGGAGGAGGGGAACAAACCCCAGCCAGGGGCTCAGTCCCTACCTCGGCCTCATCGGTGCGGAAATAGAAGAGAAAATTCACCACGAGCTTCACCAGGCGCTTCTTGAGCACTGCAGGGACAGGGGGAGCAGGAAAGGCTGAGTCAGGGGGCACAGGGGGCACCTCTGCCAGCCCTGAGCCCACCAAAGCACCCCCCAAACACTGCCTGGGGGAGACAAAGTGGCCTCGGGGTGACAGAGCCCCAGAGCAGCTCAGGAGGGCTCCCAGCAGCTCCTCCCGGGCACTCAGGGCTCCCAGCAGCACCACGGGGCCTCAGGCACTCCAGGAAAAGCTCCAGATCCCAGCAGCCCCACCTGGAGCTGCCAGCTGGGTGTCACCTCCCAGGGGACAAAGTCCAGCAGGAAAGGCTCAGCACAAGGGAGGGAATAGGGAATCAGGGCTGGTTTGCCAGGGAATTTGCTGGGAGATTTCAGGGAAGAGTTTCTTCCCCAGATCTCCTGGAAATGGGGGATCTCCCTGAGCTCAGCCCAGCCTCAGAACCTCCCTCCACGCCCAGACTGGATCCCACCACTGGTGCTCCCCATTCCCACAGTCCAGCTCCAACCCTCCCAGTCTGCCTGTCCCAGTCCTGCCTCCCAGCACTGCCAACCAGTACAGCCAGTCCCACCCTGACCCTGTGCCCCCAGTGCCGTGCCCAGTGCCCTCAGTCATGCCCACCCATCCACCTCTGCCCAGTGCTCCCAGTGCTGCCCACCCAGTAAAGCCAGTCCCACCCATCCCCTGTGTCCAGTGCTCCCAGTGCCCTGCCCAGTGCTCCCAGCCTGGATCCTCCAACACCCTCAATGCTCCCTCCCAGCTCCCCCAGTCCCTCTCCAGCCTTGCCCCCCAGTAACTCCAGTTCTGATTCTGCAGTTGGGGTCCCTCAAGTACCTCCAGTCCTATTCCCAGTTTCTCACCTGTGATTCTCCAGTTCCCACAGCCCCACCATCCATGGCACTCACGGCACTCTCCCAGTACCTCCCCAGTATCCCCAGTCCTGATTCTGCACTCGGGGCCCCCCAGGAGTCCCCACTCCTGACCCACCTTCACCTTCCTCCCCACACCCCCTGCCTCCCCTGTACTCCCAGCTCTCCCAGTCCGGACTCGGTCCTACTCCAGTTTCTCACTGGTGATTCTCCAGTCCCCTCAGTGCCACCACCCCAGTTCTCCCAGTCCCTCCTCGCCCACTGCTTCCACTTTCCCAGCCCGGATCCTCCAGCTCCCTCAGCTCTCCCAGTCCCTCCCCAGTAACCCCAGCCTGGATTCCCCATCTCGGGGCCCTCAGGTACCCCCGGTCCTGCCCTGGTCCCATCCCAGTAACCCCAGCCCTGATTCCCCACTCGGAGTCCTCAGGTACCCCCAGTCCCGCGCCCCCTGATCCTCCCAGTACTCCCAGTCCTGCCCTGCTCCTACCCCAATAAACCCAGCCCTGATTCCCAACTTGTGCCCCTCAGGTGCCCCCAGTCCTGTCCTGCTCCCTCCCCAGTATCCCCAGCCCTGATTCCCCACTCGGAGCCCACAGGTACTCCCAGTCCTGTCCCGCCCGACCCTCCCAGTACCCCCGGTCCTGCCCTGCTCCCATCCCAATAAGCCCAGCCCTGACTCCCCCTCACCGTTGCCCTTCTTGGGGACGCTCATGCGGATCTCGGCCGCTTTCTCGGCGGGCTGGCGGGCCAGGGACAGCAGCTCCCGCTCGTTGTAGCGCATGGCGGGCCCGCCCCGGCCCATGGCCCCGCCCGGGCGCCGCCGCCGCCGCCGGAAGCGCCCTCAGAGCCGCCGGAAGGGCTCGCGGGGCGGCGGGAGCGCGCATGCGCAGGGACGGGAGCGCGCGTGCGCCGGGGAGAGAGCGGGGCCGCGCGCAGGTACCGAGAGGGGGAGGGGGCCGTGAGGGGAGAGGGGGAACCGGGCAGGAGCGGGAGAAGCGGAGCTGGGATAACCGGGAGAGGTGCGTGAGGAGAGACCGGGGGAGCTGGGAAGGGGGGATTGGGAGAACTGGGTATGAAGGGTGTGGGAGAGCTGGCAATGAGGGATTGGGAGAGCTGGGTCAGGAGGGACTGGGAGGGTTGAGTATGGAGGAACTGGGAAGGAGGGATTGGGAGAGCTGGGTATGGAGGGACTGGGAGAACTGGGAAGGAGGGATTGGGAGAGCTGGGTATGGAGGGACTGGGAGAGCTGAGTGAAGAGAGACCGGGAGTTCTGGGTGAGGAGGGACAGGGAATGTTGGGTATGGAGGAACTGGGAAGACTGGGAAGGGGGGACTGGGAGAGCTGGGTATGGAAGGACTGGGAGAGCTGGGAAGGGGGGATTGGGACTCTTGGGTATGGAGGGACTGGGAAAACTGGGTGAGGAGATACCGGGAGAGCTGGGTCAGGAGGGACTGAAAAAGTTGAGTATGGAGGGACTGGGAGAACTGGGAAGGAGAGACTGGGAGTTTTGGGAAAGGACAGACTGAGAGAGCTGGATATGGAGGGACTGGGAAAACCGCGTAAGGAAGGGCTGGGAGAGCTGGGTGAGGAGAGGCTGGGAGAACTGGGTGAGGAGAAACTGGGAATGTTGGGCATGGAGGAACTTGGAAGGAGGGACTGGGAGAGGTGGGTATGGAAGGACTGGGAGAGTTGGGTCAGGAGGGACTGGGAGAACTGGGAAGGAGAGACTGGGAGTGTGGTAAAGGAAGGACTGGAAGAGCTGGGTGTGGAGGGACTGGGAGAACTGGGCAGCCTGGGTGATGGGGCTGGGGAAACTGGAGAATCACAAGTGGGAAACTGGGGGAAGGGCCCAGGCAGGGTTTGGGCTACTGGGAGAGTCAACAGGGCAGGACTGGGAACACCTGGGAGACCCTGAGTGCAGAACTGGGATGGAGTTACTGGAAAAGTACTGGGGGAACTGGGTGCCCTGGGTGGGAGCACTGGGGGTGCTGGAGAAACCGAGGATGCTGGAAAAGGAGGGAACTGGGAGAACTGGGGTGGTGGGGCTGGTGGAACTGGAGAATGACGAGTGAGAAACTGGGGTAGGAGCAGAGCAGCACTGGGAGCATTGGGACGGCAGGACTGGGGCCCCTGGGTGCAGAATCAGGACTGGAGTTGCTGGAGGGGGACTGGGAGAACTGGGTGAGCTGGGTGGGAGGACTGGGGGTACTGGAGAATGAGGACAGGGAAAATGGGGGTAGGACTGGGAGGACCAGGAGAAGCAGGACTGGGGATATTTGGGGGACTTTGACAGGAGAATTAGGACTGGGGTTAGAGGAGAGGCACTGGGAGAACTGGGTGCTCTGGGGGACCAGGGGTAGGATCAGGACAGAACTGGGAGTACACAGTGAGGAGGGACTGGGAGAACTGGAGAATCATGAGTGGGAAACTGGGGTAGGGCCAGGGGAGGACTGGGAATATGTGGAGCATCAGTGGGAGTCAGGGGGCCTTGAGTGGAGAATCAGGACTGCAGCTACTGGGGGATGTGGCTGGAGAGGGACTGGGAGAACTGGGCTCTCTGTGGGGAAGGATTTGGGGTTCCTTAAAGGTCCTTCCAGTGTTTGGGCTCTGTGTGGGAAGGTTTGGGGGGGACTCCAGGACCTCACCTGGGGCTTGGGGACACTCAGAGCCTTGTTGGGGGCTTGGGGGGCTCTGAGCCTCCCATGGTGGGAGGGTGGCCCTGGGGCTTTGGGGGGTGTTGGGGTGGTGGGGAGCAGCAGATCTGGTGGTGGAGAGGGGAGAGCTCTGGGGCTCTTGGTGCCTCGGGTGAGGGGGGAAAGCTCCTGTTTGGGGTCTCGGGGGGCGTCTGGTGGGGCTGCTTGGCTTGGGAGTGGCTGAGGAGATGGGAAGGGCTCCGGGGGGACTTTCTGGATCCTTTTACTCCACTTTCCTGAGTTGGTACCAGATGTGGGATTGCATCCCGTGCTGTGTGCCCAGGGCATGTCTGGGGTGCCCTCCCCATCCTCGCTGCTGGGCTGAACAATCCCGTGATTCAATTATCCCTTTCTTTTGCCAGACTGTCCATTTCTCCGGGAGCTGAAGGCCAGGAATCCCCGCCATGGATTTCCAGCACCGGCCCGGGGGCAAAACGGGCAGCGGGGGCGTGGCCTCGGCCTCCGAGAGCAACCGCGACCGGCGGGAGCGGCTCCGCCAGCTGGCCCTGGAGACCATCGACATCAACAAGGTACAGGGACCCCCTGGGCCATGGGGACAGGGTCACATCCATGGTGCAGGGACCCCCAGGGCCCTGGGGACAGGGTCACATCCATGGTACAGGGACCCCCAGGGCCCTGGGGACAGGGTCACATCCATGGTACAGGGACCCCCAGGGCTGTGGGGACAGGGTCATATCCATGGTACAGGGACCCCCAGGGCTGTGGGGACAGGGTCATATCCATGGTACAGGGACCCCCAGGGCTGTGGGGACAGGGTCACATCCATGGGACAGGGACCACCGTGGCCTGGGGACAGGGTCACATCCATGGTACAGGGACCACCGTGGCCATGGGGACACAGTGCAGGGTCACATCCATGGTGCAGGGACCCCCCGGCCTGGGGACAGGGTCACATCCATGGTGCAGGGACCCCCAGGGCGATGGGGACAGGGTCACATCCATGGTGCAGGGATCCCCAGGGCCCTGGAGATACGGTGCAGGGTCACATCCATGGTGCAGGGACCCCCTGGCCTGGGGACAGGGTCACATCCATGGTGCAGGGACCCCCTGGCCTGGGGACAGGGTCACATCCATGGTACAGGGTCCTCCATGGCCATGGGGACACCGTGCAGGGTCACATCCATGGTACAGGGATCCCCAGGCCATGGGGACAGGGTCACATCCATGGTACAGGGGACCCCGATGGCCATGGGGACACCATGGAGGGTCACATCCATGGTACAGTGATCCCCAGGCCATGGGGACAGGGTCACATCCATGGTACAGGGATCCCCAGGCCATGGGGACACTGTGCAGGGTCACGTCCATGGTACAGGGACCCTCCACAGCCATGGGGACACTGTGCAAGGTCAGATCTATGGGATCATGGCAGGGTTTGAGCATTAAGGCTCATCCAGGGACATCTTCAGCTATCTCAGGTGCTCCAAGCCCCAACCAGCCTGGTCTTGGATGCTTTCAGGGGTGCAGGGGCAGCCACAGCTGCTCTGGGAAGTCCATGCCAGGGCCTCACTACCCTCACAGCCAAGAATTTCATCCCAATATCCCATCTAAATCTACTCTTGGTCTATTTGAAGCCACTCTTCCTTGTCCTGTGCCCAAGTTCCCCTCCAGCTCTCTTGGAGCCCCTTTAGGCTCCATGGTACCCTCAGAGCCTTCTCATCTCCATGCTGAGCTGTGGGTTGGGTTTAAATACTTCTGTTTGTGGACATGTGGGGGTTGAATAAGGAATATTTGGGACAGAGTGACAGGGAGGTGCCAGCTCTTGTGTACCCATCTATTTCCAGTCTCCTCAGGGCTGGTTTGGGTTCTGGTGTTTCCTGCTGCAGCTGGGAATTCTGTCACCATTGCACACAGCTGCTGTTGGTTCTCTCTCTGTTTCCTCCTGCTAAAGCTCTCTTGTGCTGTTAATTTAAAATCTGAACTCAGCTACAGGATCCTGGGATTTCCTGAGCTGGGAGGGACCCTCAGGGATCATCAGTGTAGCCCCTGGCCCTGCACAGACACCCCAAAAATCCCACCCTGGGCACCCCTGCGAGTGGAATCCAAACATTCCTGGAGCTCTGTCCTTGGACTGGGACCATTCCCTGGGGAGCCTGGGCAGTGCCAGCACCCTCAGGATGAGGAACCACTTTCTCCAATGCAGAACTCTGCAGTATTTTGGTTATTCTCCTGCTTTACCAATGGATTTTGTTTGTAACTTGTCCATCATTCTTTCCCCAGGACCCCTATTTTATGAAAAATCATCTGGGCTCCTACGAGTGCAAGCTTTGCCTGACACTGCACAACAATGAGGTGAGGGAACATCTGCCTGTCCTGATCCCAGCAGCAGCACCTTGGGAACAGCAGGAGCTTCAGTGACTGCTGAGATGTGAGGGGTGGTGTCTGGGTTTGAACAGACAAGAGTCTGCTTAGGAAGGCAGGAACCTCCCTGAAATGGAAAATGTAATCCCCCTCCCTCTGAATTGTTATAAATTTGAAATGAAGGGACTCTCAGGCAAAGATATGGGAGCAGAAATAAAAATTCTTTATTAGGGAAGAAAATAAAAAATTAAATAATCAGTGCAGTAGTACAAAACAACACAGAGTCAGGATAGGAGCTGCCCCCTGTGTGCCAGGGTGGTGTCCCAGCCCCATCCCATGGGGGCTCAGCCCTCCTGCAGTGCCAGCTGTGGCTCTGCTGCAGCAGGGTGGAGTTTTCCTCTGAAGATCCAGTGGAAAAGGCAACTGCTTCTCTGGGAATGCAGTGGAAAGGCTGTGCTGGTGTCCCAAACCTCAGATTGTGCCCAGGTAGGAATGCTTGGCTCCTCCCCTGGGCGGAGCATCTCCCCATGGGATGCTGGGATTGGCTCAGCCCTGCAGGGACACTCAGTGGCCATGGACAGCAGAGATCTGGAGGGAGGGTTGGCTGTGGGAGAGATAAAGAAACAACTGCCCCATCAACAGCAGAGAACTGCCCCAGCTCTGATGGGAATAGAACACACAATGCCATCTAGGACAGATGGTTAAACCTGACAGTGTGAGCTGTGATCTTGTTGAAGTGTGTAGTTTTCTTCTGAAAGTTCAGTAGTGTAGATGAGCTTGATCTTCTGAGAATCTAATAGAAAAGAAAGCTGTTCTTCATAGAACCTAGTAGAGAAAGACTTCTTCTGAAAGAACACTTCTTCTAGTGTGCTAAATCTCAGATTATATCCAAGTAAGAATGCTCAGCTCCTCCCCCTTTGCAGGACATCTCTCAATGAGATGATGTAATTTTATCAGTTATGAAGTGAGATTCAATAGCCCATTAACAAAAGATATTTCCCCAGAGGGAAGATTAGTTGTAGGAGAGATAGACTGCCCAATTAACAAAAAATAACTGCCTCACTTCTAACATATAAGAAATAAAATACACACATATCTTATAACCCAAGCTCAGCAGCTGAGAGCAATCTGCACTTTTGGAGTGAGATTCCTCTGTGCTGAGGATTAAAACACCCTTGTCAGGGAGTGCTACAACCACCCTGTGACAGGAATGTTTCAGTCATGGCTTCATTTAACTTCTACCTTGGTTTTTATTTCAGGGGAGTTACTTAGCACATACCCAGGGGAAGAAGCATCAGACCAATTTGTAAGTTATCCTCCAAAATAACTTTATTCTTTATTACTGAATTCTTTATTACTGAAGCATTTTAATATTATGATTTTGGGTGTCTGTAGTCCTTTATCTCCACTGCACTCAGCTTGGTTGTTATTTTACTGTGGTTCCTTATGCAGCCAGGAGGCACAGCCTGGATCTGGTTGAAAAATGGTGCTGAAAATCTCCATTTTAAGCTAAAGTTCAAATCCAGTTGTGAAATTTCTAAAGGAAGAGGGAGATGGAGTTTTAAAAGCAAATTGTCTGAGTCTAGTTAGGAGGCCCTCTCAGTGTATGGACAACACTCTCAGGGATGCTCAGGGTGGGATTTTTGGGGTGTCTGTGCAGGGCCAGGGGTGGGATTTGATCCCTGTGGGTCCTTCCAACTCTGGAGAGTCCAAAATTCTTTGATCTGGATTTGTCAATACAGGTTTGGAGAAGTTTGTAAGTTTTGTTTTAAAGAAACCAGTTTGCTTTGCTTGATCTGTGGGTTTGGTTTCATGTTGATTTCAAGAATTCAAGTTTTCTCCAATCCATCTGTGGAGCCTGACCTCAAGGTCATGGTGAGGGTGGATCAGATGGTTGAGTGACAACCTTTAGCTAAGGGGGAGGATGGATACAGCTGGGGATAAAACAGGATTTCCTGGCATGATTCCTGTGGAATGCTGTGCTGAGGGATTCAAACTGCTCCTTTAGAAACAAGAATTCTTAAATTCTGAATTAATCCCCAGGGCACGACGAGCTGCCAAGGAAGCCAAGGAAGCCCCAGCCCAGCCTGCCCCAGAGAAGGTGAAAGTGGAAGTGAAGAAATTTGTGAAAATTGGGCGCCCAGGCTACAAAGGTGAGCCCAGGAGCTCCCTGATGGGCAGTCCCTGCCTGGTGGGATGTGAATTACTCATTGGTCTTTTGAGCAGCTCTGCCCATGAATAAGATATGGGCTCTTTCCTGGAGTCTTTTTATTGTTTAAGTTGCTCATGGAACTTCTTTTTATGGCTGACAGGCAGGGAGAAGCACTCAATAATACATGGGTGTGTCTCAGGCTGCCAAGGAGATGATGGCATCTCATCTTCTCCTTCTCTTGTGCTGCAGCACCTTTCATTAATGCTGTAAATCACTCACTCCAGGCAGAATTCATGGTTTTTTTTCTGTTTTTCATGGTTTTTTGGCCTTCAGTACCAAACTTGGCTTTTTAATCTCACCAGTGCTTTGCCCCACAGCAACTGAACTTCAGTAGAGGAGAATCATGGAATAATTTAGGTTGGAAAATACCTTTAAGGTCATTGAGTCCAACAGTAAACTTAGCACTGCCAAGGCCACAACTGAACCATGTCCCCAGGTGTTTTAACACTCCCAGGGATGGGGATTCCTGGACAGCTCCTTCCAGTGCTTTACAGCCCTTTCAGGGAAGGAATTTTCCCAATATCCAACTTAAATCTGGCCCAGCTTGTGGCTGTTCCCTCTCATCCTGTTCCCTGGAGCAGAGCCTGACACCTCCAACTGTCCCCTCCTGTCAGGAGCTGTGCAGAGCCACAAGGGCCCCCCTGAGCCTCCTTTTCTCCGGGCTGAGCCCCTTCCCAGCTCCCTCAGCCTCTCCTGGAGCTCCAGACCCTTCCCCAGCTCTGTTCCCTCCCCTGGACACCCCCAACCCCTCAATGTCCTTCTTGGGGTGAGGGACCCAAACCTGCCCATGGCAGTGACACAATCCCAGACTGGTTTGGGTTGGAAGGGACATTAAATCCCATCCAGTGCTACCCCTGCCATGGCAGGGACACCTTCCACTGTCCCAGGCTGCTCCCAGCCCTGCCCAGCCTGGCCTTGGGCACTGCCAGGGATCCAGGGGCAGCCCCAGCTGCTCTGGGCACCCTGTGCCAAGGCCTGCCCACCTTACAGAAGTAGCTTTGTGACATTTTGTTTGATAAACAGGAGAAAAATCTTGTAATACTTAATTGTTGGAAAATTTAATGCAGATTAATGCTGCTCTCACTCTGCTGGAGCATGTTCTCAGCTTTCTTACTTTTTTTTACAGTGACCAAACAGAGAGACCCAGAAACAGGCCAGCAGAGCCTTCTCTTCCAGGTAAGGGCAGAGTTCAAACTCTCCTTGTCAGGGTTTTTCAGGTCACACTGCTGCTAAATGAGCAGCTCTTTGCAGGATCTAATAAATCAATAATTATAAGGAGGCCTTATCTTCCTTGCTGCTGCAGCTGATTGTGTTGAGCAAATCCCTGAGCTCAGCTGTCAGGCTGTGTAGTGGGAGAGGGATATTCCTGAGGTGGAATGAGGTGACAATCACAGCAGAGTTTTGGCTGAAGAAAAAAAAAAAATTAAAAATTATCTGTTTCCATCCCCCTGTGATGGGCAGGGACACCTTCCATGAGACCAGGCTGCTCTAACCCTGGCCTTGGACACTTCCAGGGATGGAGCTTCTCTGGGCACCCTGTGCCAGGCCCTCCCACCCCTCACAGGGAACAATTCCTTCCCAAAATCTCTCCTAAATTTCCCCTAATTCAGTTTGTGGTCTTTAATCCCAAACTATTCTGGGATTCTCATCCTTTCCTTTGCTGTTTATTTCCTTTGCATTGGGGATTGCTCTGGGTGTGCTCCACACTGGGGATGTGTTTGGTGACCAATGGCTCCTGGCCTGGATCAGGAATTGTGTGGCCAGGAGGAGCAGGGAGGTCATTCTGCCCCTGTGCTTGGTGATGGTGAGGGCACACCGTGATTATTGTGTCCAGTTCTGGCCCCTCAGTTTAGGAAGGACCTTGAGGTGCTTGAGCACATCCAGAGGAGGCAGCAAGGCTGGAGAGGGGCTGGGAACACAAACCCTGTGAGGAATGTGTAAAGGAGCTGGGGTTGTTTAGGCTGGAGAAGAGGAGGCTCAGAGGTGACCTTATTGCTCTCTACACCTCCCTGAAGAGAGGTTGCAGACAGGTGGGGTTGGTCTCTTCCACCAGGCAGCACTGACAGAACCAGAGGACACAGCCTCAAGCTCAGGGAAGTTATAGGTTGGATATTAGGAGGAATCTTTTCACCAAAAGAATAATAAAGTACTGGAATGCTCTTCCCAAGGAGGTGGTGGAAATGCCATCTCTGGATGTGTTTAAAGATTGGACATGGCACTTGGTGCTATAATCTAGTTGAGGTGTTAGGGCAGAGGTTGGGCTTGATGATCTTAGAGGTCTCTTCAAACCTCATTATTCTGTGATTCTGTGTTTCTGTGATTCTGGGATTCTGAGCAGAGCTGGGGGTGCAGAGGAGGGGTTGTTTGTGGTGGTGTTCACAGCAGTCCCAGGACAAGGGAAGAGATGAGAATCTTGACTCCATGTTTCAGAAGGCTGAATTATTATTTGATGATATACATTATATTAAAGGAAAGGATATATTAAAATTATACTAAAAGAATAGAAGAAAGGATTTCATCAGAAGGCAGGAAAGGAAAGGAAAGGAAAGGAAAGGAAAGGAAAGGAAAGGAAAGGAAAGGAAAGGAAAGGAAAGGAAAGGAAAGGAAAGGCTCGTGACTCTCAGAGAGTCTGAGCCAGCTGACTGTGATTGGCCATTAATTAGAAACAACCAACATGGACCAATCAAAGATGCACCTGTTGCATTGTTTTTGAGGTTTTTTTATTGTTGTTTACATTTAATTTCTGAGGCCTCTCAGCTTCTCAGGAGAACGAATCCTAGCAAAAGGATTTTTCATAAAATACATCTGTGACAGAGATCTCTCCCAGCCTCATCACTCTACGATTCTGTGACTCTGAGCAGGGCTGGGGGTGCAGAGGGGGGATTGTTGATGCTGTCCTGCCCCCCCAGATCGATTACCCAGAGATAGCAGAGAGCATCATGCCCCGGCACCGCTTCATGTCGGCCTACGAGCAGCGCATCGAGCCCCCGGACCGGCGCTGGCAGTACCTGCTGATGGCAGCTGAGCCCTACGAGACCATTGCCTTCAAGGTGAGGCTGCCAGGGAAACCTGGGACACTGCCTGGGTGTGACCAGGGCCACCCTGTGCTGGGGGCACCAGGCCCAGGGAGGGATTGTCCCACTCTGCTCTGCCCTGGGGCAGCCTCAGCTCCAGTGCTGGGGGCACTTTGGGCACCACGAGATCAGAAGGACCCAAAGCTGTTGGAGAGTGCCCAGAGGAGGGACAGGGAGCTGGGGAAGGGCTGAGGAGCAGCTGAGGGCACTTGGCTCGTTCAGCTGCAGCCCAGGAGACTGAGGGGAGGCTCCTCGGGGGCTGCAGCTCCTCCCCAGGGCAGGCACAGGGGCAGGGGCTGAGCTCTGCTCTGGCACAGGGACAGGAGCCCAGCAAGGGCTGCAGCTGTGCCAGGCCTTGGCATGGAGCTCAGGGCAAGGTTCTGCCCCCCGAGGCTGCTGGGCACTGCCCAGGCTGCCCAGGGAATGGTGCCAAGGCTGCCAGAGCTGCAGGAGCTCCCAGGGCTGCTCAGGGTGGGGGTGTTGGGGTGGCTGTGCAGGGATGGGCCTGCACTGATCATCCCTGAGGATCCCTTCCAGCTCAGGACATTCTGTAATTAATTCCTAATGAACCCTCTGATGTCTGTGCTAACCCTCACGGAGTGGAAGGGGGGGTCAGGAAGACGTGGCTGGAAGTCTTTAAACCCCACTGAGGTTTGGTGGAGGACTCTGGCATAAAAACCAGACTGTGCTGAGCCCTGGGGAGCTGTGAATTCCCAGAGTCTGGCACAGGCAGGAGCCTCCTGGGTTTCACTCCTCAGCCTCTGTGCAGATGTTCAGGGAGGGATTTTTGCTGCTTGTCCTTGACCGATAGGGAAGTAACTTAATTCTTTCCTGCCCCCACCTCTGTCTAATAACAACCCTGCAAGGCCTGGAATAACTGTGCTTATCTCTCAGGCTCTGGGGCTAAAAAGGGCCTTTGAGCTAATCTGGTGCTGCTAAGAATAGCTCTGTGTTCTCTTTCGTTGCAGGTGCCAAGCAGAGAAATTGATAAAGCAGAGGGAAAGTTTTGGACTCACTGGAACAGAGAAACCAAACAGGTAACTGAGGTTTTGTGATGTCTGTCCTTAAGGGGAGCAGAGCAACTTGAGAGAGTGACATCAGTTCTGTCCTGCTGTTGAAATTTCCATTCTCTAAATGCACCTGAGCACTGAGAGGTGACAGAGATCCTCCTGTGGCGGATCTCAGAGAGGATTCAGTTTCTGGCAGCAGCAGGATGAGGCATAAATACCCAGAGAAAAGGAGGTTCAGGGGGAATCTTCTTGCTCTTACAGCTCCCTGGCAGGATGGTGCAGCCAGAGGGGGTCAGGCTCTGCTCCCAGGGAACAGGAGAAACCAGAGGGAATGGCCTCAAGCTGTGCCAGGGGAGGTTTGGGTTGGAAATTGGGAAAATTCTTTCACTGAGAGCATTGTCAGGCATTGGGACAGACTGCCCAGGGCAGGGGCATACTTCCACCCTTGGAAGTATTCAAAAACACATGGATGTGGCATTTGTGGCCACAAATGGTTTAGTGGTGAACTGGGCTGATGGCTGGACTTGTTGATCTTAGGGTTAGGGTTAGGTTTGGCTTTTCCCAGCCATGATAAATGTTCAGCACTGTGTCCTCTCCATGGCTCTGTGCCCTGTGTTCCCTGCACACACCTGCCTGAGGGAGCCTGAGGAACAGTGCCTGGGGGGGCTCCCACCCCTCACAGGAACCTCAGAGTCCAGAGGAGTTAAAATCTGCGGCCAGACTGGCACCAGTCACAGATGCTGCCAGGGACAGGAGGGTGACAGGAGGAGCCTGAGCTGTGCTCTGGGGCAGAGAGCAGCTCCTGGGTGCTGGCAGAGCTGTCAGCAGGGTGCTGGGCACTGCCCAGGGAAGGGTGCCAAGGCTGCCAGAGCTCTCAGGGATGCTCAGGGTGGGTTTGGGGTGTCTGTGCAGGGACAGGGGTTGGACTGATGATCCCTGAGGGTCTCCACCCAGCTCAGGGCACTCCAGCATTCTGTCAATTCCTGATTAATTAATTCCTCCCTTTTCTCTCCCATTCCCAGTTCTTCCTTCAGTTCCACTTCAAGATGGAGAAGCCCCCGGCCCCCCCAAACCTCCCCCCGGGGCCCCCGACCGTCAAGCGGCCGCCGCCCCCTCCCCTGATGAACGGGCTGCCCCCGCGGCCCCCCCTGCCCGACTCCATGCCCCCCCCCTCCCCCTGGGGGCATGGCCCTGCCCCCCATGCCCCCCTCGGGGCCGGTGCCACCCCCCCCAGTGCCCCCCCAGTTGCCCCCAGCGCCCGGGGTGCCCCCCCCTGCCCCGCTGCCCCCCATGCTGCGGCCGCCGCTGCCCACCGAGGGGCCGGGCACCATCCCTCCTCCTCCTCCCTCCAACTGAGGCCCCTCCTGGGCCCCATCCCGTGGGATTTGTGTCTTTTTAACTGCAGCTCACCCCCCATCCAGGGAACAGATCCTTTTTGTACCTCTGCAAAGATGGCTGAACTCTGTAGGTTCATTAAAAGGTTTTTGATTCTCCTTTCCCTCTGCTTTCCTGTGCTGCTTTTGGGGTTCACTTTCCCCACCCCTTAGATACAGGAGATTATATATATATAAAATATATAAAAATATATAAATACAAATATAAAAATATATAAAATATATAAAAATACAAATATAAAAATGTATAACATATATAAATATAAAAATACAAATATATATTAAAAATATATATGGAGCCAAAATATAACCAGGCTATTTTAGAAATCCTCCAAAGAGGAGGCAAAGAATTGGGAATTTCAAGACATCCTTCCATCAGCTGTTTTGGCCTGAGGAATACCCCTCAGGCTGCCCCATTAATTACCCCCCATTAATCAGTTTTAATTCAACCAGAGCCCTTCATCTCTGTTCATTCACTTCATTCTCTGTTCATTCACACAGACAGGTTCCTGTTACTGATATTAAATCTTAGTTTATTGATATAATTCATTAAGTGGCAGTACCATGGTGTAGCACCTGCTGTCACATGATTTTATTGTGTGCCCTCCTCCCACTTCCAGCTCTTTTCAGGCAAGTTTTTAGTTCTCTGTGGGTTTATTTATCCTGAATGTTTCCTTCCAGCCATCACTTGGTTCCCATAAAAAAGCAGCAGCAGCAGCAGCAGTTCTGCCATTTCTCTTCCCTTTCCCAGGTTCCTGAACTGGGGGGTCAGTGGGGGATCCTGGGTGAGGGCATGGCCAGGGTTGGGGTTCCTGACCAGTTCTGGTGTTTGAGGGGCCATGGGAGCCCTGCAGCTGCACCCCCTTGGTGGGGGAGCCAAAGCCTTCCTCTGCTGGGCTGAGATGGTCCCAATCAGTTAAAAATCCCAGACTGGTTTGATTGGGAGGGACCTCAAAGCCCATCCAGTGCCACCCCTGCCATGGCAGGGACACCTCCCACTGTCCCAGGCTGCTCCCAGCCCCGCCCAGCCTGGCCTTGGGCACTGCCAGGGATGCAGGGGCAGCCACAGCTGCTCTGGGAAATCCATTCCAGGGATGGATTCCACAATTCCTGATTCCCAATCTCCCACCCAGCCCTGCCCTGTGGCAGTGGGAGCCATTCCCTGTGTCCTGTCCCTGCAGGCCTTGTCCCCAGTCCCTCTGCAGCTCTCCTGGAGCCCCTTCAGGCCCCAAAAGGGGCTCTGAGGTGTCCCTGGAGCCTTCTCCTGTCCAGGTGAGCAGGCCCAGCTGTGCCAGGCTGGCTCCAGCCCTGGAGCAGCTCCCTGGCCTTTGTCACCCCCTGTAGAAGTGACCTCAGGTTCCTCCAGGCCTCGCTGTGTCCATGTCCTGCTCCAGTTTGGGTGCTTCATCCTTCTCTGATGATCCTGAGCTCCAGACTGCAAATGCTTGGAAACCCAGGAAGGGTCTGGAACTTTTTTGTCTGGACATTTCCCCAAAATCAGGAACTCTTTTGGGATGGTTTAGACCACCTGGCATTGACAATTCCAGCTGTTCCAGTGGGTCTGGGCATCTCATGGAGGGAAAGGTCTTTGCAATTATATTAAGAAATCTGAATGGTGTGTGAGACTTTCTAAGGGAGGCACTGAGTGCTCAAAGTCCTCAAGCTGCTGCTGCCCCTCATGATTCCCATTCCCAGGATGAATCCCTATTCCAGGGCAGCCTGTTGAGCTGCAGGGTGAAGGTTTTCCAGCCAGAAGAAGGAATGCTTTCCATACATTTACTTTTGATTTCGGCCCATTATCTGCCCCTGTCCCCCTCCTCCTGCTCTGGCTCTCAGCGCTGATGGGGTCGTACGTGCCAGTCCCCATGAGGATCCCATTCCAGACACTCATCCTCCTTTAGAAAATATCCAAAGTCAAGGCCGTGCATCCCTTCGAGCCAGTGCAACAGCTTCGATCTTTGCACGTTTCCAAAACGAGCTGCAGACCCAAAAATAGAACAAAACAAAGTTTCTTTGCCACCTCCCTCGCTGCTCCGCTGCGCGACAGCCCCGGGGCGGCTCAGGGGAGGTGGTTGTGCCTCGGCCACTCAAGGCCACCCGTGGTTAAAAGGCAGAGCTGTCCTCCCTCTTCCTGCCGAGGTTGTTCGGGATCCTGAGCTGCTCCAGGGAAGAGCTGAGGTGGCACCATGAGCGCTCTCGGGGGGCTCCTGCTGTGCCTGCTGCTGCTGCTCCCCTCTGCAGCTCTGCCCAGGAACCAGGGAAGGGATTCCCTGCTGGAAGCAGAAGGGAGAAAGGTGGGCAATGGAAGCTCGCAGGAGTCAGCCAGGTCCAGGAGAGCTGCTGCCACTCGCCCATTCTCCAAGGCTGAGCCAAAGGGAGCCAAATGCCCGCAGGGAGCGGCTGAGGATGAGGAGGGCCCGGGCTGGCCCCGCTCTAGCCCGCAGCCCTGGCCCCTCGGGGGCCTGGAGGGGCCCGTGTGCAGGGTGAGGATGGAGCAGGACGGGGCCCACCCGAGGCAGCTGGAGGTGGTGGGAGTGCTCAGCCACTACGAGAGCAGCTTCATCAAACTGCTGCGGCGGCGCCGGAGCTGGGACGGGAACTTCCCGGGCACCTTTGGGCTGTGCCGGCCCGGGGAGGCCGGGGCTGCTCCCCATCCCCTGCAGAGGATCCACCAGCACGTCCTGGAGCCCGGCCTGGAGAGATTCCTGGTCCTGCACCTGGAGGAAGGTTGGTGGAGAGCCCTGCAGGCTCTGGGGTGGAGCAGGGAGGGGAAGGATGCAGGCTCGGGGTGGTGGTGCTGTTTGCTGGCCCAGAGTCAGGGATTTAAACACAGAATTAAATCTGGGGGTTGGGTTCCCTTTAAAAACAGCGAAGTGATGGAGTGAAACGTTTCTGGACATGTTTTGAAGGAGGTGAGGATGGCAGCGTGGCTCTGCCATCTGTCCAACACCCAGTGCCACATTCCAGCAGCGTTTGGGACACACTCTCAGGGATGCACAGGGTGGGATTGTTGGGGTGTCTGTGCAGAGACAGGGGTGGGACTGGTAATTCTTGGTGATTCCCTTCCAGCTCAGGACATTCTATGATTCTTGGTGGCTTCTGCTCTGCTCTCATGAGTGTTTCTCCCTTTCTGTGTTTGGGTCCCCTCCCAGCTCTGGGGAGAACGGAGAGGCTCAGACCCAGGTGCTCCTGCTGTGCCGGTAGCCCAGCACCTGCTGATCTCCGCTCTTGGGGCTGTGGAGCTCCTGCAGCTTCAGCCTTATGGGAGATCCTCAACACACATTCCCCTGTCCCATCCCGGGGGTGATCCCGGTCCTGGAGAGGGAGTTACAGCCTCCAATTTAATCTATAATGAGAGGTCCTGAAATTTTCTGCCTCTGGCTTTGGATTTTCAGCTGGGCTCAGCAGTGCCGGGCAGCGGCGAGGTGCCTCTCCCCCGGGCAGTGCCCACAGCGTTCCCGAGGCACTGAAAGCCGATTTCCATGGGCTCTGGGGGAGGCAGCTCCGTGCCCGCCGGGTGCGGGGTGTGTCCCGCTCTCCATCTCCCTGGAGCCGGGATTTGCTGCGTCCCTTCTCCCCCTCGGCTCCGGTCCCGCTGCTCCGGTCCTTTCACGGGGATAGCGCTGGGCCCGAAGCCCCTTCCCCACGCTCGGGAGGGGATTCACGGCCGTGTCTCCCCCGTTGCAGTGCAGTGGGAGGCGCAGGTGAAGCTGCGGTTCCAGCTGGTTTTCCAGGCGGAGGTGGGACGGGCGGTGGGAGAGCTGCAGGCGGCCGTGATGCTTTTCTACCTGGGCCGCCGGGAGGGCTCCGGGCTCCCGCAGGAGCTGCTGGCCACGGGCCCGGGGCTGCCGAGGGACCAGGTGGGTCCGAGCCCTGCTGGGAGCAGGGGAGGGATGGGGTGTCCCAGTGCCGCTGTCATCCCTCCCAGCCCATTCCACAGCCCCTCCAGCTCCCTCCCTATTCCTTCATCCTTCCTCCCAGTCCATTCACCATCCCCTCCCAATCCATTCACAATCCCCTCCCAGCCCCTTGTCACCCCTCCAGGCCTTGGCCAGCCCTCCCGGTCCCTTTGCGGTCCCCTCCCCGCAGCTCCGCCCCGTCTCCCGCTCCCGCCGTGCCTGAAGATGGAGCTCTCGCCCTGCCCAGCGGGGCTGCCCCGGTCCCCAGCCCGGTCTGGGGTGCTGAACCTGCCCCTGGGGGGTTCTCTGGGTTCCCTGCACCCCGGAGCAGCTCTGGGGATGGGGATGAAGCTCCCAGCGCTCCCCACCCTCCCTGTGGCCGCTCCCTGGCCTGGGTGACCCGGGCCCCGCAGGGACCGCAGCGGGGGCTCAGGTGAGTGTGCCCCCCGTGATGCCGCACTCACTCCCTCCCTCGGGGTTTCTGTGCTTTCTGCCTCGATGCAGAGGCTCTGCCTCTCCAGGGACACGCAGTACCTGGCCCTGGCAGCCGCCGCAGCCTCGGTGACCCGCAGCGCGGAGCGGCTCCGCTTCTCGGCTTCCCTGAGCATCCACGGCGGCGCCGGAGGTAGGGACGGGGGGACCCTGGGGACAGCAGCATCCCCGCCCTCCTGTCCTCGCTTGGGCCTCTGGGGTCCTCTCAGGCCCGCGAGAGGTGGTGGGGACACGCAGGAGACCCCAGAGACCGACGTTCTCCCCTCTCGTGGCCGCAGCAGGTGCCCCCCTGCCCCGCACAGAGGTGCAGCAGCTCCTGTTCGGCTCCGATGACAAATGCTTCACCCGCATGACGCCGGTGCTGCTGCTGCTGGCCAAGTCCCGGCAGCAGGAGGAAGAAGAGGAAGAGGAGGCTTTGGCCCCATCCTCCTTCCTCTCTGCTGAGGGGGTGCTGGACACGGCTCCGTACCCACAGCTCAGGTCCGTGGCTGTCGCTGCGGGCACAGGAGAACACAGGGGCTGGGGGATGAAGTGGGGCAGGGGCAGCCCCAGCTGTGGGGACAGGGATGGCTGTAGGGCACAGCCTGGTGGGACCCCCGTGACTCTCCCTGTGCTGTCCTTGCAGCCCACCCCAGGAGCTGCCGACCCCCACGGCCCCGGGCCAGGCCAACACCTCGTCCCCAGCGCCCGGGGGCAGCGCCCAGTTCCTGGCAACCCTGAGCCGCTTCATCCGGCAGCTCCTGAGCTCCTCCAGCGAGCCGCCCCCCCAGCCCAGCGCCCACCACTGGCTGGACTTCGAGATGATGGAGACCCTCCCTCACCAGCTGCTCAACCTGTCGGAGGAGGCGGCGCTGGAGCGGCTGGTGCAGTCGGAGGAGCCCTCGGTGCTGCTGCTGCCCCAGGACAGCGGGGCCGTGCTGGAGCAGCACCTGGGGGACTGGCAGCCGGAGGGCACCGTGCTGCAGCTGCTGATGGGCAAACTGCAGCTGGTCATCCAGGAGCTCAGGGACATCCCGGCTTTCCAAGCCAACGCGGCGCTTTTCCAGCACCTCCTTTCCTTCTGCTATTACCCAGCCGAGCCCGGTGAGGCCGAGGCGGCCGAGCGGGGCCCGGGCTCCCGCAAGCTGCGCACGCTGCTGCTGCTGAAGGCGCTGCAGTCGGTGCGGGCGCGCTGGCAGGAGCGCAGGAAGGTGCAGCGGCAGAACCGCAGCGCCCGGCAGCAGGGGCACTGCCGCCTGCAGGAGCTCACCATCGACCTGCGCGACAGCCACTTCGTCATCATGCCTACCATGTACGCGGCCAACAACTGCGAGGGGCCCTGCCGGCTGCCGCTGTCCACACGCATCCCCAGCTACTTCTCGCACACGGTGCTGCTGCTGGGCATGCAGGACCAGGGCTCGCCGCTGCGCAGGGCTCCGTGCTGCGTGCCCGTGCGCTACTCGGACCAGCTCATCATCAGCCTGTCCTCGGACGGGCTGGAGATCCGCAAGTTCCCCAACATGGTGGCAGAGGAGTGCGGCTGCCGGTGAGGCTCCCGCCGGCCTCTCCCCGCCCGCCCCACCCCGGCCCCTCTCCCGGTTCGCCCTCCCGGCTCGGGGTCCGGTGCTTCTCCCGTGTGTCCTTGCCCATTGGTTTGGCTCGTTAGCGTCGCTCTGGTTCTGGGTTCACCCACGCCTGTCCCTGGGGCTGTGTCCCACTGGGGATGTCCCCTCCTGCTGCTGGGGGTGCCCGAGGTGACTCTGCTGGGTACATGGGGGAGGACAAAGCTTGGCAGATCCAGGCAGGACCATTCTTGTTTATCCCTCACTCTCTGCTCTGTAGTGCAGGGAAAGGCAGCTGCTGGTGCCTCCAAGCCTTGCAGCATCCTCTGGCCATTCCCCATCCCACGGGACCCCCCTTGGATGCACAGCTCTGCCTGTGACAGCAGAGCAAGAGCCCAAATCCCCTGGCAGAGCCCAGCCCTGCCCTGGGGACACGGCTCTGTGCGAGCCTGGCCGTGTCCTGGGGCTCCCGGCCAGGTCACATCTGCTCGCCCCGCGCTGACCCCGCCGCCGGGCCGAGGGGAGGAGGGAGGGAGCGATCCCTTTACAGCTCCCGGGCTGCTCACACCATTCATGGTGCCAGAGCACCTGCTCCGTGACCCCGCCGGCGTCAGCACGGGCTGCCCGCCCCAGATCATCTTCCAGCCCAGCCAAACCCTTGGGAGCAGCTCCTGGGCTTGTCCTGGCTGCACCTCCTCGGGGTTTGCAGTGAGGAGGCACGGCTGGAGGTTGGTACCCACCAGTCCCACCTCACAGACCTGCAGGATGAACCCTGAAAACACACACACACATAACCAGGGACAAAACACAAAACCAGGGACAAAACATGTAACCAGGGACAAGGGCTTTTCTCATTTTCCTTTTTTTTTTTTACCTTATTTTTTAAAAACTTCCACTTGAAAACTTTATTAAAAATGAAAATAGTTTATTTTAACCACTGTTGATTTAGCAAATACTGAAACCTGCCATGGGTGGGGCTGCGAACATCTCTGGCTGTGTGATATTGCTCTTGTGTTTCCTTCCTAAAGTGACTCGGAGAAGGCAAGGCCTGCAGGGATCCCCTGGGTGAAGGGCTCCAGCCCTGCTCTGTCACCAGCACCTCCTGGGCCACCCCAGTGATGGCACTGGGCTGGCTGAGGTCTGGGTCTGTCCCTGATGTCCCTTTGAGGATGGCTGCAGCCTGGTTCTGTAACCCAGAATGTTCTTCTCTCTTGATTTGCTTTCAATAAAACCATTAACCCAAGAGCTGCACAGTCTGGACACGACTCTGTTCATGGGGATCCCCAGAACCACGAGTGGAGGGGAACTGCAGAGGGGTTTGGGTGGGGATGGAGAAGGCAGGAGGCCCAAAGAAGCTCCTTCCATGAGTCCTTTCAGGTCACCTTTGATCCAGGGGGTCCCAAAGCCCCCGGGGAGCTCATGCCAGGCTCCTGGGCTGCTCTGCTGCTGCTCGGGGTCCTGGTGCTGCCCGTGCCCGGGGTGTCTCTGCAGGGCAGGCAGGGTGGGATTGGATCCCCCTGGACCCGGCTCCATCCAGCCCCGTGCCCAGCCCGGCCTCAGTCGCGCCTTTTGCCCTCCCTGGCCCTGCCGTCCCTGCCCGGCTCCCAGGGCCTCCTGCCCTTCTGCTGCTTCCAGTCCCGCCTGGGGCTCTCCCGGCCGCCCTCAGCCCTGCCGGGCCGGCCCCTCCACCCCTCCCTCCTGGGCTCATCCCGCTCCCGCCGCTTCTCCTTCCTCTCCCTCCTCTCCCGGTCCCGTTTCCTCTGCGGCTGCTGCTCGGGTTCCCTGGGGGCCCGGGGGTCTCGGCCGGGTCTGTCCCTGTGCTTGGCTCGTGGCTCCCTCCGGCTGCTCCGCTCCGCATGGACAGCTCGGCCTTCACGGGCTTTTTCCTTCTTCTCCTCCTTCTTCTTGTGCTCCTTCTCCTCTTCCTCCTCATCTTCCTCCTCCTCACTCTCTTCTTTTTCTTCCTCCTTCTCCTCCTTTTCTTCCTCTTCCTCCTCCACCTTTTCCTCCTGCTTCTCCTGGCTCTTCTTCCCCTCCGTCACAGCCGTTGGCACCTCGGGGACATCTGCAGGTTCTTCATCCTTGTCCTCATCCTCATCCTCATCCTCATCCTCATCCTCATCCTTGTCCTCATCCTCATCCTTGTCCTCATCCTTGTCTTCATCCTTGTCCCCGTCCTTATCCTCATCCTCTGGTGTTGCACGGCCAAACCATTTCTTGAAGATCCAGGGTTCTCCCTGTGGGGACAGAGGGGACCAGAACTGCTGATGCAGCCCAGGGACAGGGACCCCTCTCCATCCCTCCCCCTGGGGACAAGCAGGGAGGTGCCACCCTGACCCATACCAGGTTGCTGTCAGCTTCGCTGTCATCGTCATCATCACCATCATCATCATCATCATCATCCTCCTCCACTGCGCTGCTCTCGGGTGGCGGCGCAGGCTGGGCAGTCACCGCCTCTGGCACCTCCACCTTGGGGCTCACAACCTCTGGGAGGGGACAGGGACAGGCCACGGTCAGCTGGGGCTGCTTGGGTGGGACATCCCAGCCCGGGGCTCGCAGGGCCCTGTCCCTGTCCCAGGCCAGACCCGGGGCATCGGGCAGGGATGGAAGGTCGGACCCACCGGGAACTGGAGGAGGTGGAGGCTCCTGGTGACCACGGGCGAGTCCCTCCTTGGAGCATGGAGCTGCAAGACAGGAGGGGACAGCAGGGGACAGGAGGTGACAGCACGGCCTGGCCACCCCTTCCCGCTCCTCCCAGCTCCCCGCTCACCTTGCAGCACCTGGAAGGTGACGCTCAGCAGGGCCACCACAGAGGCCACCAGGATGCACTTGTTGAGGGTGAGCCCTTCCCAGAGCAGCGGCTCCTCCGCGGGGTCCAGGCTGGGCGGCTCCGCCTTGCTGGGCACGGGGAGGCTCCTGGGGACTGGGACACGGAAAATGTTACTGGGGGAACTGGGAGGAGGAAAAGGGCTCTGAGGTGGGGGGTGGGAAGAGCTCTTAATGTCCTCATGCACAGCCTGCTCAGGGCAGGGATAGGGGCAGGGACAAGGACAGGGGCAGGGTCAGGGATGGGAACAGGGAGACAGGGGCAGGGACAGGGACAAAGAGCAGGAGCAGGGGACAGGGACAGGGACATGGGGGCAGGGACAGGGACAGGGACAGAGACAGGGACAGGAATAGGGGCAGGAGCAGGGACAGGGACAGGGACAAGGGACGGAGACAGGGATGGGGGCAGGGGCAGGGACAAGGGCAGAGACAGGGGACAGGGACAGGGATACGAACAGGAGCAGGGGACAGGGCCAGGGATAGGGACAGGAGCCGCTCCTGCCACATGTTTGCACTGCAGGAGTGGGGACAAGAGTGTCTGGGGGGCTGAGACCGAGGGGTTTGGGCCATGGTGGCATTAGAGTATCCTGGCAGTCAAGCTGGGAATAGCTCTGCCTGTGCTCCTCCTCCAGCAGCAAATCTGGGCAGGATGGAGAGGAGGAGGAGGATCTGGCAGGAGGCGGAGGAGCCCCATCTCCATCCCCGAGTCACTGATTTCCCCTTTCCATGGCCAGACAGTGCCTCCAGGGACACAGGACTGTGCCTCTGTGGCCATTCTGGGGCAGGAAAGGCCTTTCCCACTGTTGAAGATTGCAATGCAAGATGTTTTCAATTGCCATCTGTATGGCAGATTATCTTTGTCAAGTGGGCAGTTTGCCTTATCTCTCTCTCTGAGTGACCACAATCACACCTCCCTCAGGAGGGGACATCTGCTGATAACAGCTACTGAATGTCCCTGCATGGCTGATAAGAACTACAGCATCCCATTGGGAGATGCGAGCCCAGAGGGAGGAGCCAAGCATTCCTGCCTGGATATAATCTGGAGATTCTGGAACACCAGCACAGCTTCTGCACTGGATTCCCCAGAGGAACAGCAGCTGCCTCTTCCACTGGATCTTCAGAGGAAGAGACTGCACCTTTCTACAGGATCCCTGCTCCAGCAGAGCCACCCCTGACACTGCAGGAGGGCTGCAGCCACAATTCCAATGGGACTGCTGCCAACAGCCTGACCCACAGGGTGTCAGGTTGGGTTCTGACTCTGTCAGTGTTGGTTTAGTGTACTGCATTGTTTATTTTATCCTTTTATTTTTCTTCCCTATTAAAGAACTGTTATTTCCTGCTCCCATATTTTTGCCTGAGAGCCCCTTAATTTAAAATTTATAGCAATTCAGAGGGATGGGGAGGGTTTGCATTCTCCATTTCAGGGGAGGCTCCTGCCTTCCTTAGCAGACTCCTGTCTTTCCAGACCGAGACACCCACACACCCACCTGGCGGCCCAGCAGCGCTGCCCTTGGCTCCCACCTTCTCCACCCGCTGCTTCTTCTCCGCCGCTCTCCTGTCCCCGCTGAGCGGGGCTGGCTCGGGCATGTCCGGCTCTGCCTCTGCCAAGGGATGGCCCCGGTGCTGCTCGGAGTCGCTCTGCTGCTCTATTCCCTGCGGGGAGGGCACGGAGCATGGCTGGGGGACAGGGACAGGGAAAGGGACAGGGATAGGGACAGGGAAAGGGACAAGGACAGGGACAGGGAAGGGAAAGGGACAGGGAAAGGGACAGGGACAAGGAAAGGGAAAGGGACAGGGGCAGGGACAGGGATGGGGCAGGACAGGGATGGGACAGGGATAGGGACAGGGACAGGGAAAGGGACAGGGACAGGGGGAAAGGGGGACAGGGACAGGGGCACAGGGACAGGGGTGGGATAGGGGCAGGGGCATGCGACAGGGATAGGGGCAGGAATAGGACAGGGACAGGGACATGGACAGGGGTGGGACAGGGACAAGGGCAGGGATGGGGACAGGGGCAGGGACAGGGGCACGCTGCTCTGGGGGTCCCGGTGCCACCCCAGCGAGAGGCACCAACCCAGCTCCTGCAGCACCTGGGGCTCGTGTTCACCTCAACAGCCTTAAAGCTGGGGTGGATTTTATGTTATTTAAGCTGGATTTAGCCACGAGTCAGCCCCGACTAAGGCATGGGTGTGCTTGGATTCCCCCCGGAGCAGCCCCCGGGGCAGGCTCGGTGTGCGGGAGCCGAGGGAGCCGCGCTGTGCCCCGGGCTCGGTGCTGAGCAGGCTCTGGGCTGGGCGTTGGTTGGTGCCACCAGGGAGAGCTGCCCACCGGCACAGATCAGTGACAGCGACAGCTGGGGGACCTGCAGGGACGTGCTGCAACCCTGCCGGGCGGAATGGCACCGCGGGACAGCCCCAGCCCGGCCCCTGACCCTGACCCGGCACAGGGATCCATTCCCAGTACCCCCTGCCCTGCCCTGGCACAGGGATCCGTCCCGGGCACCCCGTCCCCTGGCATAGGGATCCATCCCCTCAGGCACCCCCTCCCCTGGGACAGGGATCTGCCCAGACACCCCCTGCTCTGAACAGGAATCCATCCCTGGCACCCCCTGCCCTCCCCTGGCACAGGGATCCATCCCTGCCACTCCCTGCTCTGGCACAGGGATCCATCCCAAGCACCCCCTGCTCTGAATAGGGATCTGCTCAGACCCTCCCTCCCCAGGCACAGGGATCCCCCCAGGCAACCCCTGCCCTGGCAGAGGGATCCATCCCTGGCACCCCCTGCCCTCCCTGGCACAGGGATCCATCCCAGACACCCCCACCCACCCCTGGCACAGGGACCCCCCAGCCCCTCCGTGCCCTGGGCACTCACATGGGCTCTGCGCTGTCCCGTGGCTGTCGCTGCTCACCGGGGCGCTGCCATCTGTCACAGACACAGCTCAGCTCCTCAGGGACAAACCTGGGGACATGGGAATCACCAGGGGCTGGGGGGACGTGTGGGCCCCTTGGGGACACCCCCAGCCTGCACAGAGGGGACATCTGGCCGTGATTCCCCCATTGGTGTCACCCATGGATGGACAGGGGGGTCCCAAGCCAGGAAAAAAAACCCCCCCAGGAATTGAGGGGTGCAAGGGGAGCTCTGAGACTCTGAGCCCCAAAAGGTCACCAGCCTGGAAATCCCAGGGGAGTGGCAGCCAAAGGGACAGTGACCTCCCTGCCAACAGGGGGGGGACCAACAGCCCAGGGTGTGCTCAGACACCCCAAAACCACAAAGCTGGACACTGCAGGGCACAGCCTGGCAGCAGGAGAAGGCCCAGCTACCATGGAGCAACCAGGGCTCCAAAAGGAACTCAAGGAGCTCAGGGAGGGCTCTCAGGGCTTTTCCTGAGGGTCCCCAGGGCTCTGGCACCAGGAAGGGCTGGGGAGGGGGTCCTGGGGGTTTCTCTGCCCTGGGAGGGCTGCAGGGGTGGGAAGGCACCACAAGGTCCCAGCACCACTGGTCCCAGCTCTCTTGGCATCTCTGAGTCCAGTGCCTCAGGTGCCACATCCTCTGCAGAAAGAAGAAGAATTTCTGCCCCCTTTGAGGCAGATTTAGTTGATTTCCCCTCTGTGGAACACTGAGAAAGAGACCAGTACCCAGGATGAAACCTAGACTCAGTGCTGGAGGCAGAACAGATAAATATGAGGAAACCTTTTGGCCATGATCTGCAAGGTCTTTGCTTTCATGAGGAAATAAAATGAATCTTTGGTTTATTTAAGTGGTGTAGGTCTGGTCCTTTCTCTGCTGGGAAGGGACAGAGCTGCCCCAGGACTCTGGTGGTACCTGAGAGGTTCCAGACCCAGGGAAAGCACAAGGGTGGAGAACTTTTCCCAAAGTGTTTCCCCCCCATGTGCTTGCCCTGTTTTTGAGCTTCTCAATCATTCACCCTGGTTTGGGGCACAGATGAGCACCAGGAAGGTGGAGGAGGGTCTGAGCCTCTGTTCCTTCTGCCTGGCCATGATCCATGTGGTGTCACGCAGGTGTCACACAGGTGTCCTTCAGTGCCTGAGGTCACCCTGAAGTGACACCACCCTGCAGAACCATCTCTGCCAGGCTGAGCTGTGCCCTGCAGAGTCTCACACACCTCACCAGTGGCCAAGGAACTTCTCCTGTCCTTCCCTGCCACCTCTGAGCTCTCCCTGCCCACCTGGACAGCCCTTAGGTGGCCTTAGGACATCCCAAGTCTTTCTCCAACACCACACAGGGACCATCACCAAACTGAGAGGGGTCAAACACTGTGCCCACAGCACACCTCACTCCTCAGCAAAGCCCAATGCCCTGTCACAGAGTGCCAGGCTCTTTCCATGCCTCCACCCCTTGTGTTTCACCCTGATGGAAGAGCCCAAAGAGCTCCAGACCCAGGGCAGGCAGGTGTCCTTCCCTGCCATGTGCCCCAAGGGCATTAACTCGGCCCCAGAGCTGAACAGATCCATGTCCAGCTCTGTCCCCTCTGTGCCCTGGCAGGGGTGGATGCACTCTGGGGCTCACAGCCCATCAGGGTCCTTGTCCCCAGGCAGGATGGGCCGTGTCACCTGCAGGAACAGCCACCCTGGGCTGGTGATCCAGGGACAGCCACTGCCAGGCCAGGCAGGGCAGGGATGGCCACGAATGCCAGGGGTGGCTGTCAGTGCCATGTGAGGCCATTAATTCCAAGGGTGGCCACAGTGCGAGGGGTGGCTGTCAATGCCAGGCATGGCCTCAGTGCCAGGGACACTTTGCCCATGGCAGGGCTGGTCACCCGCAGCCCCCAAGTCCTTGCTCACAGTGGCCCTGCCCAGGGGTGCATCCATCCATCCATCCATCCATCCATCCATCCATCCATCCATCCATCCATCCATCCATCCATCCTCCCTCCCTCTCCCCCGCCCATCCCTCACCCCTCACGCCAGATCCGCCCGTAAATGCTGAAAATCGCAGGCACTTAACAAATAATCAGCTCCGCTCTGCTGCCGCTGGGATTTCTCCCGCACGGGCTCCCGAGGTCGCCTGCACCGCTGACTCACGTCAGAGAAACTTCCAAAAATATCCCCTGGCCTGCCCCGTGTGCCGGTCAGCCCCGGCCGGGGATGAGCCCCGTGGGGTTCAATCCCACCCAGAGCCGGCTGTGGCCAGAGCTGCCTGGGGGCTGCCTCATATCAGGGTTTAAAATCCCCAGAAATTCGTACCTGGGGTCGGCACCGCCTCCTCCTCCTCGGCTGCAGCCCCCGGGCGGCCCCGGCTCTCCCGGGTAAAGAACAGCAACAGCTGCCGGGGGGAGCGGAGCAAAATAGCGCCCAATCACCGGGGCTGAGAGCCACAAAAGGCAGCGCAGCCCCGGCACCGAGCGCTGCGGCTGCCCCGGGCACGGGCTGAGGCTGCCGGGGCACCTGAGAGGGGTTTGAACCTCTGTGACACTTCTGGGGACACAGGGAGGGGACAGGAGCCTGGGCACGGGTGTGTGAGACAGGTGTGGGAGGGATGGATGGATGGATGGATGGATGATGGATGGATGATGGATGGATGGATGGATGGATGGATGGATGGATGGATGGATGGATGGATGAATGGATGGCGGATGGATGGATGGATGGATGATGGAGGATGGATGGATGGATGGATGGCGGATGGATGGATGGATGGATGATGGATGGATGGATGATGGATGGATGATGGATGGATGATGGATGGATGGATGGATGGATGGATGGATGGATGGATGGATGGATGGATGGATGATGGATGGATGATGGATGGATGGATGGATGATGGATGGATGGATGATGGATGGATGGATGGATGGATGGATGGATGGATGATGGATGGATGGAGGTGCTGGGTGTGCAGAGGTGGAGCCAGGCACAGGTGAGGAGAGAGGTTGAGAAATCCCCCTGGGGGCAGCAGTGCTCAGACAACCCCAGTGCAAATCCCATTTTGCAGTGTTTGCAGGGGTCCATTGTGCTCCCATCCCTCTGATGTCCCCATTCCTGTCCCCAGGAGCCCTGTCACAGCCACAGGCACCTCCTGGGCAGGTGGGAGTGGGGATGTCCCATCCCCGGATAGAGGGAGGAGATGAAGAATCCCACCTGGGGAGCAGCAAAAGCCCCTGGAGCTCTGGCCCTGCCTGTGGGGTTATCCCAAGCCCCCAGCTCAGCACAGCAGGAACAGCCTCAGGCAGGAGCTCCTGTGCCAGGGATGTGGAGCAGCAGTGCCTGGTATCAGTCTGGCACATCCCACTTTGAGGACATTGCTGTTATGCAGAGGCTTCAGACCCCAAAACCCCCAAAACCCCGAAACTGTAACATTTCCCACCTGCAGCACTGACATTTTTCTTTAGCACGCTCTAAAGGAGGAATGAACCAAGCACTGCCTTTTCCAGGTGAGGCTGGATCCAGGCCCTGCTTTAGGGGGCTCAGGAGCAACCTGTGCTCCCCAGGGCAGGGATTTGGCCTTTCTGGCAGGGACAGGATGAGCACACGGAGGGAGAACAATGTGGAAGCCCCCAGAGCAGCCAGAGCGCTGGGCACACCCTCAGCAGAGTTTTCCCGTTTGTATTCCCATTCCAGCAGGGCCAGAGCTGTTCACCGGCATGGCATTTGCTTTATAGGGAGGTGATGAAAGAAGAAAATCATCACCAGGACAAATAAAATCCCTTTTCCTCCCAGTTAATCACGTTTCCATGCTGCCCCCAGGTTTGCTCGCTGCTCCTGCCTCCCGTGGCTGAGCTGCTCCTTCCAGGAAAGATGCCAGGGGCTGAACCGGCACCGGCAAAACACCCTCCCACTTCATCCTTACATGGAGCCAGAGGATCCAGAGCTCTCCTCACCCTTCCCAGGACCTTTCAACACCCCCTTCCCGCAGCGTTTCTGCCTCCACACGTGTAGCTGGGAGCTGTTCCCCGTGGAGCTGCAAAGCCTCCACCTCCATCGCGCAGTTTATCCCGGGCAGATGGAGGAAAGAGATTCCCGCAGGCAAATTCTTTCCTAATCTCTTGAACCCCCCCCACCAAATCCCGGCCTCTTCCATGCCCTGAGCCTGATAAAAGTGTAGCTGGGACGGGGTGAGCTCAGGGAGAGGGAAACCCGATCCGGCTGGGAGAGCAGGAGCAGAGAGCCAGGTGGGGAGCAGGGAGGGCAGTGGAGAGGCCAAAGAGTGACTTTGGATGGGGCTGGATGGCACAGCCCCTCTTCCCTGGCTTCCCATGGCCTCTGTCCCCATGAATTGTGGTCCGGGCTGTGCTGCAGCATCCCCTCACTGCCATGGCAACGCTCACTTCTCCTCCCACCAGGACATCATCTCCCTTTTTCTCCCCGTTTTTAATAACTCACAGTTAAAAGGCAATCAGAAAGGCATAAAATTAGTCACTGAGTATTTTTGGCACAGGTTGGTTCTGGGGATGGATCTTCTCTCAGTTCTCACAATTCCCTCTCTCCCCAGAGCCCCTAGGCCCTGCCTGACTCTGTCTCCTGCTGGCACAGGTATGAGGGGTGGCAGATGCTCCAGCTACCTGCTCAGGTGGCTTTCCCACTGCTCACCAGGCTGGCTGCAGATTTTTTCCCCTTGGATTTCATCCCTGGCTCCATCAGAACCTGCCTGACCATGTCCCAAGGCTTGAGACTCCAAAACACCTCCCAGCCTTTGGAGCCTTTACCCTCCAGCCTGGGCAGGGTTGGGCTCTTGGCCTGATTTTAGAGATGGGAATTCGGATGTTGTCTGCCAAGCCAAGTGCCCTGGGCACAGCACAGCTCTGCAGGCAATGCCCAGCTCCAGCAGTGTCACCCCCACGCTGGCATTGTCCCTTGGGGGCCACAGGTCTGAGGGTGCCCAGGGCAGGTTCCCACTGCTGGCACCAAAATCCTGCTGGAGATGCACGTGGAGCTCACCAGGTGCTGCACATGGAGCTCACCAGGTGCTGCCTGGGCTTGTTGGAGGAGCTTGGTGTCTCCCAGCCCTCCACCCTCCCCTCAGATGTGGTTGGGGATGCATTCAGAACGGGGCTGGTGGAGGAGAGGATCACAGAAACACCAAAATTCTCCAGGAAATGGGGTGAAAGAGCACCTTGATTCCCTGCACGAACCAAACCCCAAAGGTGTCCCCATGGCAACCTGGGCACAGCCCAGCGCTGACAGCAATATTCCCAAAATTCCTCTTTAGCTGGATCCACCATCTCCAGCTAGGGGTTGTGCAATGGTTGTGCTGACAGCTGCTGCCTCCTTCCCCTGAGGAACCAAACATCCACCCAGGAGATGATTCCTGCAGGAACCACGGAGCTTCCCAAGCACTGAGGAGCACTTGGGAGCTTTCAGGGAGGGAAGGAATGTCTCCCCTCTGCCAGCTGTGCTGCTCCTGTCAGATCCCATCTGTCAGCATGGAGATTTCAGATCTGCCAAGCTGAGCCATCTCCTTGCAGAGGTGTGGATGATGGAAGGCCTGGAGCAGTTTGGATGCTGGATGTTCCTGTGGCTCCACATCTCCAGGTGTTGCAGCAGGGCTGGAGGGAGCCAGCAGGAGATGAAGCATCCTCTGCATGAGCTGATTCCCACAGCTGATTCCTGGACAGGCTCCACATGCCCAGGAGGCCTGGCTGCACCTCACGGGCCTGCAAAGATCCTCATGCCACTTCTGATCAAGAACTCAGACCTGGGCCCTTCCTCGTGGCTTCAGGGATTTGGTTCAGCTGGAAAACACAGCCAAGGGGATCTTCTGTCTCCTCTCCTGGGTTTGAGGTGGTGTGGAACTGGTGAGGGAAGATGGGAGCTCTCTGGGCTGGTACCTCCTTGGTTTAATGAACCACAGCTTGGAGCATCAACAGGACAAGAGGAAATGGCCTCAAACTGCTCCAGGAGAGGTTCAGGTTGGACATCAGGAGGAATTTCTTCATGGAAAGGGTGGTCAGGCATTGGAAGGGGCTGCCCAGGGAGGTGGTGGAGTCACCAAAGAACAACTGGAGGTAGCACTCAGTGCTCTGGGCTGGTGACAAGGTGGGGATTGGACACAAGTTGGACTCAATGGTCTCAGAGATGTTTTCCAGCCTAAATGAGTCTGAGATTCTGGGATCTTGGAGGATCTTCTTCCTTTTACCCTTTTAGCCTGGAGGGAATGCAAGTCAGATAAATGATGGCTCTTTGTTTAATGGGAAGGGGCCCAGGAAGAGAGGACACCTCACCACAGGGTTTTGGGAGCAGATGCTACAGCTTGACACATTCCTCCAGCTGAGCATGGAAAAAGGGATCACATCTCAGAAAAACTCTCCCATGTCACCTCTGGCTTCCCAGCCCTGAGCTGGATCCATCCATCATCCATCCATCCATCCATCCATCCATCCATCCATCCATCATCCATCCATCCATCATCCATCTGTTCATCCATCCATCCATCCATCCATCCATCCATCCATCCATCCATCCATAAATCCATCCATCATTCATCCATCCATCCATCCATCCATCCATCCATCCATCCATCCATAAATCCATCATCCATCTGTTCATCCATCTGTTCATCCATCCATCCATCCATCCATCCATCCATCCATCCATCCATCCATCCATCCATCACCCATCCATCCATCCATCCATCCATCCATCCATCCATCCATCCATCCATCACCCATCCATCCATCACCCATCCATCCATCCATCCATCCATCCATCCATCCATCCATCCATTATCCATCCATCCATTATCCATCCATCCATCATCCATCTGTTCATCCATCCATCCATCCATCCATCCATCCATCCATCCATCCATTATCCATCCATCCATTATCCATCCATCCATCCATCCATCCATCCATCCATCCATCACCCATCCATCCATCCATCCATCCATTATCCATCCATCCATCCATCCATCCATCCATCCATCCATCCATCCATCCATCATCCATCCATCCATCCATCCATCTATCCATCCATCCATCCATCCATCCATCATCCATCCATCCATCCATCCATCCATCCATCCATCCATCCATCCATCATCCCTGAGCCTTCCATGGGCTCATCCATCACCCCTGGAATGACCCACAGCTATCTGGAGCAGCTCCACATTTAAATCCCAGCCTGGAATCCACGTGTGCCCTAAATCTTCAATTCACAAATCTCAGAGGTTTTTCTCCTTTTCCCTGGCAGCAGGAGCTCATTCAGGTCAGGGGGATGGAAGATCCAGATCCTGTTAAATCCTACTTTTAGTCTCAGCTCCTTTCTGTAATTGTTCCATGATCCCTTTTCTCACAGCTCAGCACCACTCAGGGCTGATCACGTTCTCCCTAAAGATTTGCAGTTTGTCACTCCCAGGAGAATAGGAGGTGTGATTCCACTCCAGGGAATTATCCCTGGAAGTGCCATTTGGGATTGGGAAGGGGGCCATGACATTTGTCCCACCAAGGGCTGGGGCTATGGCAAATAAACCTAGCAAAAACTAACAATAAGGTTAGGACTAAGTCTTTTGTCCTTGGGTGTGTGTGGCAGCCATCTTGACCTCTTCAGTGTCATGCTTTATATAAGCTACAAGAATGTAAGATTTGGTGGGTGATTGGTTGATGATTTATCATCATGGTTTGTATTTTTATTTGGCTTCTTGGGGGGAGTTAGTTCTGGGGTTAATTTACGGGAAACTGAGGCAAAGGGAGATTTAGGGCAAGTGAAGCTTTGGGTGGAACAGCCTGGCAATATTTAACATCCCAATGATCACAAATCTTTCCTTTTTTTTGGCTTTCCTGATGGATGGAGCATTGGTGCATTTACCCAGACAGGTTCCAGCACTGGGGGCTGCAGATCCCAAATCATTCCCAGTGAAGGAGCTGCTTCCCTCTGCTCTGAACAGACCTGCAAACAACCCAGGGCACCAGGAACCAGAGAGCTCTGCCTCCTGTGGGAATAACTTCATCATCCCAGCCTCTTTGGGATGATGGCACCCACTGGAGAGCAGGTCCTGGTGGATTTAAACCTTTCCCAGGGCCTCAGGTTGGCCCCACAGAACTGAGCAGTTCTGAAGCAACAAATCCATGTCCAGAGAAACATCCCTGTGCTGTGGGGATGCTCCCAGACTTGGCAGCTGGGCTGTGGGACATGGGGAGGGAGGAGATGTTCCAGGCAGGCTTTAGGTCTTAAAAGGGTCATAAAAGTACAAAATCCACCGCAAAGTCCAGCACAAAGTCCTGCAGGGACAGCAGAAATAACAGGAACTTCCTACCCACCTCCAGCCCTCAGCTGGGGTTTCCCAGTTTCTCTGTGCCTCCCATCCTGTTCCCCGTTTTCTCTCTCTGTTATCAGACCAAAAATTCCCAAATTAAAACTCAGCAGCCTCCAGACACCAAGGGCAGAGGTTTCACCCTGCCAGGCCCCTCTGCTCTCCCCTCCCTGCCTCACACCACGGATTTCCCAGTTCCTTTGGGCCACTCTAGGAAGGCTGGAGGGGTTTGGGTTCCTTCCTTATCCCCTTGCAAGACCAGGACTGTGCTCTGGGGCCCTTTGTCCCTCTCAGGCACTTGCTGGGGTGCTCATGGAGGGGCTTTGTCATCTCAGAGGTCTGGAAACTCTGATGATGACTTTACCTCTGCAAAATTCTAGCAAACTCCTCTGATCTATAGCAGGACAGGAAGGGCTGGGACCTGAGGATGAGGTTTTTGAGTGACGCCCCCCTTTCTGCTCCAGCTTTCCCTCTTCCTATTTTCACACAGCAATGCCAAATTCAATATATTATGTAATGGGAACAAGCAAGAACCAAACCAGCAAGGGCTCCAAGCTGCAGGAAACTCCCTTTCCAAAGCCACACTCTCAATGAGTCACTTTTCTCTCATTTCTGCTCACCACCCTTGCAGACCAGGCTTTGTCCAGTGCAATGAGAAGACATCAAAGCTCAGGATCTTTAATGTTTCCCAGTTCTTCCTCAATATGTCCTTGCTGGATATTTGTTCCTAAGACACATCCTGCTCAAACAACAAGATTTGTGTTTAAAATAAAGCTTGGGCACTGCCAGGGATCCAGGGGCACCCACAGCTGCTCTGGGCACCCTGTGCCAGGGCCTGCCCACCCTGCCAGGGAACAATTCCTGATTCCCAATCTCCCACCCAGCCCTGCCCTGTGGCAGTGGGAGCCATTCCCTGTGTCCTGTCCCTGCAGGCCTTGTCCCCAGTCCCTCTGCAGCTCTCCTGGAGCCCCTTCAGGCCCCAAAAGGGGCTCTGAGGTGTCCCTGGAGCCTTCTCCTGTCCAGGTGAGCACCCCCAGCTCTGGGATTTAGAAGGCAATCCCAGAGCTCACAGGCATCCAGGAGATCCAGCTTTAGGACAGTTCCTCCTCCTCAGCTCTCTGCCAGCACCAGGACAAAGCAAATGTCCCACAAAAGCCAGGCTGGATCCACCAACTCGTGATTAATATAAAATCAGGTGGAATCTTTCACTGAGTGACAGAGAGGAGGTTCCAGGAATGAACCTGGAGTGGCTCTGCCCACCTGGCTGGGGAAGGTGATCCAAGGGATTTGGACAAGAACCTCCCTCCTGGTGGCTCCTGAGCTCAGGAATCTTCCAGCCTGCAGCACTGCCCTGGATTTTGGGCTGTGTTCTCACAAACACCACATGGGGATGTGAGCACCGAGACTTCTCCTCTCCCTCACTCCCACACAGCCTGTGCTGCACTTTGGGCAGGGCTGCGCTCACACCTTGGATCACAGAGTTCAACACAGACTCAAGTGGTTCCCATGATCAGATACGACACCAGTCTGGTATTTGTTGGCAAAAAGGCACAAAGGAATGAAATGTGCCCCAGGATGGGGCAGGAAGGTGCAGAGACATGCAGGGCAAGGGCAGCCTGCCCAGGAGCTGAGGCAGGAGCCTGCAGGCTGTGGTGGTAACAGTCCTGGAAGTGATGATGGAATTATTAAAATGTGGCAACAACACGGGTGTAGGAGTGGGCAGAAGAGCAGGAGAGGAGCTGCTGCTGCCCAGACATTCCCAGCAGGAAGGTGCTCAGTGTCCCTGCAGCCAGGATCTGTCCCTGGGAGCACCCTCACATCCCTGGGGAGCCCCATGGAGAGCTGGGGGTGCTCACCTGGACAAGAGAAGGCTCCAGGGAGAGCTCAGAGCCCCTGGCAGGGCCTGAAGGGGCTCCAGGAGAGCTGCAGAGGGACTGGGGACAAGGCCTGCAGGGACAGGACACAGGAAATGGCTCCCACTGCCACAGGGCAGGGCTGGGTGGGAGATTGGAATCAGGAATTGTGGAATCCATCCCTGGAATGGATTTCCCAGAGCAGCTGTGGGTGCCCCTGGATCCCTGGCAGTGCCCAAGGCCAGGCTGGACAGGGCTGGGAGCAGCCTGGGACAGTGGGAGGTGTCCCTGCCATGGCAGGGGTGGCACTTGGATGGGCTCTAAGGTTCCTTCCAACCTAAACCATTTTGGTTTCTGTGATCTCCTGTCTGGGGGCTCCTCAAGTGACCAGTGAAGTCTCCATGACTTTGTAGATGACAACGAGAGGAGCAAGGACCTGGATCCAGCTGCAGGCTCCATCCTGGGAAGGAAATGGAGGCAGAGCAGTTCGAGGGGGTTTAGCAGGGCCATGGCAGGAGCTCTGTGTCCTCTCCCAGCCCCACTTTGGCTCAGCTGCCCTCAATTGGCGCCTCTGGGTTCCAGTGAAGGGACATTAAGGGACATTAAGTCTCCAACTCAGCTCCAAGCCCAGTGTTTAGGCACCATTACCCACACTTCCCCCATTCCCTCCTCTTCTCCCCACCTGTGCCCAGCCTGCCTCAGCTGGGGGGAACCAAACCAATACCAGTGGAATCCTTCTGGTTTTTCTGACTGTTTCACTGAAATATCCACCACAGCCTGAAAGAATTCCCTCCTTGAGTCCCAAGCTAGGCCCCAGATGAGACGCTGAAACCCATGAGGAGGTTTTTCCATAGGAAATGCTGCAGGAGTCTCTCCCAAATCCAAACACCACATCTGCCACGCTCAGGGAGGAACCAGGTCCTGCAGGACACATTCCCTGAGCCAGCCTCGGGTCCCTGCAGGTGCTTTCCTGGTCTAGATATCCAAGGAAAAGTGAGGAGAGAAGTCACCTCCCTTCCACCTCCCTCTGCCCTGCACAGAAATGGGACATGGGACCTCTCCATCCCCACCAGCCCCTTGTGGTGTTGGTGGAACCCAAACACCACCCATCCCCAACAGCCTGCTGGTTATTCCCACCCTCCACAAGGCCAGGGAGGTGCTGCAGGAATTCTGGGGGGAAAGGGGCAATTCCCCATTTTCATGCTCACATAAGCCATCCCCAGATGGCTGGGACAAAATCCAAATCTAGCTGGGGGACAAAACACCCCCAGATTGCTGGGATCTGGTCTGCAGATTGCTGGGATCTTCACCATCGGGATCTCCTGTCCCACAGCAACCAGGACCAGAGAACCATGGAATCATTATGGTGGGAGAAGATTTTTAAGATTAAGTCCAACCATGAAGCCACCACCATGGCCACCACTGAGCCATGTCCCCAAGTGCCACATCCAATGCATTTTGGAGCACTCCCGGACAGACATAGTGCTGGTGATGAGAAGATGTCTTGGGTTGGAAGATGTTAGTGGGGGTGTGTGTTCTATTCCCATCTGTCAGAGCTGGGGCAGTTCTCTGCTCTTCATGGGCAGTTTTTTCTTTATCTCTCCCACAGCCAACCCTCCCTCCAGGAGATCTCTGCTGTCCATGGCCACTGAGTGTCCCTGCAGGGCTGAGCCAATCCCAGCATCCCATGGGGAGATGCTCCGCCCAGGGGAGGAGCCAAGCATTCCTACCTGGGCACAATCTGAGCCTGGCACAGCACAGCAGCCTTTGCCCCCTGCATTGCCAGAGGAGCAGCTTTCTGCTGCCCTGCATGGCCAGAGGGAGCCCAGGCCCATCTGCAGCAGCCCTGGAGCTGCAGAGGAAAACTCCCCCCTTGTGCAGGATCCCTGCTGCAGCAGAGCCACAGCTGGCACTGCAGGAGGGCTGAGCCCCCCTGGGATGGGGCTGGGACACCACCCTGGCACACAGGGGGCAGGGCATGGTCTGGCTCTTCAGTAGTTTATTTTCTTTTTTTGTACTATTGCATTTGTATTTTTAATTTTCCTAGTAAATAACTGTTATTCCCACTCTCATATCTTTGCCTGAGAGCATTTTAATTTCAAAATTATAATAATTCACAGGGAGGGGGTTTGCATTTTCCATTTCAGGGAGGCTCCTGCCTTCCTCAGCACACACCAGTCTGGTCAAACCCAGACCCCAGGTCCCAGGGCTGCAGAGCACAGGTGCACACACAGGGTGTCAGGTCTATTCTGACTCTGGCAGTAGGTTATTTTGTTTGTACTATTGCATTTGTATTTTTAATTTTCCTAGTAAAGAACTGTCATTCCTGCTCCCATATCTTTTCCTGAGAGCCCCTTAATTTCAAAATTATAATAATTCAGAGAGGGTTTACATTTTCCATTTCAAGGAAGGCTCCTGCCTTAGCACACACCTGTCTGTTCAAACCAAGACAGAAGAGAATGAGGAAGAAACCTGGAGAATGAGGAAGAAACCTGGAGAAAGCAGCGCCAGAATCCCCCTGGGAGTGTTTTGCTCCTGCACTGGGAGGTGAATGATCTCACCAGAGAGGCATCAAAGCTTCTCTGCAGGTGAATGAGCAGCAGAGCCAGGCTGGGAACCTGGGACATGCCAGGACAGGCTGTGACACAAGGAAGAACTGGGATTTTGGCTGTGGGGAGCTCGACACCCTGAGCTGCCCCGTGGGAATTCCTTTTAAACTCAGGCTGGGGAGGAGCCTGGCTGAGTAATTGCTCCATGGCAGGTCCAAGAAGTGAATAATATTCCAAGAATAAAGGTTAAAAGCCTGGAGACTCCAATGAAAGGCACTCTATAAATAGGATGAAGTAGGCAGAGCAGTGGGAATTACAGGAGGAAAAACTCAGTGTGGAAAAGGGCTGGGAAGGATCTGACAGCCACAGTGGGGTCGGGCATGGCTCTGCAGAACAGATCTCATACGTGTGTCAGCATTTTGGGGTTTGATCAAAATCAGATTCTGGGCACCCTCAGAGGGAATCTGGTGCCTGTTGGGATCTGCCTGGAGCCATCCTGCCCCAGCAATGTGGGATTTGTCCCTGGATGATGTGAATGGGACAATGCAGCAGCAGGACAGGAGGTGAAATTTGGGGTTTCCACCACATGGGACAACTTCTGCTGTGGCCAAGGGAACTGGAGGAATTTCCTTTCCCATTTTTGTCCCCTTTTCCCATATTCCTGTGTGGGACAAGGGGGTGCAGGGACAGCCTTGCTGCCAATGTGGCACATGCCCTGCATCTTCCCCTCCCAAGGATGTTTTTTTTCCTTCCTTCCTTCCTTCCTTCCTTCCTTCCTTCCTTCCTTCCTTCCTTCCTTCCTTCCTTCCTTCCTTCCTTCCTTCCTTCCTTCCTTCCTTCCTTCCTTCCTTCCTTCCTTCCTTCCTTCCTTCCTTCCTTCCTTCCTTCCTTCCTTCCTTCCTTCCTTCCTTCCTTCCTTCCTTCCTTCCTTCCTTCCTTCCTTCCTTCCTTCCTTCCTTCCTTCCTTCCTTCCTTCCTTCCTTCCTTCCTTCCTTCCTTCCTTCCTTCCTTCCTTCCTTCCTTCCTTCCTTCCTTCCTTCCTTCCTTCCTTCCTTCCTTCCTTCCTTCCTTCCTTCCTTCCTTCCTTCCTTCCTTCCTTCCTTCCTTCCTTCCTTCCTTCCTTCCTTCCTTCCTTCCTTCCTTCCTTCCTTCCTTCCTTCCTTCCTTCCTTCCTTCCTTCCTTCCTTCCTTCCTTCCTTCCTTCCTTCCTTCCTTCCTTCCTTCCTTCCTTCCTTCCTTCCTTCCTTCCTTCCTTCCTTCCTTCCTTCCTTCCTTCCTTCCTTCCTTCCTTCCTTCCTTCCTTCCTTCCTTCCTTCCTTCCTTCCTTCCTTCCTTCCTTCCTTCCTTCCTTCCTTCCTTCCTTCCTTCCTTCCTTCCTTCCTTCCTTCCTTCCTTCCTTCCTTCCTTCCTTCCTTCCTTCCTTCCTTCCTTCCTTCCTTCCTTCCTTCCTTCCTTCCTTCCTTCCTTCCTTCCTTCCTTCCTTCCTTCCTTCCTTCCTTCCTTCCTTCCTTCCTTCCTTCCTTCCTTCCTTCCTTCCTTCCTTCCTTCCTTCCTTCCTTCCTTCCTTCCTTCCTTCCTTCCTTCCTTCCTTCCTTCCTTCCTTCCTTCCTTCCTTCCTTCCTTCCTTCCTTCCTTCCTTCCTTCCTTCCTTCCTTCCTTCCTTCCTTCCTTCCTTCCTTCCTTCCTTCCTTCCTTCCTTCCTTCCTTCCTTCCTTCCTTCCTTCCTTCCTTCCTTCCTTCCTTCCTTCCTTCCTTCCTTCCTTCCTTCCTTCCTTCCTTCCTTCCTTCCTTCCTTCCTTCCTTCCTTCCTTCCTTCCTTCCTTCCTTCCTTCCTTCCTTCCTTCCTTCCTTCCTTCCTTCCTTCCTTCCTTCCTTCCTTCCTTCCTTCCTTCCTTCCTTCCTTCCTTCCTTCCTTCCTTCCTTCCTTCCTTCCTTCCTTCCTTCCTTCCTTCCCCTGTTATGAGAAGGAGGGGTGAAGTCACAGCAAAATGTATAACCAAAACCACTCTGGTTCTTTAAGAAATAATAACTTTTCTGCAGAACTGAGCTGTAAAGGAGCCCAAGCTGCTCAGAGGCCTCAGAGGATGTCACTGTGCAAATGTCAGCTCGGGGCTTAAGGCAGCAAAAAGCCTTGCCAGGGAATTGCTGTGGTGGACGGATGATTGGAAAGATCATGCTGTGTTTGCAGGAAGCCCCTGAATCCTCCCTGTATCTGCCAGCAGCTCTTGGTCACCTTGAAAAGGGAGAGAAAAGCAAGAAAAAGGGATGGGTGTGGGAACAAATGGTGTAAATGGAAAAGCTTCCCCAGGAGGAAAGGCTGAGGAGAGGGAAATGCCAGCTTGGAAGAGAAACCACAACCCCAGGGAGCTCTGGAGAAGGAACAGCTTCCCTCTAATCCACAAAGCACAGAAATTTGGGTCCAGATGGAACTGGAAAGCCACAGGTTGAAATCCAACAAAGATCCCTTCATGGAATCCTGGAGATCCTGAGTGGGAAGGGATCAGGGACTGCAGCCCCTGTTCCTGCACAGGCACCCCAACACCCCCACCCTGAGCACCCTGGGAGTGCTGGTTTGGGCTGGGAGAGACCTTAGGGACCATCCTGTTCCACCTTCCAGCAGCCCAGGCTGCTCAGAGCCCTGTCCAGCTCTGTCACCCTGGGCAGCAGCAGCCACTGAGAGTTCAGGTGACACCAGGAGTGACAGACACGACCCCACTGCCTGCACTGCCAGCACAGCCAGCTCCACACAGGCTCAGAGACTGGACAGACCACGGAATCCTGGAATGTGCTCAGTGGGAAGGGACCCTCAGGGATCATGGATCCAGCCCCTGTCCCTGCACAGCCACCCCAACACCCCCACCCTGAGCAGCCCTGGGAGCTCCTGCAGCTCTGGCAGCCTTGGCACCATTCCCTGGGCAGCCTGGGCAGTGCCCAGCAGCCTCGGGGGCAGAACCTTGCCCTGAGCTCCATGCCAAGGCCTGGCACAGCTGCAGCCCTTGCTGGGCTCCTGTCCCTGTGCCAGGGAGTTCAGTGCCTGCAGAAGGGACACCTGGATCTCATTGCTGTGGGATGTGGCTGGAGCCAAGTGTTCCATACTGTGGGAAAGGGTTAAAAACCCACCCGGAGGAAAGATTTGTGAAATCAGACTCTGGGATCTGGTCTGCTGGGATCTTCACCATTGGGATCTTCTGTCCCAGGACCAGAGAACCATGAAATTATTAAGGTGGGAAAGATCTTTAAGATCAAGTCCAACCATTACCCCACCACCAATTCATACTTGAGAGCCCAAATTCAGACTCCAGAGCCCAAAGCTGGGCAAGTTGGTGACTCTTCTGCCCAGCCCAGCCTTACCCCCTGACTCCAGTGCCAGGGCAGATCCAGCAAGGGCAGATGATTTACAGGAGCTCTGGAATTGTGTGCAAGGCTAGAACTGGGGCCCAGATCTGCACATCAAAACAGATTCCCCATAAATTACTCTGTTAAAGCTTTTCAACAAAGTTTCACAGGGGGAGGGTTCATGAGGAACCCGTAATGTTTAATTAAAGGGGAGAAAATGATCCTGCCATGAAAATCTTTCCCATCCCATGCCAAGCTCATCACTGACTTGATTTATGGGGCATTAACAGGCCAGAAAATGGCAAAGTGAGAAAGCTGAGGAACTTCTGCCAATTTTGGATACAGAGATGTGCAAATTGGGGGAGAGGGGGGGTGGTGAATTTACAAACTAAGTGAGGCAAAGGTGGAAGTGCAGCAAAAAAAAAAAAACAAGGAATAAACTCCTGGGCACAAGATGGGAGGATCCAGCCTAAATCCAACCTCCAGCTGCTGTTTTTGCTCCTACCCTGAGTTCTGCCTCTTGACATGAAGGTCACTGCCATGAAATTCCCTATTGCTTAAATGACCTGTGTCCTTCAGGCTGGAATCCCACATGGAAAAGTATCAGGGCTGTGATGTTGGTGACACAAACACTGCTCTGGAAATGACAGAATGACTCTGGACTGACCCACTTCCACCCCACCCACTGCCAGGGGAACCTTTCTCCAGTTTTGCTCAGGTTTCCCTGCCCTGCTCATCCCCCTCCGTGTAACAGTGCCCATGGTGGGAGGCAATGTGTGCCCAGAAAGGGATTCTTGGTGTTATTCACATGGAAAAAATGCTGTGGGATTGCTTCAACCCCAGAACTAACTGGTCCCATGAGCTCAGCTCATGATTCTTGATCCCTGAGTGGAAGAATTTCCAAAAGTGAGGAGGGAGAGGCTGCTGGGTTTGTGCAGAAGGGAGAAGGGAGGCTGCAGTGCTGGGAAAAGAGAGAGCTCAGCTGAGCCTGGCTCCCCACACCATCATTCCAGACCAAAGCAGGGAATTGGGACCCCAAGAGCCACAGAAATCTGCTGCTGGGGATGCCTCTGATGAGGAATTCACCAGCCACTAAACAGAGCAGCTCCCCACTACCAGGGGAAAGAGGGAAGTGAGGAATTCAAAGGCCAGGAGGGAGAGGAGGTCACTGCAGAGCTCCCCCCGCTCAGCAGCAGTTTCATAAATGCTTTAAAGAACTTGAAATAAAACACTTGCAACAACACTCACTGCTGGCCTGGGCACTGCAGACAAAGCTTAAAGCTCAAGGTTTTGGGGAAAAAAAAAAGGTGAACAAATGCAGAGGAATGTCAGGAGCAGCTCCCTGATTGTACAAGGAGATGCCTCCACCTCCTTGGATGATCCTTGTCCAGCTCAGGACATTCCATGATTCTACAATTCCTCCGTCCTTTGGTCACTGTCAGAGTCAGGATTTTGCAACAAAGCTGAATTTGAGTGGAGGGAATTGCCATGGCAGTCAGGTGCTGCTGTCACATCCTGGAGCATCCCACAGGCAGCCCCAGCTGAGGACCTGGGATGTTCCACCTCCTTGGGAAGAGGCTCTCATTGAGTTTTGGAGGTAGCAGGGGCACAAGAGGGATTTCAAAGCAGAAGAAAACAAATCAGAAAGGCAAAAATACAAGGAAAAAAAGCCCAACCCAAATCCCTCAGCTGCAAAATGTTGCAGGAACCAGGAACGACTGTGCATGATCCACTTTTATATTTCCATAACGAGGAAATATCCTTGATCCAGTGTTTGCATTCCCACAACCAGGAATCATCCCTGATCCACTTTCACATTCCCACAATCAGGAATCATCCTTGATCCAGTGTCTGCATTCCCAAACCAGGAATCATCCCTGATCCACTTTCATATTCCCACAACCAGGAATCATCCCTGATCCAGTGTTTGCATTCCCACGACCAGGAATCATCCCTGATCCAGTGTTTGCATTCCCACGACCAGGAATCATCCCTGATCCAACGTTTGCATTCCCACAACCAGGAATCATCCCTGATCTGATCCAGTGTTTGCATTCCCACAACCAGGAATCATCCCTGATCAGCTTTCACATTCCCACAATCAGGAATCATCCTTGATCCAGTGTTTGCATTCCCACAACCAGGAATCATCATTGATCCAGTGTGTTTGCATTCCCACAACCAGGAATCCTGTCCCTGTCCCTGTCCCTGTCCCTTCCTGCCCTCCCCTGCCCAGGGAAGTGTCCCCAAAGCTCCAGAGGGGCTCAGGGATGGAGCACAGCCCCGGTGGGAGTGGGACCAGCACACTCCGCCACGGGCACCTCTCCCATCTGCTCTTCCCTGTGCCAGATGGGCAGGGGAGGGAGGGAGGGAGGGAGGCAGGGATGGGGGATGGAGCCGCATCGCTGGGATGGCGGGGATTCATTTCTTCCCGTTCTTTTCTCGGTGCCATTTCAGCGGCTCGCCCCAAAACGCTTTCTGATTGCTTTGCCTGCCCCAGTGACACCAAGGCAGGAGCCTTTCAGAATTCATCATTTCGAGGCACAGAGAGAGAAAAAAGCAGCAGCTCCGACCCCAAAGGCGCAGACACCTCCCTCCTCCTCCTCCTCCTCCTCCTCCCCTCCCCGCATGTTTTGGAGCTGCTGGAGCAAAGGGGAGAGCGAACAGGAGTAATTTTCCACGGATGCAGGGAACAATCGAGTCCCGCATGGTTTTTTCTGGTTGAAACGCTTCCCTGCAGCACTTCGTGCTCATCCCCGGCACACAAAGGCGATGCACATGCAGGGACCGGTCGTGTCTTGCTCCAGCCGCCGGTGCCGAGGTGCGGGGGATGGAGGAGCGGGGGAGATGCTGCAGGAATCATCCCTGATCCAATATCTGCATTCCCACAACCAGGAATCATCCCTGACCCAGTGTCTGCATTCCCACGACCAGGAATCATCCCTGATCCACTTTCACATTCCCACAGCCAGGAATCATCCCTGATCCAGTGTTTGCATTCCCACAACCAGGAATCATCCCTGATCCAGCGTTTGCATTCCCACAACCAGGAATCATCCCTGACCCTGTGTCTGCATTCCGACAACCAGGAATCATCCCTGATCCAGTGTCTGCATTCCCAAACCAGGATTCATCCCTGATCCAGCGTTTGCATTCCCAAACCAGGATTCATCCCTGATCCAGCGTTTGCATTCCCACAACCAGGAATGATCCCTGATCTGATCCAGTGTTTGCATTCCCACAACCAGGAATCATCCCTGACCCAGTGTCTGCATTCCCACAGCCAGGAATGCCCTGGGCAGGGGATGGCTGGAGCGGCGTCTGAGTCAGCCCCGGGCACAGCCCCTGCCCTGCCCAGGGACGGGAGAGGGCACAGGGAGGAGGAACCTGTGGGTTTAGGGTTTGGGGTTTAGGAGCATCTTCGAGAGAGTCTGGGGGAGGAAGGAGGCCATTGTGACTTCACAGTGGTTTTTGCTCCAGCTTTGTGCCCAATTTCTCTTGGGATCCAACCCCTCCACTCACACCCAGACCCCTGCCCCATCCAAGGGTTGCTCCCTGGGGACACGGTGTGCTGGTGCTGAGGGTGGATCCTGCCACCACCTGGGGAGAGGCTTTAGAGGGGAGCAGGGAGCCCTGGGCACCCTCAGCACCACCCCCCCAAAGGGGGCTGGGCAGTGATGGGGTGCAGGCAGGACCTGGGAGTGGGGTTAGGTCCTGCAGTGCTGTGGGGTGAGCTCCAAGTCAAGCAAAGCCTTGCCAGGATCCTTTTTCCCCTTTGTCCCTATTCCCTTCCCATCCCAACTCCTTTCAAAGAATCCTGGAATGGTTTGTGTTGGAAGGGACCTCAAAGCCCATCCAGTGCCATGGCAGGGACACCTCCCACTGTCCCAGGCTGCTCCCAGGGAAGAGGAGCCAAAAGGGGCTCAGAAATGGTGTCATGATGTGCAAGAGCAGCAAAACTGCCAGACCAAACCACACCTCCTGCTGTCCTGCAGGCCCCAGAGATGGACATTTCAAAGTTCTTTTTGGTTCAGAGGTCTGAAGCTCTTACTTGGGGCAAGTCTGGGCTATAAAAGTTGATCTTTTCACAGGTTTGACAAGTGGGGAGGGGATTTCTGAGGACCCTTCCTCCTGAGGGGGCTGAGGGTGAAGCTTGGGGAAATTCTTCCCTCTGAAGAGAGACTGGAGACAAGGCCTGGAGGGACAGAACACAGGGAATGGCTTTCACTGCCACAGGGCAGGGCTGGGTGGGAGATTGGGAATCAGGAATTGTGGAATCCATCCCTGGAATGGATTTCCCAGAGCAGCTGGGGCTGCCCCTGGATCCCTGGCAGTGCCCAAGGCCAGGCTGGGCAGGGCTGGGAGCACCTGGGACAGTGGAAGGTGTCCCTGCCATGGCAGGGGTGGCACTGGATGGCCTTGAACAAACCATAAACCACAAACCATTCTGTGATTGTGTGGAATCCTTTCAATCCCAGCTGTGCTCAGGGGGCTCCCAGGTGTGGCTGTGGCTGCAGGGCCAGGGAGGAGCTGCCTCTGCCTGGGGAGCTCCCTGGGCTGGGCTGAGCAGGCAGAGGGGTCAGTGGCACTGTGTTTGTGTCCCCAGTGGAAGGACACGACTCCAGTGAGGATGCCAGAGCCTGCATGGAGCTGATGGTGTGGAAGATCAGAGAGGCTGCCCCTGGATCCCTGGCAGTGCCCAAGGCCAGGCTGGACAGGGTTGGAGCAGCCTGGGACAGTGGGAGGTGTCCCTGCCATGGCAGGGGTGGCACTGGATGGGCTTTAAGGTCCCTCTAACCCAAAGCACTCCAAGATTTTGTGATCCTTGTCAAATCCTAACCCTGCCATGTAAATGTGCCAAACTCTTCCCTCCTTGTTCTGCTTGGGTGTTTGTGCTTTTTTAGCTCCGTTTCCAACATTCAGCAAATAAATTTAGAAACATTTGGGTTTTACCTAAGAGGTGATGGCACTGAGGTGGTCGTGGAGAGAAGCTTTCTGTAAATAACTTGTGTGGGAATGATTGTGGATGGCTGAGAGGCTTCCTCGACGAGAAGCAGGGAAAGCAGAAAGGAAGATTTACAGAGGAAAGTCTCAGTTTGCTTTGCCTACCAAAACAAAGGGGTTGGATTGCTACACACAAAAGCACCAAGAGAGAGCCAAGATGCCAATTTAAGCATAAAGACAATGCTGGCATGAAACCAACTGGGGAAAAAAAATGGCTAAAATAAATAAAACTGGAATTAAAAAGGAGCTTTGTAATTCTGAGAGCTCCCAGCTTGTGCAAGGGACACACTGGGGGCTGAAGGGGGAGCTCTGTGCCTTTATGAGTCCTTGGACCACATGTGGACAGCAGGATTGGGCTCAGAAGGTCCCTCCCTGCCCTACCCAACAGCAAACACATCCACATCCAGGTCTCCAAACTGGGAAGCCAAACCTTGCATGTGGAGAATGCTCAATGTCCCCTTAAAGCTGCACCAAGAGCTCTTGAAACCTTCTCAGAGGAAAAATCAATCCAAGGAATGGGGATTCCTTGGGAATGGGAGTTTTTCAAAACATTCCAAGGAGAAAGGATCTGGGAGAGCTGCAGCAATAGCTGATTTCCAAGGAAAATGAAGTTCAGCTTGTTTTCCCAAATCCCAATTTCCTCCCAATGTGTCAGAGCTGTTATACCTGGAGGTCAGGGGGAAAAAAAAAAAAAAAAGCCGTGGAAAAAGGCCTCACTGGAATGAATATGTATTTTGGATGAAAGAAAAGATTTGGGATGTGTCCTGGCTGAATCCAGTGAGGACAGACTGGAGAGAAACTGCTCCTGCCTGTGGGAAGTGAGGGATGAGCAGCAGCCATGGATTTAAGAAGAAAACCCCAAATACTTTATAAACACAGCAAAGTATTGGAGGGATTGTGTGGGGAAAGCTTGGCCTCCCTCTCTCTGAAGGGTTTTCTGAACAGCTTTGTCAGGAAGGGCTCCTGAAAATCCCTTTTAGGGCAGGGATTTGGGTTATTTGTCCTACAATGGTGACTAACACCACCTGTGACCCAAAATGGGCTCCTCTGTCCCAAACTGGACACAAAACTGGCAGGGACCCCAAGGACCCTGCACATCCCAGCTTGGAAGCACAGTTTGGGCCAGAATGATAAAGGATTAATCATATTAATTAACTTTATTTGCATTGATTTGCATGGAAGCCTCAGGAAAGGCTTGTTGTTAAAATTCAGAGTTTTTTAAGTCCCAGGGGCACTGAGAGCAATGATACAAAAAATTGCAGAACATAAACCTGACAGTGCCAAACAGCAGAGAAACCTGGGAAAATAAGCCAAATGGGATAGAAAAGAGAATTAAACATGATTAGCAGTGCCAAAGTGATTTCCCATTTTTTTAAAGGTGACAAGGAGATCAATAAAATAAAATAGTATTTAAAAAAGGGGGAGTTGAGGTAGGATTAGGATAATAAATATAAAATAAATATTTTATCCTAAATAAATATTTAGGTGGTTCCTGTTGGAATCACAGCTCCAAAGGGGCAGCACGGGGCCACAGGGGGAGCCTAAACCCACAAACCTGGGCTCCCTGTCTCAGGTGGGTCTTGATGATCTTCAAGATGTCTTCCAACCTCAAAAAGCAAAGCAAAGCAAAGCAAAGCAAAGCAAAGCAAAGCAAAACAAAACAAAAAAATCCAAAAAAAGAACAACCCTCCCCCCTGAAAAAAACCCCAAAAATCCACCAAAAATCAAACCAAACCAAACAAAAAAAAACCCCAAAACAAAAAACCAAAACCACACCACCAACTCCCCCCAAAATCTCCAAAAAACCAAAAACAGAACACAAAAACAACAACAAAAAAAAAAAAAAAAAAAAAAAACAAAAAACACCCCCTCCAAAAAAAAAAAACCCAAAACCACCAAAAAAACCCCAAAAACCAACAAAAACCCTCAAAACCCTGCAGCCCCAGGGATGCTGTGGGATCTGCCCTGCAGGGATCAGGTTTAAGTTAAGCCTGAGCCTGGGTTTAGCAGAGCTGCAGTGGTGGCTCTGTGCATTTTACTAAAGCCTGACCTGCTGGCTCCCATTGCTTCCTGTCACATCCTGTTCCTTCAAGGATTCCTGGTGGTATTTTCCTCCCTTAAAGGGCCAAGAAAGCTGAAGATGGGCTGAGAGTGATGATCCTGGGGCCAGGTGAGGCTGTGTGTGAAGCCAAACAAACATGGGAATGTTCAGGGGAATGAGGAACTGAGAGCTGGGAAATGAAAGTGCTGTAGGACAAAAGAGCAGGGAAGCAGAGCAACACCAAAATCTGACAGGATTTACTCACTGGAAAATCCAACAGGGAAATTCTGACCCAAAACCCAAGACAAATATTTATAAGGGGATCAGAAAGGGCCTAAATACCCCAGAAAATGATTTCACAATGAAATTTCCGCTCCTGTCCAGTTTATTTCCAGTGCTCACAGCCATTCCCAGTCTTCCACACATCTCTGAGGAGGGAGATTTTCAGCTCACCACCTGATGTAGCTGGCAAAAGTCACCATGAGCAGGAAATCAAACTAAAGTAGGTCACAGCTCCGAACCTGAGCAGGAATTTCAAGGGTCTTTACCTTCCTTATGCCACCTCTTTATCTTCCAGCACCTTTAGGAAATCTGCTGCTCACATTTAGAGCTCAGCTCTGCTGGAAGTGGGGTGTGCCCACCCAAAGAGGATAATAAATATAAAATAAATATATTATATTGCAGAGTGTCTGTGTGTGCAGGACACATGGGAATGAAGAGCTCCTTGAATTCTGGTTCCTCTGGAAACACCAGGACAGGCAGTGAAACACTGCTCTGCTCACCCCTCTGCTGGAGCAATGAACCCTTCAAAGCTCAGCTTCTCCCACAGTTAATGACCAACAGGAGGCAGGGGAAGTTAATCTGTATCTAAGAACAGCTTCATAAATAAAACTGGAAAATTCTGGCACTGAATTAAAGCTGCTTTCATTTTAAAGCCTCCACTCCTGAGCGTGGTGGCAGCCTGGGGGCTCCTTTGATGGCAGCGCCAGTCCCCTTAGGGAGCACCAAATCTTTAGATTTTGGTTTGTCACTTCCAGAGCAGGTTTGTCACTCCCTGGGGAGATGCCAAGGCCGGCCCAAACCCCCTTCCAGAGGGAATTTTTGCCTGTAGAGCTCTGGGATGGGCAGGTTGCTGCAGGGAGGGCTGGTGTTCACCAGAGTTGTCACCTCTTCCCAGCCTGGAAATCAGGAGTATTTTTTAAAAAAAGCTGTAAACAAGAGAAGCTGCTCAGCTGGGCAGGTTCCAGCCCTGCTCTCACTGCAGGGATTGCTGACAATCCCAGCACACAGAGCCCTGAGTAAATATTGGTTCAGACACGGATGCAGAGAGCACGAGGCCGCCTGCAGCTCAACAAACAGCCTGGCCAAAGCAGCTTTCCCCAGGCTGCACCTTCCTGTCCCTCCTGCAGCTCAAAAACCAGCCTGGCAAAACCAAAGTTGGACCTTCCTGTCCCTCCTGCAGTCAAAAGAAACTTTTTACCAAAGTTGGACCTTCCTGTCTCTCCTGCAATCAAAAGAAACTTTTTACCAAAGTTGGACCTTTCTTGTTGTTCCTGCAGTCAAAACCAGCCTGGCAAAAGAAACTTTTAATCAAAGTTGGACCTTCCTGCTCCTCCTGCAGTCAAAAACCAGCCTGGCAAAAGAAATTTTATACCAAAGTTGGACCTTCCTGCTCTTTCTGCAGTCAACAAACAGCCTGGCAAAAAAAAAAACCTTTTAACCAAAGTTGGATCTTCCTGTTCCTCCTGCAGCTCAAAAACCAGCCTGGCAAAATAAATTTTTAACGAAAGTTGGACCTTTCTATCCCTTCCGCAGTCAAAAACCAGCCTGGCAAAAAAAGAAAACTTTGAACCAAAGTTGGACCTTCCTGTTCCTCTGGAGCTCAAAAAACAGCCTGGCAAAACCAAAGTTGGACCTTCCTGTCCTTCCTGCAGTCAAAAGAAAGTTTTTACCAAAGCTGGACTTTCCTGTCATTCCTGCAGCTCAAAAACCCGCCTGGCAAAAGAAGAAACTTTTAACTAAAGTTGGACCTTCCTGTCCCTCCTGCAGTCAAAGACCAGCTTGGCAAAAAAACCCTTTTAACCAAAGTTGGACCTTCCTGCTCCTCCTGCAGCACCCCAAGGGCTGCCCTGGCCTTTAGCACAGGGATTTCTGGCCAGTGACAGAATCCACGTGGATTATCCCCAAAATAAAGCAGTGTGGAGCACACAGAGCTTGAAGAAATCCACCTTAGCCCGTTGGTCTCTGGCTCTCAGGGAGAGCTGGTTCCCTCAGCCCCAGCTATCCAAGGGGTGAGTGTGGGATAGAACTGATTCCAGGCAAAACAACCTTCCCTGCCTTGCAGGCCTGCTCATTTTATTTATGGGAAAATATGCTCGTTAATGCTCTTATCACAGGCAGGATCTAATGGTGAGGGGGGGGGAAAGTCTCCTTGGAGAATCTCCACGTTAATGAGCTGCTGGGTGAGATGTTCCAGCAGGCACAGCTCCCTCTGAGCTGCTTTTCTGACACAGCAGCCTCTGCACAGGTCTGAACGCTCATCCTGCTGGCAGCTGTTTGTTTGGATAACATTTCCAAACGAAATGAGGGGTTACAAAAGCAGAGCTGCACTTCCTCATCCCTGAGGCTGCCTGAGCCAAGCACAAGGGGAACTGGAGGAAAACAAGGCAGGCTGTCCCATTCCCATTCCCCTTCCCAGCATGAGGGATTGTCCTGCAGGAAAACCTGGGATGGTGGTGGATTTTGGAAGGGGGGAATGGAATAAAAATGGAATAAAAAAATAAACTCCTAGATCCACCATACAGGCTCCAGCAAGCAAGAGAGGAGAATGAAAATGGAGGAATTCGAGGGAGACTGAAATGCTGATCATGGTGGGATTGATTGTGAGGGGTGGTGGATTTTGGGAGGGGGGCAATCAAATAAAAAATAAACTCCTAAATCCACCATACACAGGCTCTAGCAAGCAAGAGAGGGGAAGGAAAATGTTCATGTCCAGGGAGCCTGAAATGCTGATTATGGTGGGATTGATTATGAGGAGTGGTGGATTCTGGAAGAAGGGAATGGAATAAAAATGGAATAAAAAAAATAAACTCCTAAATCCACCATACAGGCTCCAGCAAGCAAGAGAGGAGAAGGAAAATGCAGGAATTCGAGGGAGACTGAAATGCTGATTATGGTGGGATTGATTGTGAGGGGTGGTGGATTTTGGGAGGAATGGAAACAAAAAATAAACTCCTAAATCTACCGCACACAGGCTGCAGCAAGCAGGAGAGGGGAAGGAAAATGTTCATGGAGGAATTCTAGGGAGACTGAAATGCTGATTATGGTGGGTGGTGGATTTTGGAAGAAGGGAATGGAATAAAAATGGAATAAAAAAAAATAAACTCTTAAATGCACCACACACTGGCTCCAGCAAGCAAGAGAGGGGAAGGAAAATGTTCATGGAGGAATTTCAGGGAGACTGAAATGCTGATTATGATGGGATTGATTATGAGGGGTGGTGGATTTTGGGAGGAGGGGAATGGAATAAAAAATAAACTCCTAAATCCACCACACACAGGCTCCAGCAAGCAAGTGAAGGGAGAGAAAATGTTCATGGAGGAATCCTAGGGAGACTGAAGTACTGATTATGGTGGGATTGATTGTGAGGGGTTTGCAAAGGGTTTGCTCAGGACCCCAACACCCTTTCCATACAAATAGGGACAGGGCTTCAATCCCTTCCCAAATTAAGTCCCCTTTGTAACTCCTCAGCAAGACACAGAGCTCCAGTGTGGGAAATGGATTTGTAGGAAATTCATAAAACAAAGAAATTTACCCATGAAGGGTAATTTAGATTATTTGCTTTAAGGCATTTACAGCATGATATCACTAAAGCTGATAGGCCAAGAAATGTTTATAATGTGTTGTAATTAGGAAATAATTGGCTTCTGATTGTGATGGTGTGAATTATAACATTTGTATAGTCTCACCCTTGACATGACGCTGAAAATAGAATAAAAGTTTTGAAAACGCCTCTCAGTTGCCCCATCTCTGAGCAGCTGAGAAAAGGGTATGAAAAATCTCAGAAAAAAATCAGAAAAATCTCAGAAAAATCAGAAAAATCTCAGAACAGGGCACAATCCAACATCCATCACCTCTGGGTAACTCGGGAGAGGGGCTGGAGCTGAGCTGCCTCTGGCTCAGCAGAAACGAAACAGAAAATGGGCTGGGGAGGGGAGGCTGTTGCAACCTCTTTCACTCCATTGTTTTGCAACCACCTCCAAATTCCTCGGGGCCATTTGTTCACAACTGGCAGCAAGAGCCAGAGAAAAATCAATACAGGAATCGGTGTTGTGGAACATTATCCCTAAATTGCACACCCATAACATCAAAGTGCCCCAGCACACTTCCCAGAAATCATGAGGTGCCACCCTCTGAGTGTTTCTTGTGGCGTCCTGCTCTTGGCCAAGCCCCTTTCCAGCTGATTTCCTGTTCCCACATTATTTTTATGTGGGAACTGCTCTGTTTGATCCTGCAGACTCAAAAGAACAACTCAGCCTTTCCCAGGTGCCCAGGTGATGTTGGAATCCACCCTTAATTCAGATAAATGAGAATTTACAGCATTTTAAACATCTATTACCTCATCTGCATTCAATCCCTCTCCATGCCAGCTGTTTTGAAGTGGAAAAACAGAGATCCAGTTTTGTTTTGTGAGAGCACAGATTTTTTTTTTGTTGGCCTGATGACTGTTTTCTCTAGCTCAGTATCTCACAAAGATCTTGGAAAAATAAATTCTTCCCTGTGCTGGTAAACACCTAAAAATCCTGGCTTCATTTGGCAGAGTCTCCTTCCAGCACAAGTGGGTCTGACCTTCAACTGAAATCGTTCTCACAGGGATGACAATGAAAATGAGAGTTTTTCCTGCTAGGAAAGGTGTTCTAATTACTTGTCCCACAAAGATCAGAATAGATTCTGACACACTAAAGAGTGATTTAGTGGGGGAGTGTTTAAAATTAGATAACTGGTGCTTAACTGTTACCTGTGAGGAGATGAAGCAGAAGTACTAAGGAAGGAGAGAGGTAGATTTAAAAGCCATTTTTTTATTAAGAATTATAAAATATAGGGTCTGATAAGTGTAGAAAAATTACTCCCCAGTGTGTTGGTAATGCCTCACAAGCTTTTGCTGTCCTTTGTCTCCACAGAGAGCTGACCAACAGGAACATTTAAATTATTCCATGACTAAAATCAGCTAAATGAGAGGGTGAAGTCATCACAGACAATGATTTCTATGAAAACAGGTCCTGATGACATCTCTGCCTCAGCTTCTGTCCTGTTTTGGTGCTTGCCTGCATCTCCAGACACCTCTCAAAACTGCAAGGATACAAAGAGTTTTCTTGCAGTGGAATGGAGAGAAAAGGCGATCAAATCCACTTGATTTGAAAGCCTGCTTCAATAAATCAATAAATTACTTTTTTGTATAAAAATAAATAAAATAATTTGCATAATAAATAAATAAAATTTACTTATTTTATTCCATTTTTTGGGGAGGTACTAAATGGGCAATGCCATGCATGGAGTGCACATGCTTTGGAAGGGAGCTCATGTTTTTCTCTCATGTTTTTCTTTCATGTTTTTCTCTCATGTTTTCCTCTCATGTTCTTCCCTCACCAGCAAATCAGAGCAGGATGGATTCTCCTGATGCTGCTAAAAGCCACAAACATCCATTTCCACCTTCTAGGAGAGCCCTGAGAGTGTGATGCTGCACAGCACAAAACACACAGGGCTTTCTGCTACTCTGCAAAAAGGATTTTTGTCCCATTCCCCATCCCTGGAGCTCTGCTGCTCCTCTAGATGCAGAAAACCAGGCAGAAGCAGCAGTTTTTGCAGCTGTGTGATTTAATCCTGCTTTAATCACCTGAATGACAGAAGGGTTTATCTCTCCTTCTTGGAATAAATGATGTTACAGAGCTGTGGTTTCCACGTGCAGGATTTCAGAACCTTGGGAGGTTTATGGGTGTTTCAGCTCCTGAACATCTTTCTAAGCACTGATCTTGTGTTATCTGATCACAAACACTTGCACACCTGAAAACACAGGGAAGAGGGGAGACAGTTACTTATCCCACACCCATTTCTTGCTCTAATATGTTCTCAACAGTTTCTTCTTGTTCTGCCACAAAATCAACTTCCAGATTATTTCAGAAAGTTAAACCCATAAAAGCTTAGCAAATAATTACTGACTGGTGATTTTAACTATTGTTCGAGACTCTTTTTGTGAAAAGAGGGTAAAAAGTGGGAAGGGAAGGGAAGGGAAGGGAAGGGAAGGGAAGGGAAGGGAAGGGAAGGGAAGGGAAGGGAAGGGAAGGGAAGGGAAGGGAAGGGAAGGAAGGGAAGGGAAGGGAAGGGAAGGGAAGGGAAGGGAAGGGAAGGGAAGGGAAGGGAAGGGAAGGAAAGGAAAGGAAAGGAAAGGAAAGGAAAGGAAAGGAAAGGAAAGGAAAGGAAAGGAAAGGAAAGGAAAGGAAAGGAAAGGAAAGGAAAGGAAAGGAAAGGAAAGGAAAGGAAAGGAAAGGAAAGGAAAGGAAAGGAAAGGAAAGGAAAGGAAAGGAAAGGAAAATCTGGGAAAATCAACACCTTGGCTTTCCTCAGTCTGAAACAATTTCAGCTTGGATCTTTAAGAGATCAGTTTGTTGGTGCTTCTGTCCTTTCCTCATTAACTGCTCTGGTTATTGAGTAACTCAGGCTGTACAGGATTCCTTCCCAGGAGGATCCAGGCAGCCCAATTGCTGTGACCTGCTTGGGGTAAGAGCACAGAGCAAGTGGGACCTGCTGGGGCTCTCTGGAGAGCTCAGAGCTGAGAACTGACACCAGCTCCTGGCTGTGGGACTGGGAGAGTCCTTGGGAATGCAGATGTTGGAGAGGGGAAGGCTGTGGGAGCTGGAATGAGGAGGACTTTGTGTGTTTGAGGACACCTGCACAGGATTCGGGAGGAATGTGATGGATGAGATCCTCTGTTTGCAATGATTGTAAAAATGCAATGTAATAAAGAAATAAAGAAGGATCCAAAGCTGTTGGAGAGTGCCCAAAGGAGGGACACAGAGCTGGGGAAAGGGCTGAGGAAAAAAAAACAATTCAGCAGCAATCCCAAAGCCAAACAGGACCCAGATGCCCTGGAAATCAGCAGACAGCCAGAGAACCAGACCAAGGTGCCCAAGCTGAGCTCTTCTAAGGCAGGAGCATCCCTTGGGATGTGCACAGCAACTGTTCCAGGCATCTCAGCAGATCTGGCTCATCTCAGAGCACTGCAGAAAGGGCCCTGGGGGTCCTGGTCAGTGCAAGTTGGATCTGAGTCACTGCTGGGTCCTGGCAGCCCCAAGGGCCACCCTGTGCTGGGGGCACCAGGCCCAGGGAGGGATTGTCCCACTCTGCTCTGCCCTGGGGCAGCCTCAGCTCCAGTGCTGGGGGCACTTTGGGCTCCACGAGATCAGAAGGACCCAAAGCTGTTGGAGAGTACCCAGAGGAGGGACAGGGAGCTGGGGAAGGGCTGAGGAGCAGCTGAGGGCACTTGGCTCGTTCAGCTGCAGCCCAGGAGACTGAGGGGAGGCTCCTCGGGGGCTGCAGCTCCTCCCCAGGGCAGGCACAGGGGCAGGGGCTGAGCTCTGCTCTGGCACAGGGACAGGAGCCCAGCAAGGGCTGCAGCTGTGCCAGGCCTTGGCATGGAGCTCAGGGCAAGGTTCTGCCCCCCGAGGCTGCTGGGCACTGCCCAGGCTGCCCAGGGAATGGTGCCAAGGCTGCCAGAGCTGCAGGAGCTCCCAGGGCTGCTCAGGGTGGGGCTGTTGGGGTGCCTGTGCAGGGACAGGGCTGGGATCAATGATCCCTGAGGGTCCCTTCCCACTGAGCACATTCCAGGATTCCGTGGTCTGTCCAGTCTCTGAGCCTGTGTGGAGCTGGCTGTGCTGGCAGTGCAGGCAGTGGGGTCGTGTCTGTCACTCCTGGTGTCACCTGAACTCTCAGTGGCTGCTGCTGCCCAGGGTGACAGAGCTGGACAGGGCTCTGAGCAGCCTGGGCTGCTGGAAGGTGGAACAGGATGGTCCCTAAGGTCTCTCCCAGCCCAAACCAGCACTCCCAGGGTGCTCAGGGTGGGGGTGTTGGGGTGCCTGTGCAGGGATGGGGCTGCACTGATCATCCCTGAGGGATCCAGCTCAGGATCTTTTGGGATTCTGTGACTCTTCCCTGTGTGCTGAAAGCAGCTGTGCCACAGCAGAGCTGGGCTGCTCACACTCTCAGGGCTCACTGCCCCCTGAATTAGGTAATTCCAGGGCCTGAGATGCCAAACTGGGAATGCAGCTGGAGCAACAACCATGCTGCAGATTACTCTGCCCCAGAAAGGGCAGTCATGGCAAAAACCAGCTGGGGATGGCAACATCTCCAACTGCCTCAGCCATAATCCCGAAATTGTGACTCAGAGGCTTCTGTGTGAAGATTTCTGAATCAGTGTCCCTGCTAGAGTGGAAGTTGGGCTATCTCAGCAAAACTGCAGCTGGAACTAATCCCCCTGTGGTGTTTAACACAAACCCAGCACAGGTTGCTTGGGCTTGTGCACAGCTCTCCAGGCACTCAGCTGTGAAATGGAGATGGACCATGGAGGTGACAGGGATTCAAAGGGCAAAGCTGTTCCCAGTTCTCAGGGAAGAGGAAACAGCTGCAGCGCTGATTCCGCTCACACAGAGCCATTATAAGGAATTACAGCAGGATTACTACAGGAATAATAAATGCCATTATTGGAAATAATGAAATCTATCACTGAGCGCTGATGTGGCCCTGACACCCCCTGACACCTCCAGCCCCCAGCAGGAAAACCTTCCCACCACAACACACAAAGCAGGAATTGCTAAATCCCCTCTGATGTGCTCCGGAGATTCCGGAATTGCAGCTCCCCCATTGTTCCAGGCTGGACTCTGGGCAATGCATTCAACACAAGAGTTTCCCCTCCATAAATCAACACCCTGCAGGCTGAGGTGAGCACAAGCTCTGTTTATGTCATGTTCTGGGAGCTAAGGGCAGATTCCTGCAGCAGGAAAAGGACTTTCTCCTCATCCCTTTCACTTTCCAGGACTCCCAGATTATTTTTTTTCCCAGGCTTCTCCACTGAGCTGCAGACACTGTTTTATTTTTGTTTTTATTTTGACTTTTTTTATTTGACACTTTGTTCCATCCTGGGTTATCCCAGCAGCTTCGGGACACAAAAGGTGGGTGGAGATTTACACAATGATCCCTCTGCAAAGTGGAGCTGATCAATCCATTGTGCTCCGAGCTCCTGGATGGGGATATTTTCAAGCAAATAAAAATAAGGTAGCAAAAAAACACCCTAAGAAGTGGCCAAATGCAGCTCTGGTAGGTGCAGGTAATAAAACAGGTTGTGTTTTGGTGGCCACAGGTGTTGTGGCCTGAGTTGATGAAGAAAAAAAGAAATACAGCCATCTATGAGTTTTTTAATGGAAAACCATGATTTTTTAAAACCATTACAATGTCTCTTGAGCAGTTTTATTTGGTTCTATAAACACCTTTCCCCACTTAACTTACAAGGCATCCCTGCCTGCAAACACCATCACTTACACCATTCTTTTGAGCTCTCTTTCCATACAAGATAAAATCCATTGCTCTGGATGTGGCTCTGCCTTGGTTTTCAGGCTGAAATTATCAGAAACGGCTCAGCCAAAGATTTGATTCCCAAACCCATGGGAATGATGACCTATTTAGCTTTTTGTGCACATTTCCTGCTTTAAATTGGATTTTGAGGGCTGACCCTCACCCCCAAGGCATTAAGCTGCTTCCATCAGTCCCATCCAGAAGAGCAGTGGGGGTGTCCTGTTCCCAAATTCCCATCCTTTCCTCTGGACTGTTCTTGTTGTGGGACTGCACAAAGACCCAACCTCATCCCCAAGCCTTGGATTTCCAAGCCCCTGGCAGGAGATGGAAAGCAGAGGGCATGGCTTGGCTGGGACAGGGATTAGCCCAACTTCTGCTGTGTAAATAACCAGAATTTACCTACTTCTTCGTGAAGGCACAGCAAAAAAGCCTTTTTAGCCTAAAAGATCATTACAATCAACCATTCCCTACCCCTAGTCCCCAACTGATCCATTAACCAACTATTCCCTATCCTTGTTCCACTATAAATCCATGAAACAACCATTCCCCATCCCTATTCCCCTATAAATCCATGAAACAACCATTCCCCATCCCTATTCCCTGATAAATCCAGGATCCAACCATTCCCCATCCCTATTCCCTTATAAATCCAGGATCCAACCATTCCCCATCCCTATTCCCCTATAAATCAACCATTTCCCACCCCTACTCCCTTATAAATCCATAAACCAACCCTTCCTCTTCCCTATTTCACTATAAATCTGTGAACCAACCTTTTCTCATCCCTATTCCACTATAAATCCATAAACCAACTTTTCCTCATCCCTGTTCCATTATAAATCCATGAACCAACCATTCGCCATCCCTATCCCACTATTAACCCTTAAACCATCCATTCCTTATCCCTTTTCCACCATAAACCCATAAACTCACTGTTACCCATCCCTATTCCCTTTTAAACCCTTGACCTAACTATTCCCCATCCCTATTCCCTTATAAATCCATAAACCAACTATTTCCCATCCTTATTCCACCCTAAACCCACAAACCAACTACTCCCCATCCCTATTCCCCTATAAATCCATAAACCACAGCGAGGCCAAAGGGAACCAGTCCAAACAAAACCAGCTCACAACTCCAGAACCCGACTTTTCAGGGACTCACCCCACTACTTGTGGTGGGTTTATTACTAATTTTTAATTAAAACTTTCCCTCAGCACCGAGCTCCGTGCGAAGCCCTGAGGGTGCGATACCCCCGGGGGTCCCACAGGTGATCCTGCGGCCGCCCCTCCGCTGCTTCCAGCCCCAGGGCTGCACCTTACGGACGTGCCCGTGTTTTTCCATGACTCTTCACGTCTCTCCCTCCCTGTTCTCCCTCACACCCCGCTCCTCCCCCGGCCCCCCCGGTTACCTCAGCCGGGCGGGGCGCGGGCGCGGGACTCGAACCGGCAGTTCCGAGGGCAGTGAGGGGTTGCGGAGCGCCCGCCGGCCGATGCCCCTCCAGGCCCCGCCCCGCCCGCGGCGCGCGCAGCCAATCACGCACCGCTACCCCCCCGCCCCCCGTGCGGCACCCCCCAGCTGATGTCCCGCCTCCCGCGCTCCGCTCAGCCAGTAAACAGCGAGATATTTAAATAGACATCTAAACTGCCCAATAAAAGCCGTCTTCTCGTGCGAGGGCGTGGCACGCGCTGAGGGGCGTGGTCTCTTAGGGGGCGTGACAGACAGAGGGTATATAAGGAGGCAGTAGGGCCGCGGTGCCATTTTGTGTAGCAGCGCCTGGGGAGCGGGGGGCGGAGGCGGCGGAGGGTTTCGGGGTTCGGACCAGAGCGGCCGGATGGTGAAATCCTCCCTGCAACGGATACTCAACAGCCACTGCTTCGCTAGAGAGAAAGAGGGGAATAAAAGCACCATCATGCCCGCTGTGCTGAGCCTCAGTACCGGACAGAGCAGGTGAGGCGCCGCGGCCTCCCTCAGCCTCGCACCGCTGGGCCCTCGCTGCCTCCTTCCTCTTCCTCATCCTCGTTGTCGCCTCCCTGGTGGCCGGAGAGGGGCGGGGAGCGCTGCGTGGCCGGCGGGGGAGGGGCGGCCTGGCCCCGGCCCTGCGGGGAAAGGCGGCACGGGAGGGTGGAAAAAGCACCAAAAAAAGGAAATTTTAAGGCCCCAACGCTGTCCCGGCCCTGGGAGGGACCCCCGAAGGCAACCCCGGATTGGGGGAGGCTCCGGGCAAGCCTTGGGGGTGGGGAAGGCGGGGGGGGGGGGTGAGGGGAAAACAATAATTAGGCAAAGATATTGAAGGATTGAAGGCTGTTATCCCCTTATGTAACCGTGGATACTCCGCAAAACGAATCGAGGGTAAGAGTGTTACGAGAGCTGCTGGTTAAAAACTCAACCGAAAGATTAAAACACCCCCCACAGGTGCTGGGAAGAAAGAAAAAACCTGAATTAAGGTGCCTGGTGTGGAGCGGTGGATGCTCAGAACATCGATCTGCCCTTTCCACCTCGTGTGTGGACTGTGGAAAGAATTCTTTAACCGTTTTTATATTTAACTCCGAGCTAAAGATTGTTTTTTTTTCCTCCCTAAGAGCACGTAAACATCACTAAAATATATTTATGGCTGCAAACCTTCCTTCTGCACCACCTTTTTGGGGTAGAAATGTGAAATTATTGGAGATTGTCACAGCACACCTTTGGAAAAGGTTTTTAAAGGTTTATTTGTTAGGGAAATTAAAAATGTGTAGTTCGCAGTCATTCTCAGATAAAAATAAATAATGTTGATATTAAAGAAGAATATCTCTTACAAAGAGCTTAAAATAATGGGTTGAATACTCATTTAATTAAAATAACGCATTCAGTTAGCGCGGATTTTGTATTTTTAATAAAAGTTCGCAGTTGTTACCCTTGCTTCATATTAAAATATAAACATAATTTACCTTCCAGCACATAATATTTAACATCTCTGCCCTTTCCCAGCCTTTTTAATACGGATTATTCATCACAAGTTTCAAGCTCATTAAAAAGAAAAAAAACAACCAAAAAAAAAAAAATTAAAAAAAAAAACCCAAACCAATCCAAACCCCGCAAGTCGGGTGCAAAATGGTGGATTATTTTGTAGCTGTTTATTCGGATTTGCAAATGGCTGCAGTGGCTGCTGCTGGCACCCGGAGACAGGACGATTGTGAAAATTCCCCCAAGGGCCTCGATTGCTGCATCTGCTGAGATGACGCAACTCAAGAGTGGAGCCTGCGGGTGAAGGATGGTGCAGAGGGAGGGGCCAGCGCTGCTCTGCCACGGGAGGAGTGAAACAGCCTTGAAAAGGATGGGGAGAAACTTAAAAATATCCCTCGCACCTTCAGAAATACAGTGTTTTTCTCCTCCTTGCGGGATCGCCCTGAGGAGTTCAGTGGGAAGAGGTTTGGAGGTTCTGCGGAGGTTCAGGTGTGGCCTCAGCTCAAACAGAAGATTCTGGAGGTGGAGATGATTCCTTGGAATTGCCTGGGATGATCTGGTGGGGAATATCCCAGGGGAAAAAGTGATCCCTGCCTTGCTGGGATCAGAACAAGGAGAGCAGAAAGCAGCAAATTCCTGCAGGAATGTTCTTTTCCTGAGCTCGCATCAGGCCTGTCCTGCACAGAAACTCACTCAGCCTGAGCATTTTTCATTTCCACTCAAAACAGTGCAGTGGCAGCTCCCTGAGCACTGTCCTGGTGTGGAGCTTCCTTTGTCTTCCCACTTGAATTGGGAGGAGTCCTTTGGCCTAGGTTTGGGTTTTTTAACCCTGTTTAAATCCTGCAGGTGCCAGGGCTCTGTCCAAGCCTGTGTAACCATGTTCCCTTTGCAGTTCCAGGGTTCCCTTCAATTGCTGTAGTAACCTGGGTCCGGGGCCTCGGTGGTGCTCCTGATGTCCCTCACCCACCCCTGAAGATCCCAGGTGGGCGAGGGAATAGTCAGAGGGATCACAATCTTTCAGCTAATTTATTTTATTCGGTGAGTATGAGGTGCAAACAGCTTGATAACATTCAATTCTTCCTCTGAAAATGAGCAGGAAAATCACTCTGCTCTTGTTCCTGCTGCAGGATAATCGGCTGAATGTCACAGAAGAACTAACACCTAACAACAGGACAAGAATTCTCAATGTCCAGTCAAGGCTTACAGATGCCAAACACATCAGTTGGAGAGCAGTGCTGAACAACAACAACCTCTACATTGAAATTCCCAGTGGTGCTCTGCCTGAGGGGAGCAAGGACAGGTGGGTCAGGGAAAACTTGGCTATGGGAGAACACTTTGCTCTTTGTATTTTTAAAGTTTAATTTTGGGTTTTGAGGCTCTTTTGTGAGCCTGGTTTCAGAGCTGCAGGAAGAATCAGTCTGGGATTTCAGGCTGGTTTAGGCACTGAGATTTCCAGGCTGTTTTAAGTCTGTCACTGCAGCTCCTTCAGCTTTTTCTGTGCCACTGAAGAGTCCTGCCCTTGAGTTCTGCCTGGGCTTCAGGGATCTGGTGGTGTGAGGCTCCAACCTGTGCCTCTTCCTTAGGAATTCCTGTGTGGATTGGCTCTCAGGGCCTTGAAACTCTGAAGAAGCACTGCCAGAGCTCAAACACTCAGAGTGGGATTGCTGGGGTGCCTGTGCAGGGCCAGGGCTTGGCCTGGATGGTCCCTGTGGGTCCCTCCATCTCAGGACATTGCCTGGATGATCCCTGTGGGTTCCTCTCATCCCAGGACATTCCCTGGATCGTTCCTCTGGGTCTCTCCCCTCCCAGGACATTCCCTGTGGGTTTCTCCCATCCCAGAACATCCCTGGATGGTCCCTGTAGGTCCCTCTATCCCAGGGCATTCCCTGGGCACTGAACCCCTGGTGTTTCTCTTGCAGTTTTGCAGTTCTTCTCGAGTTTGCTGAAGAACAACTCCGAGTTGAGCACGTGTTCATCTGTTTCCACAAGAACAGAGATGACAGAGGTGGGTGTTCCCTGCACCTCCAGAGACACAAAATGCCTTCTGGTGGCAATGTAAAGTTTTTTTTCATTATCCCATGGGTGAAACATGTCTCCTACTTTGTTTTCTAGCTGCACTGCTCCGTACTTTCAGCTTTTTGGGCTTTGAGATTGTGAGACCAGGGCATCCCCTTGTCCCCAAGAGACCAGATGCTTGCTTCATGGCCTACACGTTTGAGAGAGACTCAGCAGAAGAAGACTAGATTGCAATGTTTGCCTCTTTAGAGCTTTCTTGTTGTCTATAAAAGATGATTCTGTAGAAATTTTGTCAACATCTTATTCCAGTCTATCTTAACTCTTGTGTGACCCAGCTGCTTTGGTGGTGAGATGTTGAAAATTTCAGATTCCACATCTTTCTCTGGATTTTGTGCGCATGTCGTGGTTGTGCAAAAAAAAATAAATGCTCCCTCCAAATTTAGCAGTATATTTCTTGAAGTTTAATATTGTGTTTGTGATACTGAAGTATTTGCTTTAATTCTAAATAAAAATTTATATTTTACTTTTTTTATTGCTGGTTTTAAGCTGTTTAAAGACTTGCACTCTTGAAGAGGTGGCTCTGGAACTGCCCCAACCATTAAAGTTGCAGGTGTGGAAAGGCTTTGCTTGTTCTTTGCTTGACTGGAACTCATGGGTGTGCTCTGACAGAGCTTGGAATAATCCAGAAATCTTGGAAAAGTCTATTTTAGTGAGTAATTAGCAGATGTGCTAATTAGGAGCAGTGCTTGCCTGCTCTGCCAGTGTTTTGTAGGATATTCAGCGTGTGATTTCATTGGGAAGTCTCAAGTGGAACATGATCAGCTCAACCCATGGTTGCTTTAAATACCAAATGTGCAACTTAAATACCTGGAATTTTATGGTGTTCCTGTAACAGTGCAGCCTTCCCAGTGTGTGCAGGTGACTCCAGCAACTGTGGCTGTGAGCTGGGAAGGTTTGTGGCACTCCTGCGGCTCAGTGGTGTCACCAAGGATTCTTGGGGGGGTTGAAGGGTGAGGTGGGGGCTGTGCTGGGGCTCCCTTGGTGTTCAGGGGTGAAAGGGGCTCCTTGGGATGCTGGAATTAACAAACCTTGGACTGAAGTTACAACAAATAAGTCTCCAAAGGGGCTGAGCTTTAAAATGTGGTACTTCCATGTTTTTCCATACTTGAAGGTTTGTTTGGAGCTGATCAATCTTTCCTCCATAAAACCTTGGAGCAGGGAATCCTTGCCACGGGTTTATTTCACCAGGTTCTGCTGGGTGTGAGTGAAGTCTCTTGAGTGCTGTGAAATGTTTGAGTGAGGCCCTAAAGTTTCCCCCACAGCCCATCCCTGGGCTCAGCAGTGCTGGGATCCCATGGAACACACTGAAATATTCCCTGAAACTCCTCGGAGATGCAGCACAGAGTAATTGGGGTGTGTGAGCTGTGATGCGCTGCAAAGTGGGCTCGTTAAAATTGGCTCTTCCCAATTCTCTCCTGGACCTACAGTTGTGCTGGTCCTGGAGGGAGTTTTGGAAGGCCAGTGACAGTGGGAAACTGCTCAAAGCTGGGCTGGGAGAGGTTTGGCATGGAGCTCAGGGCAAGGTTCTGCCCCCCGAGGCTGCTGGGCACTGCCCAGGCTGCCCAGGGAATGGTGCCAAGGCTGCCAGAGCTGCAGGAGCTCCCAGGGCTGCTCAGGGTGGGGGTGTTGGGAGCAGGGGCTTCACTGATGATCCCTGGGAGTCCATCCCAGCTCAGAATATTCCAGAATTTCATGGTAGTGGCATGACCAGGGGAGTGTGTCCTTGTTTTTCTCAACAGGCTGGCACAGGGCTGCTCTGGTTATCTGGAAAAATCCCTGTTTTCCTTTGACACATGTGCCATATTCTGCTCGCCACAGGGACAGGAGTGTGGAATGTGCCTGGTCCTGCCTCCATGGGATGTTTTGCTGATTTTGGATGCTCCTGGCAGAAGGGGAGGGGGTCACCCACGCTGCAAACCAGAACTGGGGGGGCTGAGCAGGAGACAGGGGAGCAGGTTTGGCTTTGTCTCCCCGGGATGATGAGCTGTGCCCTGGCCTTTACTGCCCTCTGGTAGCCACGGCAAATACTGCAGGAGCCACAGGGGCAGCGGGGTTGGGCTCTCCCGGGACACCTGCAATGAGATCTGAGCCGCATTTCTGTGCCAAATACTGCAGGAGCCACAGGGGCAGCGGGGTTGGGCTCTCCCGGGACACCTGCAATGAGATCTGAGCCCCATTTCTGTGCCAGGCTTGATGGGGTCCAGCCTGGGCAGGGAGAGGCTGCACTGGGGGATTTGGGTGCTGCAAACCAACCATGGGACTGAGCTGTTCTCTGCAGGGTCCCAGCTCTGGCTTGGTTTTGTTTTTTGGAGCACAGGGACTCTCTGCAGGGTCTCAGCTCTGGTTTAATTTTTGTTTTTTGGAGCTCAGGGACTCCTAGGAGGAATCCTCCCCATTCCAGCCATGCCCCAGGCTCTGGTGGCTGCCCTGGGGAGCCACTGCCACATCCATGGGCACAGCAGCTGTGGGAGGCTCTGTCCCACTGCTGTCAGGTGATGGAGTCCCTGAATCATGGAATTGTTTAGGTTGGAAAAGCCTCCTCAGACCATTGAGTCTGACCCCATCACCACTAAGCCATGTCCCCAAGTGCCACATCCACACTGAACACTCCCAGGGATGGTGACTCCAGCACTGCCCTGGGCAGCCTGTGCTGATGCCTGAGCACTCTCAGTGAAGGAAATTTTCCTGATACCCAGCCTAGATGGCTGTGAGTGAATCAATAATTGCTGAGGAATAACTAAAGTCACCTTCACCATGCTGGTCCCTCAGCATGGATTTGGGGACTGGGTCCAGGTCCCACGTGCTGCCAGGTGTTTCCCAGCAAGGAGCAGATGCCACAGCCCTGCCTTGGTGCCCATGAACTCACCTGAGCTGTTCACCAGAGCCCATGGAGGCTGTTCTGGGTAATCACCCCCATCCAGGGCAGTTTGGCTTTGTGTTTCCCTCTGGATCCATCCCTGGAGTGTGTAATGCTGGCAGAGAAGCACATAAAGGAGCAGTGTTTGAGAGGCTTGGCTCCAGGTTTTATTGAAGCTGTATTTTTCCTTTTAAAATGTCATTTTTATTAGTGACTCTGCCACAAATTGTCTCTGGGAGGCACAGGCTGAAGGAGCTGTTGGTTCTCAGGGTGAGCTGTGATGGGTAGCTTTGAGTGTAATTCAAAACAGCAAAAACCTGGTGGCTGCAAAAAGGCTCTGAGAGGGTTTTGTTCACAGTCTGAACCCCATAAACTTTATTTGAGATTCTCAGTCACTAAATTGATGCCTGGGACTCCCATCCAGCTGCCTTTCCTCAGGTGCTCTGATAAACCAGACTTAGAGTATCAAGCAAAAATTGTTTGAAGGTAAAAGCCCTGTGGTTTTACACACTTCATCATCCATGGGTTTGGGTTTGTAGAGCTTTCCCAGTGAAGACCTATTGAGATTTCTCAGGAACTGGTGGATTTCATAGAATCATGGAATGATTTGGGCTGAGAGGACCCTAAAAATAATTTAGTTTCAATTCCCCTGCCATGGGGAGGGACAGGTTTGGCCAGGGACAGGTTTGGCAAGGCCCTTGTGAGCTTTAGGACACCTTTGGGTGGGCTCTTCTGGAGGTTGTTTAGGGAGCATAGAGAACCTGGGTGACCTGGTAAAGGGTGTGTTCAGTGACCCCCTGGAAATACTGGCAGCACAGCCACTCCTCCAGGCCAGGGCTGACCCCAGCCCCAGCCGAGTTCTCTGCAAACCTCAGCAGCAGCAGAGCCCTCTTGATCTGCAGCCAGCTCTGGAGCAGCTCCAGGCTCTTCCTGCTCCTGGCAAAGAGCTCCTGGCGTGGTCCCCAGAGCAGCACCTGCAGGATTGCCCTGGCCTGCAGGATGGACACCCTCTGGTGAGGATCCCTGTGCAGCAGCAGCGAGGCCAAGCGCTTCAGTCCCGCTGAGTAGATGGACAGTGAGGGGATTTCAGGAAGCCTTTTGCTTCTAAAGTCCAAAATGTTCTCCAGGGAGATGTCCACGTGCAAGATCTGGTAGATCAGCCTGCCCAAGTTCAGCTCAGCTGCTGTTGGAGTGGAAGGTGCAGCCAGAGCGTGGCTCCAGTCCAGTTCCTGGCTGCTGGAACTAGGTCTCTGCTTCTCCTGCACTTTGAAGAAGTTGCTGATGAGCAGCCGTGGAAGGGACAGTCCTGGCAGCTCCTTCTGCTTCTGAGGGGGACACGGGCACTGCACCAGCAGCAGGTTCTCAGGGCACAGGTCCCCCTGGACCACGTTCTGCTCCCGGAGGTGCTCCAGCCCCATGCAGAGCTGCAGCAGCAGGAGGCAGCCCAGGCGCTCGTAGTGCCCGGGGCTGCTCCTGTGCAGAGCGTGGGAGCCCTTCACAAACTCTGCCAGGGTCTGCTGGGGAACCTCGGCACAAAGGAGCACCTGCAGGAGGGGCTGGGGGGCAGGACAGGCTGGATGCTCTCTGGAAGGGCTCTGTGCTCCAGGGATTGCTGGCAGCAGCAGCTCCCGGGGGAGGCGGTCGGTGAAGCGGCCGAGCAGGCGCTGGAGGCTGCAGTGGGTGCCCAGGGAGCTCTGCACGGCCAGGCTGGAGCAGCACGGCTTGGGGACCTGCAGGGACACACAGGACAGGGCCAGCTGTGCAAGGACAGCTGTCCTGGGCTTGGGACACCATGCCAGCTCAGGGCCACCAGCCCTGCTGTGACCCATATGTGGTGCTGCACCCTCCGAACACAGGACTGGGGCATGTGCTGGCCCCTCTGGCTGAGTTGGCAGGACCTGTCCCCCAGCAGGGCCATTTTTGATATGTCCCTTGGTCCCCCCCAGGCTGAAGCAGCACGGCTTGGGGACCTGCAGGGACACACAGGACAGGGCCAGCTGTGCAAGGACAGAGCCTTGTCCTGGGCTGGGCAGAAAAAAACAAGTGTAGAAGGTGGGTATGCTGAAATAATGAAGTTAGGGAGGAGTATTCAACCGACCACTTGTATCTGTGAAGAGCAAGGCCTGCTGTGACCCACATGTGGTGCTGGGGTCCCCCTGCACCCTCTGAACCACCCAGGAATGGAGCCAGATCTGGGACATGAGGGTGCTGCAGCCCCCACATGGGCTGCACTCTCCTCCTGCTCTCCTGGGCAGCCAGCTCTGCTCCAGCCTCTCCTCTGCTCGTGGTGGCCCCTCTGGCTGAGTGAGCAGGACATGTCCCCCAGCAGGGCCATTTTGGATGTGTCCCTTGGCCCCCCCAGGCTGGAGCAGCGCAGCTTGGAGACCTGGAGGGATGCACAGGACAGAGCCAGCTGTGCAAGGACAGAGCCTTGTCCTTGGCTGGGCCACCCTGCCAGCCCTGCTGTGACCCACACATGCTGCTGGGGTCCCCCTGCACCCTCAGAACCCAGGAATGGAGCCGGAGCTGGGACACGAGGGTGGGCTCTGATCCTGCTCTCCTGGGCAGCCAGCTCTGCTCCAGCCTCCCCTCTGGCTGAGCTGGCAGGACATGTCCCCCAGCAGGGCCATTTTGGATGTGTCCCTTGGCCACCCCAGGCTGGAGCAGCAGGGACACACAGGACAGGGCCAGCTGTGCAAGGACAGAGCCTTGTCCTGGGCTGTGACCCACACATGGTCCTGGGATCCCCCTGCACCCTCTGAACCCAGGAATGGAGCCAGAGCTGGGACATGAGGGTGGTGCAGCCCCAGATGGTCTCTCCTCCTGCTCTCCTGGGCAGCCAGCTCTGCTCCAGCCTCTCTTTTGCACATGCTGGCCCCTATGGCTGAGTTGGCAGGACAAGTCCCCCAGCAGGGCTGTTTTTGACGCGTCCCTTGTCCCCAGGGGAAGTGTCACCCTCACCAGCCAGCCCTGCCAGCAGCACTGTGTCATCCAGCAATGCAGAAGTAGCTGCAGGAAGGGGAAGTGGCCCCAGTGTCATGTTCCGTGGATAAACCAACACTCCTGGATCTCCTAGCTCCCTCTGCACCACCCAGACCCCTCACCCTGATCCCCCCTTACCTTGGCTGCCAACTGCAGCTGGCTGTGCTGGAAGGTGAAGCCCACCCTGAAGTACCAGGCGTCCCCGCTCTGGCAGCAGGGCTGGGGGTCCAGGACACCGAGGGCTGCCCAGCGCTTGCCCAACAGCTCTGCCTCCAGCAGCTGCTGCCTCTCCTCGGGCCCCAGCAGCTGCTCCTGCAGCAGAACCGAGAGCCGGGCCAGGGCGGCCTCCTGGCACCCCAAAACCACCCCAGAGACCCCGGCTGGGCTCTCCAGGAGCTGCCCCAGCTCCCCATCCCCTGTCCCGAATGTCAGCTCCTTCAGGCTGATGGAAGGGGCTTTCTGGGGGCTGCTTGGCGGCAGCGGCTCCACCAGGCTTTGGGATTTGCTCAGGGGCTTCTTGGAGGGTCTGTCCTGCGGGGGAGCCCCCTGTGCTGCGGGGATGCTGTACAGGATGCTGCCAGCCCGAGGCTCGGGGTCGTCATGGGATGGTGCGGGCGCCGGGAGGGACTCGGCTCGCTGGAGCTGCTTTTTGGGCAGGGGGGGCGGCAGCGGGTCCGGCTGGGCCCGGGGGAGGGGTCTCACAGCGCCCTCCCCCCGGCTGGCCTTGCGGGGAACGAGGTGGGCACGCAGCTCGCCTGGGGAGGGACGGACAGAGTGACAGGACAGACGGGACAGAGGAGAGGAGTGGGGTGGGATGGGATGGGATGGGATCCATGGGATGTGTTGGGGTGAGATGGGATGGGATGGGATGGGGTGGGATGGGATGGGGTGGGGTGGGGTGGGATGGGATCAATGGGATGGGATCAATGGGATGGGATCGGATCCATGGGATGGGATGGGATGGGATGGGATGGGATGGGATGGGATGGGATGGGATGGGATGGGATGGGATGGGGTGGGATGGGGTGGGTGGGATGGGATCAATGGGATGGGATCCATGGGACGGGATCAATGGGATGGGATGGGATTGATGGGATGGGGTGGGATGGGGTAGGGCAGGTGGGATGGGAGTACAGCACGTTGTTTTTTGCCCCCTGCATATTTCCAGCCCCAAAGCCACACCAGAACCAGCCAGAGGGGAGACACAGGGGGGAGGACAGGGCCAGCAGTGCCACTGCCCGAGGTGACACCGCAGCACGCAGGGGCACGGCAGGGTCAGGGGGTCACTCACCCACGTTGCTGTAGATGAGGGCCGAGCTGGGGCAGCGAGGGGGGCACCCCCCCGGCGTGTCCGGCATGGGGGTGGCGGCTCCGGGGGCAGCCGGGTCCGGGCTGGCACTGCAGAGCACAGAGCTGGCCCTGCACGGGCCGGGACAGCGTCACCCCCGGCTCCCGCTGCCTGTGGGGCCGGCCCAGGGGAGGAACACACACAAAAGGGGAAGCAGCGGCCTGGGGAGCCTTGGCGGGGCGGTTTTGGGGATAAACACGGGGAGTTTGGTGGCCCAGTGACCCCAGTTGTCACGCTGGGAAATCCTGGGGGTGGGAGATGCCCCAGGGGCTCCACACGCATGGGACACACCCAGGTGTGCCCAGGGCCTGATGTGGCACCGGTGGTCCCTGCAGGTGACCCCAGGGAGGGCACAGCGCTGGTAGAGGTGTGGGACAAGAGCAGGAAAGGCCTTTGAGACCCCCCAGCCAAGCCTGGGGGGCAGGACAGGGGTCTGGGCATGGGGAGGGGGCCCGAAGGAGGAGGGCACTGGGATGGAGCCGCTGGTTTCACTTCCCTGTCCCACTGTTGAGCTCTGACTGCTGCCACCAGCGATACTGAAACCACGCTGGCTTTGTCTAAACCTCCCCATTCTGCTGGAATACCCAAAGCTCAGCTCTGGCTGAACAACCCCAGCTGGTGCCCCCAACTCCCCAGTGCCCCCCAGGCCCCACAAAACACTGGGTTGGGACAGCAGCCATGCTGAGAGCAGCTCCTTCCCCTTTGCAGACCCTGGGTACCTGTGAGGTGTCCTTGGGGGCAGGGAGGTCCCGCGGGGCTCCAGCTGCACATCCCGGAGCCGCAGCAGCTCCCGGTGCCCATCCCAGCCCCTCCTGGTGCTGCCCATGGCGCTCGGGGCTCGCCCTGTGCTGCCTCCCGGCCTGGCAGGATGTGCTTTCAAAACCTGTGCTGGGCTCGGCTCAAGGAAGCTGGGCTTGGCTCAGCAGGGCTTGGTTCAGCTGGGCTTGGTTCAGCTGGGCTTAGCTCAGTCGGGTTTGGCTCAGCTGGGTTTGGTTCAGCTGGGCTTAGCTCAGTCGGGTTTGGCTCAGCTGGGTTTGGTTCAGCCAGGCTTAGCTCAGTCGGGTTTGGCTCAGCTGGGTTTGGCCTTGCCTCCCCACAGCCCCCGGAGCCCCCTGGCACTGCCCTGGTGTCGCAGACGTCTTTTATGAAAAATCATTTCCTTAGGTTTTTTCTCCTGAGAAGCTGAGAGGCCTCAGGAACAAAATGTAAACATTGATTATCTGCTGCTGTGGAATGCAACAGATGCATCTGGGATTGGTCTCATGTTGTTGTTTCTAATTAATGGCCAATCACAGCGAGCTGGCTTGGATTCTCTGTCCGACACACAAACTTTGTTATCATTCTTTTTCTATTCTTAGCTAGCCTTCTGATGAAACCTTTTCTTCTATTCTTTCAGTATAGTTTTAATATAACATATATCATAAAATAATAAATCAAGCCTTCTGAAACATGGAGTCAGATCCTCATCTCTTCCCTCATCCTCAGACCCCTGTGAACACCGTCACACCCCGGCCATGTCACTGTGTCACCGTCAGTGCCACCTGTGGGTTTGTGTCCCTCCAGCTGCTCCTCCTTCCTGGATGGCTCCAGGGATGGCTTGAAGGGTGGCAGCTGCTCTGAGGAGGGGATTGCCCCCCAACCCCCCCTCAAGTCACATAATTAATTCCCCCTACATAATTAAATCCCCCTTCCTCTGGGTTATTACTCTGGAGGGGGTTAGCAAGGAGGTATATTTTAATTTTCTTCCATGGACTGAGGTTGTGGGTTCAGTTCCTGAACCCACAGGTCAGAGTTGGAGCTGATGATCCCTGTGCTTCTCTTCCAACTCAGAATATTCTTTGATCTGTGATCTTTTTGCTGGGATTTCCTGCAGCCATTGCACGAGAGGAGCCCAGCCCTTGGGAAAAAAACCCTTTTTTTGTTTGTTTGTTCGGGTTTTTTTGTTGCTGTTTTGGTTTTTTGGGGTTTTTTGGGTTTTTTTTTTTTGGGGTTTTTTTTGTGTCCCAGAGCTTTACAGATGCTCAAAGTGCACCAAGTGACCCAACTCAGGTGGAGAAAATCCTCCCATTGGTGTCTGTCCCCTCTAGGAAAAAGTAATTTTTTAAACACTCTAAAGCCCAAATATTTCAATATTTCCTCCCTGTGGGAAGGGAGCTGCAGGGATTTCTCCTGGGGGCAGCAGGGTTGGGATGAGCAGCCTTTGGGAAATGTGGATTTCCATGAGGAAAACAGAAAATTCCACTTTTTGAGCCCAAGAACAGCAGGACCCTGGGTCCAGGCACCTCTGCAGGGATTTGGGGGCTGGGGTAGGACTGGGGGTGCTGGGAGCCTGCAGCCACCCCTGTGAGGAGCCCACAGCTCCCTCCCTTGTATTTATTTCTGTATTTCCCAGGGTTGTTGCTGTTGGCTGGGGCTGTTTCTGGGTGCTGAGGCCGTGTGTGAGGGCTGATAAAAAACCCTGTGGGGCTGAGTCACGCTTGGATCCAGCTCAGGGAGGAGGAGCAGGGCTCTGGGAGGGGACAATCTGCACTGTCCACCCCACTTTGCACCAGCAACCCAGACTGGTTTGGGTTGGAAGGGACCTCAGAGCCCACCCAGTGCCACCCCTGCCATGGCAGGGACACCTCCCACCATCCCAGGCTGCTCCCAGCCCTGCCCAGCCTGGCCTTGGGCACTGCCAGGGATCCAGGGGCAGCCACAGCTGCTCTGGGCACCCTGTGCCAGGGTCTGCCCACCCTCCCAGTGTTAGAAGCATCACTGTTTTTCCCTAATGAATAAAATTACCTTTAAGAAGTACTAAAAAATGGTAGGAATAAAATGACAGAATTCCTGCCATCCTGTGACCCTGCCAAGCTAGAGAGGAATGGCCAGGAAAGAGGAGCAGCCAGGAATTGCCTTTTAGCTGTGAAATTCCTCATTTGTCTTACTCCAACCAAGTTTTTGCCAAGTTTAAAAGCCACCCAAGCCTTTAACAAGGATGCTTGTTTCCTTTCGCCAACTTATGCAGGACTGTGCAAAATTCTGATTTAGTGGAGCATCCATGAATCCTTTGGTGGGTTCTGCTGCCTGTTCCAGGTGGATAAATCAGCTGCAGGACACGGCTCTGGTGGCACTGATGGCACTGATGGCACTGATGGCACTGACGATATTTGCAGACTGGTCCAGGAGCTGCTGAGCCCTTTTCCCCCTGGATTCTGGGACTGATGCAGGGAAGCTTTTCTTAGCTCCAGCCTTTTTGCTTTGTAAGGAAATTGATTTCTCTTCCCAGTGGGAGATAGGATCTTTAATCGCAGCCTCTGGAAAATGGTATTTTTCTAATTGTCTTTATTCTTTTTGCTGTTTTTTTTTTACCATGACATCGTTCAGCAGCCCGAGGGTGCTGTGGGGATGCTCCGAGCTCAGCTCAGGGCTGATCCCTGGGGCACTGAACCCACCCGGGGGCTCTCTCAGCATCTCCATCCTGCACCATCCCCCCAAAAGGAGCAGGGGGTTCAGTCCTGCCTCCCACACCCTCGGGCACAGGCAGGAGCTGCAACCTCAACCCTTCACCTCCCCGTGCCAGGAAACTTGAAGCAGGAAATGAGAGAAAAACCCCAATTTCCTCCTTCGTCTCACGGCAGATCTCCCTTGTGGGGCCTGCAGCCTCACGGTTAATTTGGCACCCAGAATCACCTCCCTCGTGTGGTGGGGAGGGAATGGGAGCCCCCCCGGACCCCAGGGAATTTTTGGGGCTGGAATTCCGAGCTGGAGTGACCCAGGGCTCGTTTCTCCAGCAGATGGAGGCATTGCTTTGCTGCCACATTTCTCTTCAGCGAGAAAAGCAAGGCACAGTTCTTCCCAAGGATTTCTGAGACTCACATTCTCTGAACCTCAGAGAAAGGGAGAACACAATTCTTATCACTTGCTGTGCCTGTGTTGTGCCCAAGTGGAATACAATATTGTCCTAGAGTGATATTATGATGCTTGTATCAGTTCTGTTGATGCTGGATATCATGTTCTGTGCCTTCTAGACTGGCTCTGAAGAGTGAAAGTTTTGTTTTGTTTGGTTATCAGCTGCTCTCCCATGGCTGGCAGGACAGACAGACGGGGCAGTACATGGTGCTGCTTTTGCTTTTAGCTTTGCTCTTGCTCGTTTCTGCTTTGCTCCTGCTTTTTGCTTTTCTCATTAGTTAGTTTAGCTAAGCAGTCTGAATTTTCCCTGGAATGTTTTTTCTTTCCCTTTCTTGGAATCACTCAAACCTGCTCTGGACTGGGACCTGGGAACACCGAGAGTTTGCACCTTGTGGCTGCAGCAGCTGCCCCAGCACAGGAGGGACTGAGAACAGAGCGACCACCCCCGAGAGAGACTTTCTGAATTTGTCATCTTTTTCAGAGCAGTGAAAGAGTGGTGTCATCTGGTATTGTTCATTCTGTGTGCTGGGGGTGTTGTGCCTGTTAAATAAACAGGTTCTTTCCACTTCTCTCCAAGGAATCCTTCCCAAACCAGCTGGGGGAAAGAGCTGGGGTTTGCTTTCTGGAGGGGCCCCTTTGGAAGTTTTCTCCCAAATTTGCCCTAAACCAGGACAAATATAGAGATTATTTATCCAAAGTGAAGATGTTTTGTTTCCTTGGCCTATCAGGCCTAACTCTGTGTGTATGTTGGGACTGTGAGCTAAGAGTCACGAGATTCTGGGCAGTGTAAACAGTTGTGTGCACAGTGAGTGCTTGGCAGATTGAGTTTAGATAAAATGTATATAGTACAGTTGTTCCAGACTGCAAGGCAAGATGTGTTCTATTACCATCTGTATGGCAGTTGGCTTCTGCTAATAGGGCTGTTTTCTTTATCTCTTCCACAATCACTCCTCCCTCAGGAGGGGACACCTGCTGATAACAGCCATTGAATGTCACTGCATGACTGATAGGAACTACAGCATCCCATTGGGAGATGTGAGCCCAGAGGGAGGAGCCAAGCATTCCTGCCTGGATATAATCTGGAGATTCTGGAACACCAGCACGGCTTCTCCACTGGATTCCCCAGAGGAACAGCAGCTGCCTCTTCTTCCACTGGAGCTTCAGAGGAAGAGACTGCACCTTTCTACAGGATCCCTGCTCCAGCAGAGCCACCCCTGACACTGCAGGACTCAAGGTGCTGCCTTTGCACCCTCCACTTTTGGCACATCCTCCTAAACACTGCATTAATAATTAATAATCAATTAATAGCAGCAGCAGTCCGTTAGCACACGTGCATTAATCATTTATTAGTTATTAGTATGGACTTTGGTATCCACTGGGAGGTGGTTTCATGTTGTTTATGTGGGGTTTGTGGGACTGATGGTGGGGATGGACTCAGGGGCTGCAAATCCCAGCAGAGCCCTGGGAAGGGGGAAAGTCTGCTGGAATTCCAGCGGCTTCCCAGCTTGCAGCAGGTCTGGAGAGCTCAGAGCTGTGAATTCTGGTGCTCCTGCCCTTTCCAGCTCCTGCTCAGGCTCTGCCCACTGATTTTGCCTTTTCTTATTGAGACACATGGGGAAGAAAAGGGGGAGAAAAACCTAAATGAGCCACAAAAGTCGCTTTTTTCCTGGGGTTTTTTTTTGTTTTTTTTGTTTTTTTTTTTTTTTTTTTTTTTTTGTTTTGCTCACAAATACATCTGACATGCTCATTACATAGAAAACTGTGCCAGGTCTGCACTGCCCTTTGCTCCCACTGTGAGGTCCATGCCCAACCCCCTCCCTGCCCTCCCACCCCCCTCCCCAAGGATAAAAAAACCCCAGACACCAAACAGGACCCTGGGAGGACACGGCATGCATGGCTGGGGGCGAGGGGCACCAGGCATGAGGGGCCACGGGGACAGACAGACAGACCCACGGCAGGGAGGGATGGACATGGATGGATGGATAAGGATGGAGATGGATGGATGGATGGATGGATGGATGGATGGATGGATGATGGATGGATGGATGGATGGATGGATGGATGGATGGATGGATGGATGATGGATGGATGGATGGATGGATGGATGGATGGATGGATGGATGGACGGATGGATGGATGAGGGATCGATGGATGGATGGATATGGATGGATGGATATGGATGGATGGATGGATGGATGGATGGATGGATGGATGGATGGGGGAACCCTGTAGCAGCAGAACAGGGCTGGGGGGATGTTCTGAGCAGCCACTTGTGCCCCACAAAGCTCCCAACTCCTCAGATGCTCTGGCGCCCATCAGGGAATGCACAGCTGCTCCCTCCAGCTCCCAGCCTGACCATCACTGGCTGGAGAAGGGATATCCAGGTGGGGAATATCCCTGCAGGAATGGAGACAAAGGTGGGACCTGCAGCAACCCCCAGGGTGCACATGGGAGGAGGAAGAGGAGGAGGAAGCAATGAACTCCCTGGATCCTCCAGGTTACACCCAGGCTCTTCCATTCCAGCTTCATTCCTTCTCCCTCACACAAGAATTCACGTCCTGAGGCAGAGCCAGGGCACAGCCTGGGAAGGGGTGGGATGGGAAGGCAGGAACCACCCCTGTGGCAGCAGGAGCAGCCCCAGGAACGTTGCCCCGTGGTCCTTAGCGTCGGAGGGTGCAGGATCTGGGATGGAGGTGTCAGCTAGGATGTTCTCCTGGACTGCTTCTTCCCAGCATTTCTCTCCTCTTCTTTCCTGGGCCATAGGGCCTGCCTGCACAGGATGAGCCAGGTCCTGCTCTCCTGCAGATTTTGACTTTGCAACTCCAAAAAAATGAACCCAAAAGTGCCTTTTGAACCCACAGGAATCCCAACCTCCCACTGGGTGTATGCAGAGATGGGGGGGCCTTGCATCACCCTGGGGTTGCTTTTCCTTATTTTAATGATCTTGGCCTCATTTTGCCTTTTTTTCCCTTTTTTTTTTCTTGCTGACACCTCTTTAGAGCCTGGCCCTGGAGGGTTATTATTGCTTGTGCAGAAGTGTCCCCGGGCACCCACATTGGCAGATGCTGGATCTTAAATCCATGGAGGAAAAGCTCTCAAGGCACATCTGTGCCCGGGAGGGGGGGGTCTGTCTTTGCCAAGGGGCTGGGGGACCCCTGAGCTTGGCACAACCTCCCCAGTCCCGCATCGCCCCGGAAGACATTTCTCTTGGAAATTAATTAAAAAAAAAAATCAGACCAAAACCCCCACCAACAACAAGAAAAGAACCACAAACAACTACCAGGAAAGTTTTCTGAAGAGTCCCTTACAAAAAAAGGGAAAGGGTGGGGGGAAAACAAGGAGCATTTTTCTCCCAGGCCCAAACACTGCTGATCTTTTGGCTCAAAGAAATGCATAGTTGGTAGCAAAAACTTCGCTACATCAGGAGCCCCTGGGACAGCCCCTGAGCTCTGAGGGCTCTCCACAGGGCTGGGACATTGGGGTCATCCCTCCCCGACCCTGAGGTCCCCACGGTTCTGACCCTGCTGGCTTGTGGCACCTCTGTCTCCAGCCATGTCCCAGCACAGCAAGGTCACTCTGCCAGCTCTGGGACACGGCCGGTGCTCCCGCAGCCCTCCCAGCCTGGGGCTGGGCTGCAGAAAATGGTTCTCCTCTGAGAGAGGCTCATATCATCTTCATGTTGAACTTCCTGGCCCCTCCCTGGCCGGTGGTGGTGGTGGGACCATCCACCTTGCGGAAGGAATATTCCACGGAGAAGTTGTTCTTGTGCTGCCCCCGTCCGCGGCTCCAGACGAAGAGCAGGAGGAAGCAGAAGAGCACCACGCCCAGGAAGGTGATGCAGCCCATGGCCGTGGAGACCAGGATGGTCTTGAGGTCCAAGGTGAACTTCAAGAAGACCTGGGTGTTGTTGTGGAAGGTGTCGTTGAAGTCGCTGAGGTACAAAGTCCGGTTGGCGAGGTGGGCGCTGTCAGCCGGGCGCCCCTTGACTGTCAGCGTGGCGAAGTAGGTGTCATTGCCACCTGCGTTGCTGGCGATGCAGATGTAGGTGCCACTGTCCTGCACCTGGGCAAAACGGATCTCCAGGGTGCCCCCGGGCAGCACCGTGGCCCGGCCCGTGCTGCGGGTGGTGATCATGCGGTGCTGGGGGGACACCCAGGCGATGGAGGGGTCAGGCTCGCCATCGGCGCGGCACAGGAAGGACACGGACTGTCCCTCCCGCGCCGTCACGTGCTGCAGCTTCCGATCCCGGATCTTGGGCTTCTGGCAGGTGAAGTACTCGAAGAGCACCGAGTCCGGGAAGTCGCGCAGGGCGTTGCCCTGGATTTCGGGCGGTGAGGAGCACATGGGCTGCTGCCCGTCGAAGTTGAGCGTCTTGCGGCGCTGCAGGATCCAGAGGAGCCGGCAGTCGCAGGCCAGGGGGTTCCTGTCCACCCGCAGCGTCTCCAGCGTGTTGACCGAGTGGAAGGTGCTCTCCTCCAGCGTGGACAGGAAGTTGCTGGAGAGGTTGAGCAGCCGGATCTGTCTCAGGCCAGAGAAAGCCTGCGGCTCCACAGACACCAGGAGAGCGCCCACGATGTGGAGCTCCTGAAGCCGGATGAGGTCTTTGAAGGAGCCCTTCAGCACAGTGCTAATGGGGTTGTAGGACAGGTTAAGGTACCGCAGGTACACCAAGTTCCTCAAGGCAGCGGCGGGCACGGCTGTGATGTTGGTGTAGGTGATGGAGAGTGAGGTGAGGTTCAGGCCCTGGAAGCTGGTGGGGGACACCTCCTCCAACAGTGGCCAGTTGTCAATCTCCAGCTGCAGGAGGTTGTAGAGCTTCTTGAAGTTCTGGTCCTCCAGTGCAGAGATGCTGAGGTGCCGGAGCCGCAGCACCTCCAGGTTCTGGAGGTAGGACAGCGACTCGGCCGAGATGGAGGTCAGGTTGCACTTCTCAATGGTCAGCTGCTCCAGGCCCAGCAGCCCCGAGAAGGCGCGCTGGGAGATGTACACCAGGTCATTGTCACCCACCTCCAGGCTCTTCAGGTTGCGCAGGTCCTGGAACATGTAGTCCAGCAGGATGACCAGCTTGTTCTCGCTGATGTCCAGCAGGGTCAAGTTGGTCAGCTTGGTGAAGACCCCCGGGGGGATGAGCTTGAGCTGGTTCCCCCGCAGCCGCAGCGTCTGCAGGTTGAACAGGTTGCTGAAGGCGCCGGGCTCCACATTGGAGATGATGTTCTCGCTGAAATCCAGCTCCTCCAGCAGCGGGTAGGGCGCCAGGTCGCCGGGGTTGAGGCAGCGGATGCGGTTCTTGTTGAGCTCCAGCACGCGGGTCTCGCTGGGGATGCCCTCGGGGATGGCGGTGAGGCGGCGGCGGTGGCACAGCACCGAGCGCAGCTGCGGCGCGCACTCGCAGCGCGCGGGGCACGCGCCCGCCCGCGGGGACAGCAGCAGCAGGGCCAGCAGCGGGAGCCACCATCTCATGGTGTGGGGCATGGTCTAGGGGCTCACTGCTGCGCTGCCATGTGCCTGTGACAGAGAGAGAGAGCAGAGTCAGCGGGGACAAGGTCATACCCTGTGACAGTGTTCATAGGGGTTCTTGGATGAGGGAAGAGACGAGGATCTGACTCCATGTTTCAGAAGACTTGATTTATTATTTTATGATATATATTACATTAAAACTATACTAAAAGAATAGAAGAAAAGGTTTCATCAGAAGGCTAGCTAAGAATAGAATAGCAAGGAATGACAACAAAGGTTTGTGGCTCGGCTCTCTGTCCGAGCCAGCTGGGCTCTGATTGGCCATTAATTACAAACATCCAACACGGGCCAATCACAGATGGACCTGTTGCATTCCACAGCAGCAGATAATCATTGTTTACATTTTCTTCCTGAGGCCTCTGAGCTTCTCAGGAGGAAAAATCCTAAGGAAACGATTTTTCATAAAAGATGTCTGCGACAGTACCCTATTGGAGTAATTACCAATACTGCAGACAGGACGTGCCTGAGCTTGTCTGGCCCTTGGTGCCTGTCGGAACTCAGTGCATCCCTCCGGGTGTCCAGAGTTGCCGAGGACCCCGCCGGGGGGGGCTTGGAGACCCTGGCACGCAGCCCAGAGCACCTGCGGGTTTGATTTTGACCCCTGGGATGTTCCAATTCTCTCTGCTGACACAGCTGTCATGCCCCATTCCCTCTGGAGACACAGCTGAGATGTCCCATTCTCTCTGGTGACAGAGGAAAGATGCCTCATTCGCTCTGGTGACACAGCTGGGATACCTCAATTCTCTCTGTTGACACAGCTGGGATGTCCCATTCCCTCTGCTCCTGGTGTGAGGTCTCATTCAGTGGCACAAATTATCCGAGGCCCCCCAGCTTGGAGGACTCCTGTAGGACAGGGGATGCTCAATGCCACATGTAGAGCCCAGTCCCCTGTCCCCATCCCCGTCCCCGTCCCCGCCCCATCCCTGTCCCTGTCCCCGTCCCCGCCCCATCCCCATCCCGGTCCCACCCTCTTGGATCTCTTGGATCCCAGATTAAGGCGGCCCCAGGCTCAATCTTTGCCGAGCAGGGATTAACACCGACCCCGCAGTGCCGTGCCCCGCCTGCCCTCCTTTCCTTTCCTTTTCAGGGATTAGCATTTGGCTGCCGCTTTCCCTTTTCTTTGCTTCCCCTTTCCCTCTCCCCGTCTCCATCCATGCCCCAAATCTGCCTGGAAACACCGCGGCAAACTCCTTTCCTTAATGAAGCACGGTCATTAACCTAATTAAGCGGCAGAGTTGCTCGGTTGGGTGTTTTTGAACCTTGCATGAGAATATTGGGGGTGCCAAGAGCAGAGCCAGCCCTGGGGAGGTGCAGGGAGTGGGGCACTGACCCCTCCAGCATGGGGGGCTTTGTGCCTTCATCCCACAGCACTGGGACAAACTGGGGGGTGGTCCCTGAGGGTTCCAGCCCTTCTGGCCCCCAGGGAGCCCCTCTCACATTCCCTTCTGTCCCTCCCAAAGCTGTCTGTGGGAGCCCAGCAGGATGTGGGGCGAGGCAAGAGGACAATGTGACATCTGTGGCTGCTCAAGGCCACCCCACCTCAGTGCCACTGCAGGTCCTCAGGGCCCAAAAGGTCCCCAAAAGGCCCGTTTTGAGGTGGCTGCTGCTTGGCTTAGAGGGGGACAGAAGCAGAGTGATGGGGACCCCAGATCCCCCAGAGAGGTGACACTGATGGAGCAGGGACATCAGGAACTGACCCAGCCCAGCATCTCCTGCTTCTCACACCCTCTGTGCTGGTAAAGGACACCCAAGGCTGGTGTCACCCTCCCTCCTGTCCCCAAGGGCTGGTGGCACATGGGACAGCCTCAGGGGGCTGTTACTGCCTCCCTGTGCTCAGGTTTTAGGGAAGGATGACATCTCCATGGATAATTTCCTGATCCCATTATCCCAGACAAGCAATCCCTGAGATTAAACCCATTGCCCAGTGCAATTCTGGAAGGATGGGAGATGATCTTTAAAGGAGAGTTTGGACAATGCTCTGAGGGATGCTCAGGGTGGGGTTGTTGGGGTGTCTGTTCAGGGCCAAGGGTTCGATTTGATGGTCCTTGTGGGTTCCTTCCCCTCAGGATATTCCAGGGTTCTGTGATCTTTTACAGACATGGGGATGTGGCACTGAGGGACAATGGTGTCCTTGGCAGTGCTGGGCTTGCACTTGACCTTTGATGGATTTCCAACTTCACCAATTCTATTCTGATTCTGTGACACCTTTTTCTTTTATTTTGTGTGAGTGTCTTAATTTTCCCACATTTCCCTTTTTCTTCCAACAAATCAAACCAAGAGGGAAGTGTCACCATTTCACACAACCACAGGATTGTGGATGCATCTGGGGGACGGGGGATGGGACCACCAACTCCACTGCTGCCCCTGCCCCTTTCTCCAGCACTGCTCAGCTTCACTCCTTGCCCCAAACCCCTTTTGGGGAGTGGAGGTCCCCAAATGCCATGTGGACACTGGAGCTGCCTGGCAGCACTTTGGGAAGGCTCTGCCTGGCTGGTGGCCCCAGGAACAAGTTCTGTGGTTACATAAATGAATTCATGGCACTTACAGGAGAAGGAGCCTCAGAGCTTTCATTTCCTTCTGCAGGTTCTTTCTCTTTCTTACCACTATATTGTCCCATAAAGGAGCCATCCTCATTGAACTGATCATTTACACCTTCTCCATAGTCAACTAAACTATCACCCTGAGCTGCCTCTGGGGTGAGTTGGGGGCAGCTCCCCTTGGTCCCCCTGGTTCTGGAGGCCCCACTCGTACTCTGCCCTGGGGCTGCATGGGAAGGATGCCCCAAGCACGACCTGCAAACCCACAGGACAAACCTCTCCCCATTTATTGTGATGCTTATCCATCCTATTCAGTCTCTACATTAAATAAATGTGCCCTGGAGCCCCTTTAATGTGTCTCCCTGCCAGCCCCGGGGGGATCCAACCCTTCCCCTCCCTGCCTGAGGCTCTGCCCTGTGTTCATTATGGATGAGCCTGGAGTAACCCAACTCCACTTTTGCTTCCTACTCCGGCCACCTGATCCTCTAAACAAAGCTCCAGCCCCACTGGAGTTGTTTTCCCTGGCAGATGGAGAGCGGGAGCCACAGCCCTGGGCTCAGCTTCCCTCTCCTGAGCCAGAGCATCAGCCAGCCCTGGGCTCACCTTCCCTATCCAGAGCCAGCCCTGGGCTCACTTTCCGTGTCCAGAGCCAGCCCTGGGCTCACTTTCCCTGTCCAGAGCCAGCCCTGGGCTCACCTTCCCTGTCCAGAGCATCAGCCAGCCCCGCTGCCCCCCAAACCTGGGCTCACCTTCCCTCTCCTGACCCAGAGCATCAGCCCTGCTGCCCCCCAGCCCTGAACTCACCCTCCCTGTCCAGAGCCAGCCCTAGGCTCACCTTCCCTATCCAGAACCAGCACTGCTGCCCCTCAACCCTGGGCTCACCTTCCTTCTCCAGAGCCAGAGCATCAGCCAGAGCTTCTCCAGAGCATCAGCCAACCCTGAACTCACCCTCCCTGTCCAGACCATCAGTCCTGCTGCTTCCCAGCCCTGGGCTCACCTTCCCTGTCCAGAACCAGCCCTGCTGCCCCCCAGCCCTGCTGCCCCCAACCCTGGGCTCACCTTCTCTGCCCACACCCAGCCCTGGGCTCACTTTCCCTCTCCATCACCCAGCCCCGCTGCCCCCAGCCCCAGCCATGGATGCTCCACTGCTCCCACAGCAAACCCCACATCTGGGCGAGCCATTCCCTGCACAGCTGGGCTCTGGAGCAAGGCTGGCTCTGCCTGGGTCTCTGCCGGCCCCAGCACACCCCGCAGAGGAGCTGCAGAGCCACCGTGTCCCTGCAGGGCCAGCGGGACCCTCTCGGTGCCGGGCGGAGCCGGGCTGGTTATTAATAGCTCATTACGGTGATTGTGCGGCGCTTTCCGGGCTCGCCCGGCCCCTGGGGAGGCAGGGCAATTAAGATCCAGAGCAAGGCCTAGATAGAGGCTCTTCTCCTCATTTAATTTGTTTTTAAAAATAACAAGCTTGCTGCGTGCAGCGCTGGGCACGGAGCCAGCAAAACCCGGGGCTGAGGGGCTGCGATGGGGGAAGCGGAGCAGAGCAATTTTGGACAATTTGTCAATTTTGTGAGCCCCTGGAGCTTTCCCTGCCTCATTCCCCACTTCCCTACCAGGATTTGTGACCACTGTGCTTGTTTTGTCCCAGGCACCAGCAGCACAGAGGAATTGCTGCTCTCCAACCACCCTGGCTTGGGGCTCCCCAGGGCAGCTGTGGCTGCCCCTGGATCCCTGAAGTGTCCCAGGCCAGGCTGGACAGGGCTTGGAGCACCCTGGGGTACTGGAAGTGGTCCCTGTCCATGGCAGGGTGGGATGAGATGGCTTTTAAGGTCTCTTCCATCCCAAACCATTCTGGGACTCCATGCAGGTGGGATTTTGTTACCTTCAAACAGCTCCTGCTCCTCTGGCACGAGCTTGGCCCTGCCAGCTCCTACAAGAGCAACTACTCCTCAGCTGCCATTATTTCTCCCTTTTTGTGAATAAAGACCAAAAAAATCAGACCAGGTTGCCATTTCCAGGTTCCCCTGCTCAGACATCACATGAGCACAGTCAGAGCAAGGTCTGGTTTTATCCTTCCTTTTATGTGCAGGATGTAAAATGCTCCTGCTGAGCTCTTCTCCTTCCAGCACCCCACTGCTGCTGCTCCAGGCCCATGGAGAGGGGCCAGGGGCAGCCAGGGGATGCTGCTGCATCTTTCCAGGGATGCAGGGAACCCCAGGAGAGCATGGAGACCCCAAAGCAGGGATGGAGCAAAGGAGCAAAACATGACTGTGGGATGCCCACCCTGAAAACACCAACGGGGCGATAACCCCAGTGCTCTGTCACACAGGGAGCTGCCAACACCTTGTGCCAGTGCCAGTGTGTCCCAAACTTGGCACGAGACAGGAGAGGGCTCCTACAAACACCAGCAGCAGCCAAGTGCTGTTGGGAACACCTCAAGCACTGCCCAGGCTGGCAGCTGAGTGTCCCCATGCCATCCCTGCTGCCTGGCTGCTGTCCCCAGCCCAGGCTGGCAGCTGAGTGTCCCCATGCCATCCCTGCTGCCTGGCTGCTGTCCCCAGCCCAGGCTGGCAGCTGAGTGTCCCCATGCCATCCCTGCTCCCTGGCTGCTGTCCCCAGCCCAGGCTGGCAGCTGAGTGTCCCCATGCCATCCCTGCTCCCTGGCTGCTGTCCCCAGCCCAGGCTGGCAGCTGAGTGTCCCCATGCCATCCCTGCTCCCTGGCTGCTGTCCCCAGCCCAGCTCTGTGCCAGGGGAGGCAATGCCAACCCTGCTGGGCTGTGCCAGCATCCTCACAGACTCTGTCACTCTGCTCAGCCCTTGTTTGGAGTGTCCAAACACCCCTGTGGTGCTCCCCAGCTCACTGAGATTGCTGCTGGAGCCCTCAGCCACACCTTCCAAAAACTCCCTTCCCCCTGTATGATTTTAGGCTGAAATGGCAAAAAATGAGAATCCCTGGGGTCTGCTCCATGCTGAGCTTCACTGGTGACACCATCCACACTGATGGTGACACCACCCACACCAGGGGCTGCTGGGGATCCCCTGGGGGTGTCCTGGCATCGTTCAGAGCTGGCAGGGCCCAGTTTGATGCCCAAATGTGAACTGGGTGCTGATGCCAACAATTCCCTGGCTCCAAGTCCACGAGGAAGGGAAAACTGCAGCCAGAGCTGCCCCAGGACAGAGCTCCTCCAGGCCCCAGCCCTGTGCCAAAGCCCATCCAGACCTCTGCTCCTTCTTCCCTGCTGGAAAACCCTGAGCCCTCAGTCACACCTTCCAAAAACACCCTTCCCCTGTATGATTTTAGGCTGAAATGGCAAAAAATGAGAATCCCTGCGGTCTACTCCATGCTGAGCTTCACTGGTGACACCACCCACGCTGATGGTGGCTCCAGGGGATCCCCTGGGGGTGTCCTGGCATCGTTCAGAGCTGGCAGAGCCCAGTTTGATGCCCAAATGTGAACTCAGGGAATCCAACTGTGTTTTTCTAGCTGTTGCTGCAGTTCAGAGCACAGCACAGTTCCCAGGGGCACTGAAATGAGGACCAAAGGTGACCTGTGCCACCCTCCAAAAACAAACCAAAAGCTCCTGCAGCTTTATTTTAGCCCTGGCCTCGAGTCTGCAAAGTCAGTGGGTTTGGAGCCACACTGAGCTTGGAAAATCCCCAGAAAAGACATGGGAGCATGGAGGGGATAGGGGTGATGGGGAGGAGATTCAGGAGCTTCCCTCAGACCTTTCCTGGCTCCTGGGGTGACACCAGCAGGCTTCTCCCTCTGCACAGGGCAGCAGAAAGATCCTGGCTTATGCTGGGGCATGGAGGGGATTAAATCAGAGCTGAGACAGAAACAGAGAGGCAGAAACTAGAGGGTCAAAGGAGGCCAGGGATGTGCCCAAGCCTCAGCTCTAGTGATCAGGCAATTAGCAAGCCAAGCATGAGAATAAATAATCCAGCTGAAACAGGGAGAGCAGGACAGAGCTGAGGGTAAAAAGGAAGGAAATCAATCACCAGACCAAATGGAGAATTATCCAGGAGAGAGTTATTCCTAATCCTATCAGGGGCTGGCTGGGAAACAAATTCTGCTGGCTCTGAGGCTCTCAGCACATTTTTCTGGGTCAGGGCTGGGCTGGGCTGGGCTGGAGGAGCAGAGGGAGAAGCAGTGGCTGGGTGGGCACTGAGGGCACTGAGCAGGGCCCTACAGAGCATCTCCCACCCCACAGGACCTGGGGAACTGTGGGAGCATCAGGGGGTCAGGACAGACGGAGATGAGAGATCTCTGCAGCCAGGTCTGGAACTTGTGGTTTATTGCAAAGGGCCTGGGTGCAGGGCCCTGCTGGGAGCTGCCAGCCACAGCTCAGAGCAGGCCCCAAAGAGGGAGAGAGAGATAAAGAGAGTGGTAAAGAGAGAATGAGAGAGTAAAAGAGAGGATCAGAGGGTGAGATTTGCGTTACAATACAATAAATCTTCTTCTGGCCTTGGAATTTGGGGTTTATTGCAAAGGGCCTGGGTGCAGGGCCCTGCTGGGAGCTCCAGCCACAGCTCAGAGCAGGCCTGAGAGGAGAGAGAGGTAAAGAGAGAGAAGGCAAGAGAGTGGTAAAGAGATGAGAGAGTGAGGAAGAGTAAAGAGGGTAAAGAGAGAGTAAAAGAGGACGAGGTTCCTGTTACAATACAATAAATCTTCTGGTCGTGGAACTTGGGGTTTATTGCAAAGGGCCTGGGTGCAGGGCCCTGCTGGGAGCTGCAGCCACAGCTCAGAGCAGGGCTGAGAGGAGAGAGGGGGAGAGAGGATGAGAGGGTAAGAGAATAAGAGGGTAAAAGGGTAAGAGCATAGAAGGATAAGAGAGTAAAACGGGTAAGAGAGTGAGGTTCTCATTACAATACAACAAATTTTCTTCTGTGTTGAATATTCTAATTCTCACTAACGAATGTAGTACAATATACAAATCCCATAGCACTTACATACACCCTAAAGAATCATTATATTACCATTACTGTGTTACATTTTAAACCCTAAAAACTCCTCTTTGGGCCCCGTCTGTCAAGCTAGTAGGGTCTGCTCAGACCCTTGGAGCTGCCTGCTAGCAGAGGGTGTTGTTCCATCAAAAGGGGATTACCTTCAGCCAGCCACACCATTGTTTTCCAGTTGTTCAGTAACTAAGGAATCTCAAAGCTTGCTTTCATTTCAATCTCACTTATAGTTTCTATATTCTCAAAATCTTTTGCCAGACAATCATATTTATAAGGCTTTCCTGTTTCATCTTCCCCAGCAGTGAACACCTTGAGAGTCCTCAGGCCACCAGGTGGCCCAGTGGCCATCCCCAACAGCCCTGTGGTGGTGTCACCCTTGTGTCCTTTTCAAGGCTGCTCAGGCAGAGCAGATGTTGCTGGCAAGGCACAGGAATGGAGAGGGGGTGTGGAAGGAGCTGCCTGTGCAGGAGCCAGGGGGTGGCTTGGTCACCACAGAATGTCTCCAAATGTGACTTCAGGGATGGCTGGAGAACACAAAAAGCATGAAAAGCTTCCACAGAAGGCCCTACAGCCCTGTGGTGATGTCACCCTCATGTCCCTCTCAAGGCTGCTCAGGCAGAGCAGATGTTGCTGGCAAGGCACAGGCGGAGAGTGTGGAAGGAGCTGTCTGTGCAGGAGCCAGGCTGGGTCATCACAGGGTGATTTCAGGGACGGCTGGAGAACATGAAAAGCTTCCAGAGAAGGGAGTTATTTTGGTGAGTGGCAGCTGCTGCCTCTCACGAGGCTCCTCCTGCTCAGCAGCCCCAGGTCTTGGGGGGCCGGAGCAGCTCCCAGGGGAGGCAGGACCTGCCCTTCCTTCCCGTGTCTCCACGGTGTCTTCCCACCCCAGGATCCCATCCTGAGTCCTCAGCAGCCACAGGACTCTCCACTCCTCTCCCACGTGGGAACTCCCAGCACCGAGGATTCCCTGATGAGCCACGGCACCAAGGAGACGACCCGAAAGGAGCCACCGCTTATTTTTAGAGCCAACCTTATGATTCCCGAGCACGTGGCCCCGGCAACACTGCACAGGCAGCCCCAGATTGGCCACAATCTGCTTTTCTTCTTGACAGACATCATGTCTGAATCTCTATCTCCACAAGATGCTCCCAGGAGAGGAGACATTTAGAGACGACCATGATGTACAACATTTCTGAAAGGTCACTGCCTGCACCAGGCAATGAGGAGCAGCAGCCACTCATCAGCAACAGGGGCTTTAGGGAGGTGTTTAATATTCCATGAGCATCTCTATTTCTCTACCAAAGTGGATAACTCTTCTAAAAGTAGGGGAGGGGGGCAGGCCAGGTGGGTGCTGGGCTCGTTTCCACTCAAGCTGGGTTGACTGAACCACAGTCAGAGCTGAATTTCGACTGCTGCTGGGAAATGGGGGCTGAGAGTGAACCTGACCTGGATCTCAACAGCCTCAGAACCTGCAGGAGCAGAGCAGAGCAGAGGCTGAGTTTGACTCCCCCTCTTCAGCTGCATCCCAGAGCACCCAGCTGCCACTGATGCCACCAGGAACCCTGGAGCTGAACTCAGTGGCTCTGGTCCCTGCATGGAGAACAGGGGCTCATTTTTGGAGGGTTCAAGTGAGAACTTTTAATTTGCAGAAGCTCATTAACATCAGGGGCAGGATGAGGAGGGGCTGGGAGGCAGCTGCAGGGTGGCAGCCCACGGTGCAGGACTTCCTAGTGTTGTCCCATCCCAGTCTGTCACCAGGACTGGGTGCTGGCCACAGCCCCATGGTGTCCTTGTTCCTGAGCACTGACCCAGCCAGCAGCAAGGCGACAAACCCACTACAAACCCAGCTTTGTCCTCTCCCACCAAAGCTGGGGGAGAGGACAAAGGTCCATCCAAGGTCCATCCAAGCCCAAAGGTGCCCATCCAAACCAACCCGTGGCCAAGGCTGGCCCGGTCTCAGGTTTCTCCCCAGCAAGGACAAGGAACCCAAACCCCTGGCAAGTGTCCTGGCACCTCAGCTGTAGGGTCCACATGACATTTGTTGCTGCTGGATGTACAAATCATGACCCCACAAGAGCCCCAGCAGCACAGATGTGACAGCCAGGCACAGCCACAGGCACAAAAAGCAGTCACACTCCTGGCGAGGGCTCCTGCCCCCACAGAGACACAAATACAGAGCATTAAACGAGAGAGGGGAATTTGCTCCTTCCTCTGCAGCTGCCTCCTCCTCCTGCCTCCCTCCTGAGCTCACCCCTCACTTTCTGCACCAAAACACAGCCTGGGAGCAAACTGAGAGCACCCAGGGCAGCATGGCTGAGGCCACATGGGAGGGGACAGAGGGAATGACCAGGCAGGACAGGCAGGACATCCCCAGGGTGTGGTGGGGACACCTCTGGGGGTGTCCTATCCTTCTAGGGGGGACAAATAACCCACAGGGACTCTGAGCAGCAGGGAGGACGTGAGACCTCATCACAGGAAGGGACTCTGTGCCTCCACTGCTCCAGCCCAGGCAGCTCCAGCCCTGCAGCTGGGTGACAAAGGAGGTGCTGGGGCAGGAGGATGAATAAGGCGACAGGAAAGCAGAGGCTGTAATTAGGCACCTTTCAGAGCGCTGATGGATGACGATGATGATGATGACGCTGCTCGGGGGCGTGCAGAGCGCTGGGATGATGACGTGCAGCCACCCCCAGTGCCAGCACTGGTCCCAGTCTGCCCAGAGGTGCCCAGCAGAGCCCTGTCCCGCTGCTGGACAGTGATTTCAGTGCCCGGCAGATTCTTGCCCCGCTGCTGGACAGTGATTTCAGTGCCCAGCAGAGCCCTGACCTGCTCCTGGACAGTGATTTCAGTGCCAGCAGAACCCTGGACAGTGATTTCAGTGCCCAGAGATCCCTGCCCCGCTGCTGGACAGTGATTTCAGTGCCCAGCAGAGCCCTGGACAGTGACTTCCTGGTGATTTCAGTGCCCAGAGAGCCCTGCCCTGCTGCTGGACAGTGATTTCTCAGTGATTTCAGTCCCAGCTGCCTCCCAGGGGCTTTGCCCTAGCACACGACCTCATTTGTCCAGCCCAGCCATGCCAGCCCTCGTTAGAACAGCTCCCCTCGTTAGATCAGCTCCTTCATTAAGCTCAGCACCTTCAGTAAGGCTGGCCTGAGCCCCTGGGGAGGGCTGGCACATAAATCACACCCTGACTGCTGTCACTGGCTGCCAGTGCTGGACCTTTGATGGCAAAATCTCCTCCTAATCCCTCACCTGAGCTGTGGTGACACTGGTCAGGGCAGTCCAAGTCCCCTCTCTGAGCTCCTGGATAAAACAAAGGCTCTTTGCAGCCTTGACCCACACGGAGGACCCTGTTCCTGAGGGCTCAGCCCCACTGGCACAGACATCTTTTATGAAAAATCCTTTCCTTAGGATTTTTCCTCCTGAGAAGCTCAGAGGCCTCAGGAATAAACTGTAAACAATGATTATCTGCTGCTGTGGAATGCAACAGGTGCATCTGGGATTGGCCCATGTTGGATGTTTGCAATTAATGGCCAATCACAGTCAGCTGGCTCAGACAGAGAGCTGAGCCACAAACCTTTGTCATCATTCTTTGCTATTCTATTCTTAGCTAGCCTTCTGATGAAATCCTTTCTTCTATTCTTTTAGTATAGTTTTAATGTAATATATACCATAAAATAATAAATCAAGCCTTCTGAAACATGGAGTCAGATCCTCATCTCTTCCCTCATCCAAGAACCCCTGTGAATGCTTTCACACCTCATGGGAGCCTTCATCCATGGCAGGGGTGCCCAGCAAGGCCAGCTGCCCCCTGGAGAGGGAGCTCTGGCTGCTCCCAGCCAATCTCTGCACCTTAGCAGGGGGATCCATCATTCCAGAGGCTTTAATCCCACTGGACTGCTGGACATGTGGGCAGAGGAGCAGACTGACAGGCCAGACTGACGGACAGCTGCAGGGACAGGCAGCTGTGGCTGGAGAGCAGCCTGGTCCCAGCAGGACTGCTCAGCTCTGCAGAACCCAGCTCGGAGCCCTGCGGGGACAGGGGGGAAAGGGGGCAGAGGTGGAGCCCCCAATTTGCTGGAAACCCTGCTGGGGAGTGGGAATTCCAGCCAGGAGCAGCAGGGAGTGACAGATTTCCCTCCCCCTCCCAGCTCTGCTCAGCATCACTCCAGGGCTGAGAGCATTTGTTAAGATCTGTCTGCAGCTGCTGCTTCACTGGAGATTTTATTGCCATCCCAATTATGATCATGGGAGCAGAGAGAGCAAAATGCCAGGACAGGGGTGAAACAGCCCCTGAAATCCCAACCCATGATAGGGGTGAAACAGCTCCTGACATCCCAACCCATGAGAGGGGTGAAACAGCTCCTACCCATGACAGGGGTCAAACAATTCCTGACATCCCAAACCATGACAGGGATGAAACAGTCCCTGAAATCCCAACCCAGCAAAATCCCACAACAGGGGTGAAACAGTTCCTGACATCCCAACCCATGACAGGGGTGAAACAGCTCCTGACATCCCAACCCAGCAAAATGCCACAACAGGGGTGAAACAGCTCCTGACATCCCAACCAATGAGAGGGGTGAAACAGCTCCTGAAATCCCAACCCATCACAGGGGTGAAACAGCTCCTGGAATCCCAACCCATGACAGGGGTGAAACAACTGAAATCACAACCCACAACAGGGGTGAAACAGCTCCTGATACCCCAACCCAGGCCAAGGGTGAAACAGCTCCTGAAATCTCAACCCATGACAGGGATGAAAGGGCTCCTGACATCCAACCCAGCTCTGTCACACGAGGTGGGAGCAGGACTAATCCCCAGGATCGTTTCAGAGAGGGCAGGGGACAAGGGGATCCACCCCAGATACCTCCTGGCCTCGCTGGAGATCCCAGAAGGGCCCAGCAGAGCCCAGGGGGGTTCAGCTGTGCCACCCCCAACCTCACCCCAGGCTCGAGGGTGACACCGATGTGGCAGTGGTGACATTTGGAGCGAGACACGCTGGCATCAGTCCCAGATCTGTGGCTGGAGGGCATCAGCTGGGGCAGCAGGAGAGCAGCTCAGCTCCTTCCATGTGCAGCCACAAGAGGATCCCAAAAACCAGAAATCTCCATGGGGGAAGGGAAAGGCGACATGCGGCTGTGTGGCTTCAGTCCCTGTCTGGCATCTGGACAGCAGAGCAGGGGCAAAGCCTGCAGAGCTCCTCTCTGAGCTGATGAACTCCCAAACCCCAGGAAATCCATCCCAACCCCAAACCACTGCTGCACATGGATCCTGGCATGGCCAAGGCTGAGGGTCCAACAGTGACCAAGGCTGGGGTCTCACTGCTGCCTGCCACCAACCCTGAGCTCAGCACCTCAGAGATTCACACCACAGCTCTGCCTGAGCTTCTTCTGGCTCGTTTTGGGGTGGTGACAATAGGCTGGACATCTCCCAGCTGCTCCAGGTCCAGCTGAGTGCTCCTGCTGCACGAGGAGCTGGGGACTGTCGCAGACATCTTTTCAGGAAAAATCCTTTCCGTAGGATTTTTCCTCCTGAGAAGCTGAGAAGCCTCAGCAACAAAATGTAAACAATGATTATCTGCTGCTGTGGAATGCAACAGGTGCATCTGTGATTGGCTCATATTTGTTTGTAATTAATGGCCAATCACAGTCAGCTGGCTCGGACTCTCTGTCCAAGACAGAAGCTTTTGTTATTCAATCTTTCTGATTTTTTTCTATTCTTAGCCAGCCTTCTGATGAAATCTTTTCTTCTATTCTTTTAGTATAGTTTTAATGTAATATATATAATAAAATAATAAATCAGCCTTCTGAAACATGGAGTCAGATCCCCATCTCTTCCCTCCTACAAAAACCCCTGTGAACACTGTCACAGGGGACAGGGAGAGGGCTAATGCCACCAAGCAGGGGTGGCCACGAGGTCAAAATGAGCTGGATTTTGGGTGTCCCAGTGCACAACCCCCAGTCCCACTGGAGCCCAGGGAGTTCTCACCGTTCTGCAGGTGCAGGGCTGCTCCGACATGGGGCTCTGCTGAGGCACTGGGGCCTAGGGACGTTCACATGGTGAAGGGTCCAGCACAGCCAGCCTGGGCTCCTCTGCACAGAAAGCACAAGGAGAGCACTGTCAGTCACCTTCCCCCATGTCTGCCACAGAAATCCCAAATAAACTCCTCCAAAGGCCAGGGATGTGGCACCCAGGCACTTCCTAGAGAGGGGGAGAATCCTCAGAGCTGCTCCAGCCAGATGTGTGACCTGACCATTGCAGCTTGCCTGGTTTTATCTGTAAATATATAAATATTATCTATAATATTCTATATAAAATAGCATATATTTATAATATTTCATAACATATTATATATATATTATATATAAAATAAGTATATTATATTATATTATATTATATTATATTATATTACATTATATTATATTACATTATATTACATTACATTATATTATATTATATTATATTATATTATATTATATTATATTATATTATATTATATTATATTATATTATATTATATTCACATAGTACAATATAAAATATATCTTCATAAAGATTATAAAGTACAATATTAATTAACATTATTAAATATATATGTATAATTTATAATATGTATATTTTATAATATATTAATATTGTATATTTCGAATGTGTACAATTAGAAATAGACAATATTTATATATAATAAAATTAACATAATTATATACACAACATAAATATAAATATAAAATCGATAAATATAAATATAATTTAATAAATATAATTTTATAAATATAAAATTATATCACACTTTGTGCCCTGAAGGATCCTCTCCCCACCAGGGGAGCGTCCAAGCACATCCCTGCCTGGGCAGCTCAGGGTGGAGCAGGGAAGATCCAGCCCTGCCATTGGGGAATGGTGCAGGGACTGCAGGAGGGCACTGAACCCTCCCAGGGGGTGCCCACAGCCCAGGAGGCCCCGAATCTGGGGAGATTTCACCCAAACGCGGCAGCAGGAGTGCCACTGTCCCGACCCCGAGCCCCGTGTCCCCCCCTGGACATTTTTGGGGACCTGGAGGTTCGGGAGATGCTCCCAGCACCGATGCAGCAGATGCTGAACAAACGACTCGCTGTGGTTTTACCGAATTGCTTTGAGCTCTCTGGATGAAGTTTAATTTGCCCGTTGCAAAGGGAGAGGGAATTTAAATAGCTCCTTTTGTGTGGAAATCCTGCTTAACAGCCCTCAAATGTCCCCAGCTCGGGTCTCTCAGCACACCCACGCTGCTGCTGCAGCTCAGCAGCTGCTCTGAGCCTGCTGCAGACCTCACTCAGCTCGGGGAGGTGGCGTTTGGGTGGGCAGCAGCAGCCAGGGGGTTAATTCCTGCCGGGAGAGGCTTGGGGAGCCTTTGGCAAAGGAGCTTTCCAGGGCAAGGATTTGCTGGGGAATGACAGGGGAATGAGGAGCCGGCTCTGGGGGCACAGAGATCACCCCTAGGTGCAGAGGGGTGACACCCCTGGCACAGGGATCACACCCCTGGCACAGGGATCACACCCCTGGGGGCACAGGGATCACACCTGGGGACACAGGGATCAGCCCCTGGGGCACAGGGATCACACCTGGGGGCACAGGGATCACACCCCTGGGACAGGGATCACACCTGGGGACACAGGGATCACACATTTGGGGCACAGGGATCACACATTTGGGGCACAGGGATGACACCCCTGGCACAGGGATCACACCATGGGACACGGGGATCACACCCCTGGGGGCACAGGGATCAGCCCCTGGGGCACAGGGATCACACCCCTGGGACACAGGGATCACACCCCTGGCACAGGGATCACCCCTGGGGACACAGGGATCACACCCCTTTATTGGGGAGTGTCCCTGACTGATTTCCACGCAGTTCCAAATGACAACATTTGTTCCAGAACATGAGTTTCAAATCCCACGTGGGATTTGCATCCCTGCCACCCAGGGAGGGACTGGCTGGGGTGAAGGGCTCAGCAGATCCCACTGACACTGGGACCTTCTGGGAGCTGGGAATTGGGGTTCCTGCCATTCCAGGGGGAATTCTGGGTCCCTCAGGACAAAAGGGACAGCTCAGGGCTGGCAGCAGGGTGGAGAAACCCAGGATCTCAGCAGGCTGGAAAAGCTCAGGATCCGAGCAGGGTGGAAAAGCTGAGAAATACAGCAGGATGGACAAGCCCAGGATCCCAGCAGGATGGACAAACCCAGGAGCACAGCAGGGTGGACAAGCCAAAAATCCCAGCAGGATGGAAAAACCCAGGAGCACAGCAGGATGGACAAGCCCAGGATCACAGCAAGCTGGAAAAACCCAGAAATACAGCATGATGGAGAAATCCAGGATCCCAGGAAGATCCCATCCTCTCAGGAATGTGCCCCGCAGCACAGGGAGCTGGAGCACTCAGTGTGGGAGTGACTCCAACCCAGCACCTGAAATAACATCAAGAATGACCCAAACCAAGCCCTGAGGTGCAGAAATGAGCCAGAAACACCTAAACCTGCCCTCAGCACCTGCAGGGGGAGAATGTGACACTTCCAGCAGCTACAGCTGGTGCAATTCCATGAGGAATTTGCCTCCAGGGGATGCAGTGTGTGTGCTTTGAGGGACTGATGCCCACGGATCTGCTGAGGATCCCTGGGGCTGCTCCAGTCCTGGGAGATGGGATAACTGGGAGGGAAGTGGGTTTGGTTCTTTTGCAGCACCACGTGTGGGACTCACACACTCAAATACTCCAGCAGGGATGGAGGAGGCTCCCCTCAGAACCAGCACCACCCCAGGGTAAATCACAACCACACCAGCCCAGCTGCCTCTCCCCATGCCCATGGAAAAGGTAAAATTTCAATCCAATACCAGCAGGCTGGACACAGCCAGGTATTTACTGCAGAGAACAAACTGCAGTCAGGCCAAACGTGCTCAGCTCCTGGCCCTGAGCAGCCTCCCCTGCCTTCCCTGAGAGGTTTTTTCACTCCCATCCTGCCTGAGCATGGGGAATGTGGAATTTAAGCTCACTTAGAGACCACCTGAGCTTGGTTTTGTCAGGTGAGTCCCTCATTCCCAGCCCTGGGAATGAGCTGATGCTCTTGGCATTTGTTTTTGGCAGCTCCCGGGTCACGTAGCAACCTCTGTCTCAGGTTACCTCCGGGGGTTTTGTCTGCAAATACATTTTAATCCTTTTGAAACGGGACCCACCGGCACGTGGGTGAAGTGCCTAAACCTCCTTCAGTCCCTCGTGGTGACACCAGCACAGCCCCCTGGCCCTCTGTATGTTTGTGCCACCAGGGTTGTTGTCACCTTCTGCTCCTGTGCTTTGTGTTTTATTTAGCCAAAACGTGGATTTTTTAAACTCTTTTCTGGGATACTCAATGGAGGAGCCAGGAGAGGATTCTCCTCTCCTTGGGTACCACACAGGACTTGCTTCTCCATCAAGGAGCTTCCAGTTCTGCACAGGGGATCCCCCTGAAAAAAAGCAATTCAGCAGCAAATCCCAAAGCCAAACAGGACCCAGATGCCCTGGAAATCAGCAGACACCCAGAGAACCAGACCAAGGTGCCCAAGCTGAGCTCTTCTAAGGCAGGAGCATCCCTTGGGATGTGCACAGCAACTGTTCCAGGCATCACAGCAGATCTGGCTCATCTCAGAGCACTGCAGAAAGGGCCTGGGGGTCCTGGTCAGTGCAAGTTGGATCTGAGTCACTGCTGGGTCCTGGCAGCCCCAAGGGCCACCCTGTGCTGGGGGCACCAGGCCCAGGGAGGGATTGTCCCACTCTGCTCTGCCCTGGGGCAGCCTCAGCTCCAGTGCTGGGGGCACTCTGGGCACCACGAGATCAGAAGGACCCAAAGCTGTTGGAGAGTGCCCAGAGGAGGGACAGGGAGCTGGGGAAGGGCTGAGGAGCAGCTGAGGGCACTTGGCTCGTTCAGCTGCAGCCCAGGAGACTGAGGGGAGGCTCCTCGGGGGCTGCAGCTCCTCCCCAGGGCAGGCACAGGGGCAGGGGCTGAGCTCTGCTCTGGCACAGGGACAGGAGCCCAGCAAGGGCTGCAGCTGTGCCAGGCCTTAGCATGGAGCTCAGGGCAAGGTTCTGCCCCCCGAGGCTGCTGGGCACTGCCCAGGCTGCCCAGGGAATGGTGCCAAGGCTGCCAGAGCTGCAGGAGAGTTTGGACACAGAATTCACAGAATTTCAGAATTCTAGAATCACAGAATTCACAGAATTCATAGAATTCCAGAATTCACAGAATCACTGGGTTGGATGAGACCTCCAAGATCATCAAGTCCAACCTAGCCCCAACACCTCAACTGAACCCTGACACCCTGTGCCACATCCAAGCTCCCAGGGGTGCTCAGGGTGGGGTTGTTGGGGTGCCTGTGCAGGGATGGGGCTGCACTGATCATTCCTGTGGGATCCAGCTCAGGATCTTTTGGGATTTGACCATTCCATGGATGCCAGGACACCTGAGAGTGCCCCAGTGTCACACAGCCCTGGTATCCAGGAGCATTAAGCCAGAGACTTTTGCTCATTAGTGTAATTAATGTCAGATTGCCCAGCCAGCGGAGCTTCCAGCTGACCTTTAGTTACTGAAATATCAACAACAAAAATGACACATTACCATGGGGAGGTGTCACAGGCTGCTCATTTGAAATCTTCTATCAGTGACAGCCCCCCAAAGAGTTTCTTTCTGGAAAAGTAAATGGGAAAATTTGGAAAATGCTCAAGGAAGGAGGAAGAATTGAGCTCCACAGCAGCACAACAGGAACACAGCATCTCCCAGCTTTGAGGGCACAGTCAGAAATGATCCCAGGGAGAGAAATGGAGGGAGAAATGAGGCAGAGCTGTTAAAAATGAAACAGAGGGGAAAAAAGATTTGTTTCTTAGGAGTCTTGGTAAAGTCACTGAGGTGGAGAGAGATGAGCCAGGACTGAGGCAGCAGGGACAGGTCCCCAGGCCATGGAGTGATCCCTGTATGAGGACAGGGACAGGGACAGCTCTGCCCAGCATGAACTCTGGGGCAGCCACAGCCTGAGCCAGAGAGACCCTCAGGGCATGGAAAGAAACCCCAAAAACCCAACAGCTTTGTCTGGTGATGGATGAGCCTGACCCAACAGATCACAGCCCCATTTGTCACTGCAACAGCAACAACCTGGACCTGGATTTCCAGAGGTTTCCAGATGCTGCAGGCTGGGCAAGGCAGGGGAAGGCAGTGGTGCCAAACTGCTTTGCCACAAGGCTGGTGCTTGATGTAAAAGTGACCCTGAAGGGACGAGGTAAGACCCTGAAAATTGTTTTCCCTCAGGAAATGATGCCTCAGGTTTGAGCTTTTCTATTTTTCAGATTCTGTGCTGCTTTAGTGTTTGGGTCTGGGCTTCATGTCAGGGGATGGTGAGCTCTGTGCACAGAGCAGGGAGACAAAACAATTCCTGCTCTAGCTGGGGACCAAGGACAAATGATCCAAATCTCAGCCCAAGAGCACAAACAACGTGGGATGAAGACAGAAAAACAAGAAGGATGGGACTTCATAAGCTAAAGCTATAATTAGACAATTAACTCCAATATGCAAATGGAGCAGAACTTATAACAGTGAGAGACCCTGTGACCAGGTGTCCATTTTTATGACCATTTTGGTTCATTTTAGGTGCAGCCCTGGCTGGGCTGGAGAGTCCAACCTCCACAACAACTCCAGAATAACAACATGGGCTGGAGAGAGAAAAACAAGCAGGATGGGACTGCATGGGCTGGAGCTGGAATTGGACAATGAACTCCAATATGCAAATGGAGCAGAACTGATCAAAGTGAGAGACCCTGTGACCAGGTGTCCATTTTGTGACCATTTTGGTTCATTTTGGGTGTAGTCCTGGCTGGGCTGGAGGGTCCAACCTCCACAATGACTCCTGGAATGACTTGCAGAGCACTGGGCATGGCTGGCAGGGATGTTGGCATCACCCTGTTGGCATCACCCACTGCAGTTCCCTGGAGCAGCCCAACGCTCCCACTCCTCATCAGGCCCTGCAATAAGGACTAATGAAGGCAGAATGATTTCCTCACCACTCCATTAGTCACCCTTGGTTAATATTCCTGCTTATGGAAAAAGGTCACAGTTTCTCATTTATGTCACTCCACCTTCCATTTGCAGTTGCAGGGTTCAGCTCCTTTCCCATCCCTAATTAGTGTTCAATTACAGGGGCCCTGCCCCAGCTCCCCACCAGGCACAAGTCCTGGGCCACGCTGCCTCTCCTGGGTCTCCCTGTGGAAAACTGACCCAAGAAAAGCCATTTTTTCCTCTGGCAGCACAGAGGGAACCAGATGGACTTCCCTTCAAATGAGATTTAAATGGAAAAACACAAAATAGCTCCTTGTGCCAACATTGAAGTGTTGGTGTCCAGCTGTCCTGAGCACAGGGAAGGTCAGCCTGGGTGACCCTCTGGAAAAAGAGGCCAAAAGCATCAAACACCCTCATGGATTGCTCCTCTGGCTGCACCACTGAGAAGGGGCTGGAAATGATTCCTTCAACTCTTCTGATGCCTTGTGAAGGCTGAGCTAGAACTGAGATTACACAGAGTTACAGAATAAAGCAGGGATTTATTAAAAGGCCTCAATTGATCCACCTTCAGCAGCACAAGAGCCCAGCCAGGGCTGCACCCAAGATGAACCAAAATGGTCACAAAATGGACAGCAGGTCACAGGGTCTCTCACTTTGATCAGTTCTGCTCCATTTGCATATTGCAGTTAATTGTCCAATTCCAGCCCCAGTCCATGCAGTCCCATCCTGCTTGTTTTTCTCTCACACAGCTGAAGGCAATCCCCTTTTGATGGAACAACACCCTCTGCTAGCAGACAGCCCCAAGGGTCAGAGCAGACCCTGCCAGCTTGGCAGAAGGGGCCCAAAGAAGAGTTTTTAGGGTATAAAATGTAACACAGTATGGCAATGTAATGATTCTTATAGGCAGTATGGAAATGGTATAGGATTTGTATGTTGTACTAGATTGGTTAGTGAGAATCGTAATATTCAACACAGAAGAAGATTTATCGTATTGTAACGAGAACTTTACCCTCTTACTTTTCTATTCTCTTACCCCTTTTACCCTCTTATGCTTTTACTCTCTCACCCTCTCATCCTCTCTCCCCCTCTCTCCTCTCAGGCCTGCTCTGAGCTGTGTTTGGCAGCTCCCAGCAGGGCCCTGCACCCAGGCCCTTTGCAATAAACCCCAAATTCCTGACCTGGCTGCAGAGATCTCCCGTCTCTGTCCATCCCTACCATGCTACCCTCCCCCTGTTGCTCCTACAGGCAGATGCTTGCAGCCCTCTGAAGTGATGTAATGTTATTCTCTATGAGTTGAACCCTTCTGAAATTGTTTCATGATACTCTGTGTATCATGGCTGTCCCAACTGTGACACTTCAGCACCTCACTGGCAGGAGCAGGAGTGTCCCCAACACCCAAAGTCCCCCCCAGTTCCCACTCAACTCTCTGGGAACATCCTGTGCCATGACACAGAGAGCACTCAGGCTCAAACACACCCAGGGAGGGACAATATTTGGTTCAAATTTTTCCTCAATTCCCTTCCCACTGAATATTTTCTCCATTCCAAGAACTTCCTTTATTCCTCCCTGTCTCCCTCTAGCAACGGTATCTGGGAGAAACAATGAATTTTTAATAGGAGGGGGCGGTGGGAAGAGGCAGACCCTGAGGCAAGAAGAGAAAACATTGATCTGTTCAATCACCCCCAGCAGCAGGAAACCACATTTAAGGGAGAGGGAGCCATGTGAGGACCACACAGCAGGGTCCTGCTCTCCCTTTTTTCTGAACCTGTGGATGTTGTACAAGTCCCAGTCAGGGTGAATCTGCTCAGAGGAGCTCTCCACACCCCCCTGACCATGGCTGATGTGGGGCTGGGGGTGCAGCCCCTTGGAGAGGAAGAAAACCAGGGTTGTTCTTCTGCTGCACCATCCCTGTGAGGGTGGGCAGGCCCTGGCACAGGGTGCCCAGAGCAGCTGTGGCTGCCCCTGGATCCCTGGCAGTGCCCAAGGCCAGGCTGGACAGGGCTTGGAGTAACCTGAAGGTGTCCCTGCCACGGCTGGATGGGCTTTAAGGTCCCTCCCAACCCAAACCTTGGGGATTCCACAATCCCAAAGCTGAGATGTGCCCACCTCCTTCTCCCCACTCTGCCCTACAGGGCCAGGGCTCATCCCCATGGAGCTGAGGGTGACCAGCTCCCCTCCCTCAGTGCCTGCCCTGGCTCCCCACCATAGCCTGAGCCTAAATATAGACCCTGGTTCTCTTTTCTTGTAGACACAACCGGTGCTCTGAGTCAAAGTCCTTTCCCATGAACTCACTGTTGCTTAATAAAGCACAAACCCTCGGAGACCTTGATGCTGAGATCTGTCATTTTAATTCCCAGTAACACTTGTTCCTCTCTACTCCAGTGTGTGGCCGCTGCTATTTTGGTTGGCACATCGGGAGCTGAACAAGGAGCCCCGGCGCTCCAGATCTGAGCTGGGCAGAGCTGGGACAGCTTTGAAAACCAAACCCTCCTGATGGATGGGGCTGCAAGGCACAGCTGAGCTCGTGGTGGCATGAAAAATTCAGGGGGAGGAAGGCAGGGAGGAAGGGAAGAGGCAGAGGAGGGAGGAGGGCACACTCATGTTGCAGACATCTTTTCATGAAAAATCCTTTCCTTAAGATTTTTCCTCCTGGGAAGCTCAGAGGCCTCAAGAGCAAAATGTAAACATTGATTATCTGCTGCTGTGGAATGTAACAGGTAGATCTGTGATTAGTCCATGTTTAATGTTTGCAATTAATGGCCAATCACAGTCAGCTGGCTCGGACACAGAGCCCAAGCCACAAACCTTTGTTATAATTTCTTTCCTATTCTATTCTTAGCTAGCCTTCTGATGAAACCTTTTCTTCTATTATTTTAGTATAGTTTTAATGTAAATATAAAATAATAAATCAAGCCTTCTGAAACATGGAGTCAAATCCTCATCTCTTCCCTTCTCTGAAAACCCCTGTGAACACAGCCACACACTCAGAGAGGTGGATCCTGCATTGGGGTGCCCCTGTGGATGCCAAGGCACCACAGCAGCCTGGGGAGCACAGCCCAGACCCTCTGTGCTTTGTTTTTAACCCATCCCTGCTAAAGCTGCTTCTGTTTGCCCAAATTCTCCATCCCAATCTCTGCTGTTTGGTTGTCCTGGGGTGAATTTGGTGCTGTGCTCAGCTTGCCTGTTTTGCATGGAAAAGAGGGAATGGCAACCCCTGCCTGGATCTGGGGAGGGCTCTTGCCCATGTGAAATGGGCAAGCTGAGGACAGCACCAAATTCAAACTGCTATTCCCCTGCTCTCCCATCACCAGGACCATTTCCCCAATTTGCCCCACCAAATTGCCATTCCCCAATTTGGACCATTTCCCCAATTTGCCCCACCAAATTGCCATTCCCCTGCTCTCCCACCACCAGGGCCATTTCCCTACTCTGCCCCTCCTGAGCAGGGACACCTCTGACACCCCACAGACCTGGGGCACCCGTGGGGTTCCAGCTCCAGCCCCAAACACCATGGCTCAAAGGGATCCAAACGAGAATCCAGCACATTCCATTGCCAGTGGCTGAGCAAAGCTCTGGCCCAGCCTGTCCCACTGCTGCCTCCCTGCTCCCACAATCCCTGAGCCAAACCTCGTGGAAGCAGCTGCTTTGTGTTTCAAGGTAAACCCTATAAAAACTTCACAAACAGAAAAGTCAGCTCAGGGTGCCCACATCCATTTCCCTTCCACAGCCACTGAGGCTCTCAGCAGCATTTCCAAGTGTTCTCATGGGATTTATTGCTTTTCATCCCCTCTCACTGATAATTTCTGCCCTCACCTGTTTGTTCTGGGGCTTTTCCAGCACTCCCAGAGTGGCCCTTTGGGCTCAGGCAGCACCTCCCACCCTCCCTGCAGCCCCATGCACCAGAAACAAGGTCCATGGAGCTGCAAGGATTACCTTGCAGCACCTGCAGGGCGCTCCCTGATGCTCCCTCTGCCTGCTCAGACAACCCTACCACTGCTCCACAACCCCCACAGGCAGCAGGAGTTTGGCTGCCGAGGCTCTGTGCCACCCTCCAAAGCCAGGCTGCACACCCCAGCCCCTGCAGCCAGGGAAACTGAGGCACGGCACGCACACGGAGGGGTTTTGGAGCCTTGTGGTGAACCAGTGCCACTGGGGACAAGCCCAGGGATGGCTCCCACCTCCCTTCCCTCAGAGCTTTGCCTGTGGGGACGTGGGGAGGTGTTGCTGGTGCCAGGATCCCATCTGGGCTGCCCACATGCACCCCAACCCCTGCAGCCAGGGAAACTGAGGCACGGCACACACACAGAAGAGATTTGGAGCTTTGTGGTGAATCAGTGCCACTGGGGACAAGCCCAGGGATGGCCTCACTTGGCTCCCACCTCTCTTGCCTCTTGCTGTGCCTTTGGGGGCGTGGGGAGAAGCTGCTGATGCCAGGAGTCCCACCCGGGCTGCCCACACGCAAAGCCAGGCTCCACTCCCCAACCCCTGCAGCCAGGGAAACTGAGGCACAGCACACACACGGAGGGGTTTTGGAGCCTCGTGGTGAATCAGTGCCACTGGGGACAAGCCCAGGGATGGCCTCACTTGGCTCCCACCTCCCTTCCCTCAGAGCTGAGCCTTTAGAGAGCTGTTGCTGGTGCCAGGATCCCACCCAGGCTGCCCACACGCACCTCAACCCCTGCAGCCAGGGAAACTGAGGCACGGCACGCACACAGAGGGGTTTTAGAGCCTCATGGTGAATCAGTGCCACTGGGGACAAGCCCAGGGATGGCCTCACTTGGCTCCCACCTCCCTTCCCTCAGAGGGACGTAGGGAGATGTTGCTGGTGCCAGGATCCCACCCTGCTGCCCACACGCACCGGCGGCACGGGAATCGCCACTGCCCACACCCAGCACACCCAGCCACGTGTGCTTCACATTCCCAGCAGCATTCCCAGGGCTCCCAACACCCCTCTGCCTCTTCCACATCCCCATCCCGGGGATGGGAACACAGCTCCGAGCTGCCGGAGCAGCCCAACTCCTCCTGCCTTATGGCAGCTCCTGCTCCTCACGGAGAGAACAGGAGCCACCTGCTCCCTGGTGGGATGCTGAGGGGGGAGAAACAGGAGTGATCTGACAGCCAGGAGTTGGGAAAAATCCATCCCAAACACGTGGATTGAAAGCCTTTAAATGCTGGATTGAAAACCTTTAAATGCTGAGTGCAGCCGGCGCCGAGTCCGTCTGTGAGTCCAGGGTTTAATTCGGGCCCAGGAGGGAAAAGCAGGGATTAGGTTTGGGCCTTGGAGCCAGGGATGAGTCCTCTGGTGAGGCAGGATTAGCACAGCTAATAAAAGCAGACATTCCTGAGCTCCCAACACTACAAAATAGGAAAAAAGCCCCCGGCCCTGCTATCTTCAGCCAGGGATCAGCAAAAGCTCAACACTCAGAAAGGCTGAGCTAGGGAGGAAAGGCTGAGCTTGGGAAGAAAGGCTGAGCCTGGGACATGTCCCAGCCTCAGCATGGATGCCCTGGATGGGTGAAACACAACCCAGCCTCCGTTCCTCCTGTCCTCCTGCTCCCTCCTCCAACAGGGCAGGAAAAAGCAAAATCTGATTCTGTCAGCATCCCCCAGAAAGGCTGAGCCTGGCAGGAAAGGCTGAGCCTGGGATATGTCCCAGCTCTGCCCAGCATTGATGCCCTGGATGGGTGAAACACAACCCACCCCCTGTTCCTCCTGCTCCCTCCTCCAACAGGGCAAGATAAAATGAAAATTTGATTTTGCTGATTTTTAAGCCAACTCTTTCCTGAAGCTGCTCTGCCTCCTGCTCCCTGCTCTGGGGATGCTCCCCCAGCTGTTTTGCAGGATGGGCATTGCAGAGCATCATCCCCCAAGATCAGCCCACAAGCCAAGAGCTTTAGGAAAGGCTGCAGACACCCAAGTGGGGTTTTTGCCATGTGAAAACCCTAGGAAATTTTGAGTGGACCAAAAATCACCTCTCCAAGCTGCTGTGGCCAAAACCCATCCAGCTCCACCTGTCCTCCAGCAGCCAGAGGCAGCAGCTCCACTGCCTCCCCTCTGTGAGTGCCACAGAAACATTGGTGATAAAAACATCAGCAAAAAATTAAACCAGATCAGCCCCAGGCTGCCCAGCTGGCAGCTCTCCTACTCATCTTCAATTATTCTCCCATTTAAAGGACGTGCACCACGCTCTCCGCCATGCCCCAGGGTGCTGGGATTTTATCCCATCTCCATCCTGCCAGGGGTGATGGAGCTTTGGAGTGCAGAGCAACCCCAAGGGCCCCACAGTTCTCAAAGGGTTATTGCAGTGTTCAACACCTGCATTTGGGATTTTAACCCACACACCACCACATCACTTCTGGGCAGCTCTGCTCTTGGAAGGATTTTTGGTTTTAACACCTCATGTTTGGATGGAGAGGATTGCAGGAACTTTCCCCGCCTGGATGAGGCTTTTCCCGTGGTGCCACCCCTGTTTTGGGGCCGGTGCTGGGTTTTGGGGTCTCCATCCTGCAGGCTGGGTGAGAGTGCATGAGACACCATCCACAAAACCAAGCGCAGCCAGGAGCTCTGCTAGGCCCAGGTTGGTGACCCCAGGCCACCAAACATCCCCAATCCTGGTCACTTCCCTGTCCAGCTGCCCTGGCTCCCGGGCTCCTCACTCTCCTGGGCTGGGTTTGTGCTCTGGGTGCTGCCAGGCTGCAGAGCCCGGCCCGGCTCCTCTCTCCATCTATTTCCCAGGCACTCTGCCTTCTCCTGCCATCCTCTCTCCCTTTCTGGCTGCTCTTTTCTCCTTCCCAAAACCCTCATCTCAGGGCAGGAACAGAAAAAGCAGCTGCTCCTCTGCAACCGCTGCCGCGGGAATTGGAGCACCTTTTGTGAGGTTTTAGCTCAAATCCACTTTGCAAGTGGATTAAGGAACTGGCACAAAAGTACTCTGGATGGAGAGTGGGAAGAGGCAAAGGCTGCTATTCCAGCACGGCGATAGGAGCCAGGAACGCTGCGCTTGCTGCCTGCTCCATTTCCCCGAGAAACACAACCCGCTAACATCCGCGCCTAAACCAACCCTCGGAATTTTCGAGCGGAGAATCCGCCTAAAAATCCGGGATGCTCGGGGAAGAAGAGGCAGGAAGGGCCCTGGGGTGCCGAGGAGCGAGGACCTGCAGCGCCCGTGGGGGAAACACGAACCGAGAGGATTTGGGAGAAGCTTTCCCGACGCCCGGCGATGCCCGGAGCCGCTCGGCTGTGCCGGGGAAGGGGCTGCGAGCGGCGGCCCCAGCCCAAACCGGGCCGGGGGGGACTGCGGGTACCGGACCCCGGGGGATGGAGCGGGGAAGGGGCGGGCGAGGCGGCACCACCGCCACCCCCGGTGCGACCCCGGGCACGGCGGGGGCTGCGAGGGGCCTGCGGGCGGTGGGCACAGCCAGGCAGGGAGGGATGGAAGAAGGGATGGACGGAGGGATGGACGGAGGGATGGACGGAGGGATGGAGGGAGGCTGTGTGTCCCCAGGGGCGGCGGGGGCTCGGCGGCCGCCCCCCGGCTCCACGTGTGCGGCTCGGCACGACCCTCCCCGGCCCCGGGACCCCGCACTCACCGCTCGGCTGCCGCTGCGGGGCTGCCCATGGTGCGGCGGCGGCGGCGGCGGCGCGGGCAGAGCCGCAGCCCCGGGGGCGGCGCGGCGGCGGCTCCGGACGGACCCCGGCCCGGCCCCGGCCCGTCCCCGGGGGCGGCGCGGCGGCGGCAGCGCCTCTCCAGCCGCGCTGGGCCGTGCGCGGAGCCGCCCCCCGCGCCCCCCGCCCGGCCGGGGGAGGGACGGGGCCGGGGGCGATGCACGGAGAACGGGAACGGCCCCGGAGGAACGCGGGGAAGGGCACGGGGGTCTCCTCCCCGCGCAGCCGTGAGCAAAGGCAGCTTGGGGTGTCCGAGCCTCGGAGTGCCCTTGGTGAGGTTCCCTATCCCATGGCAGCACCATGGGGTGCCCGTGACCACCGTACCTGGGGTACACAACCCCATGGCAGCACTGTGGGGTACCACTGACCACTGTACCTGGGCTCCCCCAGACCCCCTCTGCAACCTGGGTACCCCCACACCGCCCTGCCTGGGGTACACAACCCCATGCCAGCAGCAAAAGGTACCCCCGAGCACTGTGCCTGGGGTACACAACCTCATGGCAGCACCATGGAGTACGCCTGAGCACTGTGCCTGGGCTCCCCTAGCCCCATTTTGCCCACCTGGGTACCCCCACACCACCCTGCCTGGGATACACAACCTCACGCCAGCACCGTGGGGTACTCCTGACCACCGTGCCTGGGGTACAGAACCTATGCCAGCACTGTGGGGTACCCCCGAGCACCATGTCTGGCTTCCCCCAGCCCCACTCTGCACACCTGGGTACCCCCACACTGCCCTGCCTGGACTTCCTCCCTGCCAGCACCCACAGACACCCACCTGCCACCCTGCCTGGGGTTCCTCAGCCCCCTAGCAGCAGCCCCAAATCACCTCCCACCTCCCACCCCATCCCCATGACAAGCTGTTTGCATCCCCCTGCCTGCCCCAGGACAGGGTTTGGGGGCCACCTCACCCTGAGCTACCCTCTGCCCTGGAGGTGGAGGTGGTTGTGGATGGACACAGCCACTCCCTCTCCATCCCATGGGAAGTTGGGGCAATCAGGGCACAAACAGAGCCATGACCCCAGGAATGAGCGCAGCCCCCAGCCCGAGCAGGGCTCCTGAGTTTGTGCCTCCACACTGGGCTCCACTGTCCCTTGCAGCAGTGCCAGGAGATGCCAGGCTCACGGGACAATGGCCTGGAGCCCCCCAGCAGCATCCCCATCCCCCTTGGGAACAGCACTCACCATTGCAATTCCTCCTTGGAGTTCTCCTCTTGCTCCTGCTGAAGCCTCCTGAGCTGTGCTGATTTGGTTAATTGGGCTTTGAGGGTGGCAAAGGCCAATTCCCTCCTTGGCTCTGGCTTGCAGGGTGGAATTGTTGCTCCTCTCCACTCATCACTGGCCAGTCCAGGCTGGCCTTAGCCTTGCTGGTCCCTCAGTGGGCAGCTGATGCAGAGTGTGCTGTGCCCTTGATGTGCTGTGTGCCAGCTGACCAAGCACCACCCGAGCCATTGGGTGACATTTGCTGCGTCTGACAGCGCTTTTCAAGCAGGGCTTGGCAGCATCTTCTTCACTTTACAGCTGAGGAACCTGGGGGCAGAGCTCAGGGGGCAGGAAGGGGGCTCAGCACCGAGCACCAGGTGGGTCCAACGCTGTGGTTCCACCTGGGCTGGCTCGGTTTGTGCAGGGTTTTGTCAGGAGAAATGCCAACAGCTCTCCCAGCCCTGTCGGTTCCACTCCCAATCCCATCCCTTGCTGCAGCCCAGCGCTTCTGCTGATGGAGGTTCCTGGTGCCTCCTGCTGCTCGCTTGCTCCGGGATGTGGATTTATAATTTCATTGCAGGCACACGCAGCTCGGGCTTTCCCATTCGAGCTTCATCCCCAGCCTCAGCCGTGGATCTGCGGTTAAAACCAGCAGATTTATGTGGCTGGGAAGGAATTTCGCTGCTGTTTTAAACAATATCAACTTATCTCCTTAGGAAAAGATGAAAAATCCAGGAATGAAAATCGCTGCTGGTTTAGTTTGGGGATGGATTTTTAAGAGGCTGGCGTGGGGGGGAGGGTGTGCCAGAGCAATCCACGTCTCATTTCCATCCCCCAGGATGGAAAGGTGATTCTGGCTAATTGAATACAGTCATTAGGCTGCTGTATCAAAAGCACAGAGTCAATTAAGCAGCGTCCCCCCCCGCCCTGGCCCCTCAGGCTGTGCTGTTTCAATCAAGGATGGGGGAATTGCTGCTGTTCCCACCCAGCTCCCCATCCCCGTGCTGGGAGCTGATTTTGCCTGCTGGAAGATGCTCTCCTGCCTGCTGGCCTGGGTTAGAGGTGATTTTGGGGGAGCAGAGTGCTGATAAATGCACTGGAGGAGCTGGGGGAGCTCCAGGTTGGAGCAGGCTGCTTTGTCCTTGTCCCCTCCCCAAGCACCTCACCAGAAAAATCAAATTATTTCTGTCTTACTGTGCTCCCTTCATGGCATTATTTTATTTTGGGGGAAACCAAGGCACAAACTTGGATAAGGAAACTGGCATGTTGTGGTTCAAGCCTGGGCTGTGAGTTTTGGCTCAGCCCTGCTCCCCCTCTGGGCTCTCTGTTCCGCCCATTAACCCCAATGCCCTTCTGGCATCATTCTGGGCTTCGAGGAAGGAGCAGGACAAAGCACCAGGCTGAGGTGACCAGTTCTGCTTCCTCAAGGCAGAGTCTGACACTGGACACTGGAGAATCCCATGGGGCCCTTGGTGCTTCAATTAATTCAAATTGGCTTCAATATGAACATAAATCCAAAGGGATTTTAGGCCAGGAGGCAGGGACGGGTTGGGGAGGAGGTCCCTGCCAGGGGTTGTGGCATTTGGGGTGCTGAGATGGGACCCAGACCCCTCCTTAGGGAGCTTTACCCTCACATGTCACCTCTGTCCCATGAGCCTGGCCCTAAACAAAACCAGCACCCTCACAAATGAGGATGGGGACCCATAAACCACCAAAAACCCTCTAAAATCTTGCTAAGCATCAGGATTGGGATGAAATGGGGCCAGCTGGGAACACAAATGTGATGGAATCATATAATCATCAGCATCTGGTGTGCTGAGATGGGACCTGGACCCCTCCTTTATCCCCACATGTCACGTCTGTCCCAAGAGCCATAAACAAAACCAGCACCCCCACAAATGAGGATGGGGACCCACAAACCACCAAAAACCTCCAAAATCCTGCTGAGCATCGGGATTGGGATGAAATGGGGCCACCTGGGAACACAAATATCATGGAATCATATAATCATCATGGTGGGAAGAGACCTTCAGGACCGCTCAGTCCAACTGTGCCCCAGTTTGGGGGGACACACAGAAGTGGCAGCACCCTGAGGTTGCTCCAGGGAGGGTCCCTGCCTTTGGAGATGCTGTTCCAAGTGAGCCAGCTCTTGGGAGTGTCTTGACAAGTTTTGTTGCTTTCTGGGGCATTTTCACACAGACTCAGCAAAATGATTTAGGGAGAAAAAAAAAAAGTGTGAGAGAAATAAAAAAAAAAAAAAAAAAAAAAAAATCACAGCTGCTCTGGCACACGCTCAAAATCTCAAAGAGTTTTTGACTGAAACGTGCCAAAGGGAAAAAATCAATTCCAACAAAGTGAGAAACAAAATCCCTTTTGCCCCCAGTTTGCTCTCTGTGGTGAAGTGAGGGATCTGAGGGATCTCTCCCTCCCTGCCAACCCCTCCTGCCATGGCCAGGTTGGTTCCCTGCCAGCCTGAATGCAGCATTCCAGCTCTGCCAGCTCCAGGGACAGCCTGGGATGGTTTTGTCCCCGTTCAGGATGCAGCAGTGGGAGCCACGTGGTGAGAGCAGGCTCCTGGTGCCCATTAATTCTGCCTAATGGGAACCTTGATGGGCTCCTCGAAGGAGCCAGCTGGATGCTCCCACTCCACGTGGTCCTACAGGATTTGGGGTTTGGGGAGCTGGGATGATACCCTGAGTGTGCCAGGGTGTGGGAATCCACAAAATTAGAAGGGTTTGGGAAAGCTCCTAAGCTACAGCATGAGAAATCATTTATCTATAGGACATTTTTTTACCAGCTTGAGGAAATTTTACAAGACAAAAGACGTTCATACATCTCAAAACATGAACCGAAAGACTTATTAATCTAAGTAAAAGCAAATACTCAAAATGTAGACTTGCAGTCTGCTTTTACCTTTGATTTTTGAGATCAGATAAATGGTGATATCAGGGAGCCACTCCTGGCTTGGCAGCCCAGAGCCCCCAGCCCCAAATGCCCCTGAGGAGAACCAGCCTCACCACAGGGACTGGGGACAGCACCATCCCCAGGGTTTAGCCCATAGGGCTGAGCTGGGGGGTTATTCTGTGGTGATGTGAGGGATCTGGGGGGTCTCTCCCTGCCTTCAGGGTCCCTGCCAGCCCCTCCTGCCATGGCCAAGCTGGTTCCCTGCCAGCCTGAATGCAGCATTCCAGCTCTGCCAGCTCCAGGGACAGCCTGGGATGGTTTTTGTCCCCATTCAGGATGCAGCAGTGATGAGAGCAGGCTCCTGGTGCCCATCAATTCTGCCTAATGGGAACCTCGATGGGCTCCTCGAAGGAGCCAGCTGGATGCTCCCACTCCATGTGGTCCTACTGAATTTGGGGTTTTGGGGAGCTAAATCGCAGAATATCCTGAGCCTGGAGGGACCCTCAGGGATCATCAGTGCAGCCCCTGTCCCTGCACAGCCACCCCAACAACCCCACCCTGGATGCTCCCACTCCACGTGGTCCTACAGAATTTGGGGTTTGGGGAGCTGGGATGATGCCCTGAGTGTGCCAGGGTGTGGGAATCCACAAAATTAGAGGGTTTTGGGAAAGCTCCCAAGCTACAGCATGAGAAATCATTTATCTAAAACAAAATAGGACGTTTTTTACCAGCTTGAGGAAATTTTACAAGACAAAAGATGTTCATACATCTCAAAACATGAACTGAAAGACTTATTAATCTAAGTAAAAGCAAATACTCAAAATGCAGACTTGCAGTCTGCTTTTACCTTTGATTTTTGAGATCAGATAAATGGTGATACTAGGGAGCCACTCCTGGCTTGGCACCGCAGAGCCCCCAGCCCCAAATGCCCCTGAGGAGAACCAGCCTCACCACAGGGACTGGGGCAGCACCATCCACAGAATTTAGCTCCTAAAGCTGATCTGGGGGTTTATTCTGTGCTGGCCAGAGCTTTGCAGTGCCCCAAACATCACTGGAGGGCACCGTGCCCCTGTGTTGTCCCCTCCATCCACCCTCTCCAGAGCCCTGCTGAGGTGGTACCAGGAGGTCCCATGGTGGCACCAGGAGGTCCCATGGGTTCACTCTGACCTGGTCACCCATCGCACCCAAAAACGCAGATTCTCCTCAGGTGTGCAGTCTGGAAGGATTAAAGCATGGAAATTTGGGGGCACAGCCCCACTGTGGGGGGCACAGGGGAGAGTGGCTGCCACACCACGAGTGACATCTGTGACCTGCTGTGCATGGAGATGAGATGGTTCCCCTGCAAACCCTCTTGTTCCACCTCCAAACCCTCTTGTTCCCCTCCAAAGCCCTGTACTCCCCCTCCAAACCCTCTTGCTCTCCCTCCAAACCCTCTTTTTCCCCCTCCAAACCTCTTGTTCTCCTGCAAACTCTGTTGTTCCCCCTCCAAACCCTCGTTTCCCCTCCAAACCCTCTTTTACCCCTCCAAACTCTCTTGTTCCCTCTCCAAACCCTCTTTTTCCCTCTCCAGACCCCTGGGCTCCCCCTCCAAACCCTCTTTTACCCCTCCAAAGCCTCCTGTTTCCCTTCCAAACCCACTTGTTTCCCCTCCAACGCCCTGGGTTCCCCCTCCAAACCCTCTTGTTCCACCTCTAAACCCTCTTCTAACCCTCCAAACCTTTTGTTCCCCCTCCAATCCCTCTTTTACCCCTCAAAACCCTTGTTTCCCCTCCAAAGCCCTGGGCTCCGCCTCCAAACCCTCTTTCACCCCCTCCATCCCTCTTGTTCCACCTCCAAACCCTCTTGTTCCTCCTCCAAAGCCCTGGGTTCCCCTTCCAAACCCTTTTCCTCCCTCCAGACCCTCTTTGTCCCCCTCCAAACCTCTTGTTCACCCTCCAAAGCCCCATCTTCCCCTCCAAACCCTCTTGTTTCCCCACCAAACCCTCTTGTTCCCCCTCCAAAGCCCATTTCCTCCTGCCCCCTCTGCCCTGACCCCAATATCTCCATGTTTACACTTCAGATCTGTCCATTTTGAGCAGGAGCCCCTGAGGGGGGACAGTCCCAGCTCCTGTTCCCTGCCAGAGCCCCGGGTGGGTGTACAGAGCAGGGCTCTGGCAGGGAACAGAGCACAGGGAACAGAGCACAGGGAACAGAGCCTGAGCCCGTGACTGAGCCCAGTTACTTTTAATAAATATTTGGTAATAACAATGGAAGTTTCTCTGGCCAGGAACCTGCTGTTCTGAGCTGTGCCAGGCAGGAGCACCATCAGGTGAAGGGTTTTGATCCAAGCAGGAGGGAAAGGGACCCTTCCCTTCTCTCACTGCAGTGCTGGGATCCTCACCTGCCCTTCCTCCCACTGCAGCCCCTAAGTGAGGCCTCATCTCTGGGTCTCTTCTGGCACTGATGTTACCCCAAGGTGACAAATTCCACCAAAGGAGGATTTCCTCCTTGTTGGGGAAAACTGAAACAGGAAAGCCTTGTAAATATGATTGCCTGGCAAAAGATTTTGAGAATATAGAAACTATAAGCGAGATTGAAATGAAAGCAAGCTTTGAGATCCCTTAGATACTGAACAACTGGAAAACAATGGTGTGGCCAGCTGAAGGTGATCCCCTTTTGATGGATCAACAGCCTCTGCTTGCAGACAGGCCCAAGGGTCAGAGCAGACCCTACAGCTTGGCAGAAGGGAACCAAAGAGGAGTTTTTAGGGTTTAAAATGTAACACAGTAATGGTAATTTTTATCAGGGCTGGGGTGTGCTTGGCAGGGTTGTGGGGCTGTCCTGGTGCGGATGGGCAGGACAATCCCAGAATCACAGAATCATGGAACCATGGAATCCCAGAATCAGAGAATCATGGAATCACAGAATAAGAGGAGTTGGAAGGGACTCTCAGTGATCATCAGCCCAGTCCCTGTCCCTGCCCAGGCACCCCAACACCCCCACCCTGAGCAGCCCTGGGAGCTCCTGCAGCTCTGGCAGCCTTGGCACCATTCCCTGGGCAGCCTGGGCAGTGCCCAGCAGCCTCGGGGGGCAGAACCTTGCCCTGAGCTCCATGCCAAGGCCTGGCACAGCTGCAGCCCTTGCTGGGCTCCTGTCCCTGTGCCAGAGCAGAGCTCAGCCCCTGCCCCTGTGCCTCCCCTCGGTCTCTCCAGCCGCACAGATGAGAACCAGTTGTTGTTTTTTTTTCCATGTAATTCCTGTCTCAGCAGCTCCCAGGTTGCCTCCCCATCCCTGACCCAGCTCCGGGATGGATCCATTGCTGCCATTCCCGGTGGGCTCCCATCACTCCCCCACCCTTGTGGAACCGGGGGCGGCCTCTCCGCTCCCTCCCGTGAGGAAATCGCTCCTGATGGGATCCAGCCCACGCTCCCCGAGCCGCAGAGAGCGCACGGAACCCGCGCTGCCACCCCCGCCCTCCCTCCTGCCTTTATCTGCCGGTGGCATCGCATCCCTCCAGCAGCTCCCAGCTCCTTTTCAAACACCATTAGAGCGATTAGAATTCCGGCAAACACGGCATGTGCACCTTCCAGATGGAAAATGTCCCCGTGTCCCTGTGTCACCGCGACCCGCAGACAGCGCACGTCCTAATCCCCTTCATTCATCGGCTCGGCCTCATCAGCTCCCGGCTCTGGGAGCTGCTCAGGGATGGGGACATCGTGGAATGGTGGGGGCTCCTTGTCCCCAGGGAATCTGAACGGGATTGCATCTGAAACCCCCCAAATCCAGGACAAGGGAATCGGAACAGGATTGCACCTGAAAACCCCCAAATCTGGGGCTCCTTGTTCCATGAAAATCCCCAAATCTGGGGCTCCTTGTGCTCAGGGAATCTGAACAGGATTGCACCTGAAAACCACCAAATCCGGGGCTCCTTGTCCCCAAGGAATCTCTACAGAATTGCACCTGAAAACCCCCAGATCCAGGGCTCCTTATGCCCAGGGAATCTGGACAGGATTGCACCTGAAAACCCCCAAATCTGGGGATCCTTGCCCTCAGGGAATCTGAAAAGGATTGCACCTGAAATGCCCCAAATCCGGGGTTCCTTGTCCTCAGGGAATCTGGACAGAATTGCAATCGAAAACCCCCAAATCTGGGGCTCCTTGTTCCCAAGGAATCTAAACGGGATTGCACCTGAAAACCCCCAAATTTGGGGCTCCTTGTTCCATGAAAACCCCCAAATCCAGGGCTCCTTGTCCCCAGGGAATCTGGACAGGATTGCAACTGAAAACCCCCAAATTCGAGCCTGTCTCTGGCCATGTTCTCACCCAGGGGTGGCTCAGGAATGGCTTGCTGGACTCAGGGCAGGAGGGATCTCACTGGGGCCACCAGGCAGGGACATCCCCCTCAGCCTCTCCTGGTGGCAGCGTGTCTGACCCACCACTCACCCCTCAGGGTGTTGTTTTGGGGAAAAAACGCTGCCACTTGGTGTGCATGGCTCAGTGCAAGCCCAGTCACCATCAGGATTGTCCCCTTGTTGGAAAGGAAGGGATGAACAACATCAAACTGGAAAAAAGCACCTGCACACCAGCAGGAGCTGCCCAGCCTCTCACCTGTGCCCAGGTGTAGCTGGCAGGTGACAGTGGTGACACCAGACTGTCTCTTTGATTGCTGGAGGCTCTCAAGGTTTTCCCTTCCTCTGTTTTGAGGGATGTGCCCTTCCCAGTCCCTTTCCTGCTTCAGGGCCATGCTGAGGCAAGGAGGTGCCAATCCCCAAAATCCTGCTTCTTCCCTGTCCTCACATGGATCATGTCCAGAATATGAACTCAAACAGCAAACGAAGAAACTCCCTCTGTCCCCATCTGTCCCCCTATGCCCTCCCCAGTCCAGCACAGGGGTCCTGGAGTTTATTTTTTGCTGCCTACTCTTGCTCCACGTCCTTGGAGTGGGATGGGAGCTGTTAGCTTGAAAGACAAATTATGCTGGGATGCAGTGATGGCAGAGCTGATTCATCGGCTGGGGGGGTCTACAAGGTCTAATTTGGGAGGGAGGATCGCTGACAAATCCTTCAGTAACCAGGAAGACTTGGGAAACTTTTCCTGCCTGAACACATCATTAATTTCCCTGCCCATCCAAGAGCTCAGATGGGCAAGAGCTTGGTAGGGAAAAGGTTTTAAACAGGAAATTTGTGTTTGCAGGAAACAGCTTGAGATTTGCTGGATCATCATTAATTATTGGACTCGGTGATCTCACATATCTTTTCCAGCCTCGGTGGTTCAATGGTTCCAAAGCCTCCAGGCCAACACCAGGATGAAGATGATGGTTTCTTCCCTAGGGAATCCAGATCCTGAGAGTCTCTTCTGAAGCTTCACAGTGCTGGATGTGTTTTGCCTGCCAGAAGAACCTGTCACAGACATATTTTATGAAAAATCCTTTCCTTAGGATTTTTCCTCCTGAGAAGCTGAGAGGCCTCAGGAACAAAATGTAAACATTGATTATCTGCTGCTGTGGACTGCACCAGGTGGATCTGTGATTGGTCTCATGGGGTTGCTTCTAATTAATGGCCGATCACAGCCCAGCTGGTTCAGACTCTCTGTCGGAGCCACAATCCTTTGTTATTAATTATTTCTTTTTCTATTCTTAGCTAGTCTTCTGATGAAATCCTTTCTTCTATTATTTTAGTATAGTTTAATATAATATATATAATAAAATAATAAATCAAGCCTTCTGAAACATGGAGTCAGATCCTCATCTCTTCCCTCATCCTCAGACCCCTGTGAACACTGTCACAAGAACCCTCATTCCTTGTGCCCTCTATGGGGACCAGGAGCAGGTTCTGGAATGTTCTGGCTGCCCTGATGCTGAACGAGGTTGGATGTGGCTGGACATGGCTCTGCAGCATGAAGGAATTTCTCCAGCTTGATGCTGTGGGAGTTGGCTCAGGCTGGCAGTTCCAGCCCCTCTGGGGCTGCAGGAGACACTCAGGGCTCTGGGCACTCCTGGCTGTTCCCACATCCCCATCTATGGCTCTGGGGTGGGGGGACTGTCATGGAACGGAGGTGGCAGGAGGATTTTGGGGAGCTGTCAGTGCTGGAGGTGAGAACAGGCCTGGCACCTAGCCAGCATTATTAGTGTCTCATTTACACAGGCAACAAATCCACCCACGTCCTCCATGGAAGGAAAAGCTGTTTGGAAACAAGAGCTGTACCTGGCACAGGGATGCAGAGATGCTCTCCTGGTGCATCTCCCTGCACCCCATGGCCTTGGCAGGATGGGCAGTAGTGCCCAAGGGTCCCTGTGACCGTGTTCACAGGGGTCTGAGGATGAGGGAAGAGATGAGGGTCTGACTCCATGTTTCAGAAGGCTTGATTTATTATTTTATTATATATATTACATTAAAACTATACTAAAAGAATAGAAGAAAGGATTTCATCAGAAAGCTAGCTAAGAATAGAATAGGAAAAAATTATAACAAAAGCTCTGTCTCAGACTCTGTCTGAGCCAGCTGAGCTGTGATTAACCATTAATTAGAAACAGCCAACATGAGCTAATCAAAGATCTACCTGTTGCATTCCACAGCAGCAGATAATCAATGTTTACATTTTGTTCTTGAAGCCTCTCAACTACTCAAGAGGAAAAATCCCAAGGAAAGGATTTTTCATAAAAGATGTCTGTGACAGGTCCTCATCATCCTGTCCTGGGATGGTGTTCACAGGGGTTTTCAGGTAAGGGAAGAGACAAGAATGTTGACTCCATGTTCAGAAAATTTGATTTATTATTTTATGATATACATTACATTAAAACTATACTAAAAAGAATAGAAGGAAAAGTTTCATCTCAGAAGGTTAGCTAAGCTAAGAATAGAAAGGAATGAATAATAAAAGTTTGTGTCTCAGACAGAGAGGTCAAGCTAAATGGGCTGGGATTGGCCATTAATTATAAACATCCAATATGGGCCAATCACAGATGCACCCGCAGCATTCCACAGCAGCAGATAATCAATGTTTACATTTTGTTCTTGAAGCCTCTCAACTACTCAAGAGGAAAAATCCCAAGGAAAGGATTTTTCATAAAAGATGTCTGTGACAGGTCCCCGTCATCCTGTCCCTGCTCCTCATTCCAGCTGCAGCTCCTTGGATATGTGAGAGGGGTGGAGGTCGCTGCCCTGCCTCACTGTGTGAATTATTAATCCAGCAGGAGGTAGCTTGGACTGGGAAACCTTCCCCAGCAGGCAGGAACACTGGGAATGTCTTTTCCAGGCCGTGCTGGGTGAACTGGCACCTGTAGGACTGAGGCACCTGGGCCAAGCCTGGTCCAGCCTGTCTGTCCTGTCCCTGCTCCACCCCTGAGCCATGAGGAATTCAGGGTTGCCTTTGCTCTGCTCCAGTTTCTCTGCTCTGCCCTGGGGTAAATCCTGCCCCAAACCTTGGGGTCCTCCTGGGAAAGGCCTGAGCACATGGTTGGGGTGATGCAGAGCTGAGGGTGATCCCAGGGACCCTGAGCCCAGCTCCCAGCACAGGGTCCTGGAGTGGGGCAGGTACCAGGAGGATTCAGCAGGGGAGAGAGAGACTCAGCTCCCTTGGTGCCTCAGGTTTGAGCTTTTCTATTTTTCAGATTCTGTGCTGTTTTAGTGGGTGGATCTGGGCTTCACATGAAGGGTGGTGAGCTCTGTGCACAGAGCAGGGAGACAAAACAATTCCTGCTCCAGCTGGGGACCAAGGACAAATGATCCAAATCTCAGACCAAGAGCACAAACAATGTGGGCTGGAGAGAGAAAAACAAGCAGGATTGGACTGCATGGGCTGGGGCTGGAATTGGAGAATTAACTGCAATATGCAAATGGAGCAGAACTGATAAAAGTGTAAGACTTCGTGACCAGTTGTCCATTTTATGACCATTTTGGTTAATCTTGGGTGCAGCCCTGGCTGGGCTCTTGTGCTGCCCAAGGTGGATCCATTGAGGCTTTTTGATAAATCCCTGCTTTATTCTTTAGCTCTGTCTAACCTCTGTTCTAGCTCAGCCTTCACAAGGCATCACCCTCAGGACAAAGCTCTCCCTTCCCAGCAGCCAAACCCTTGGAGCAGCCCCTGCCAGGCCCCAGCCTCACCTGCACGACCCAAGCATCCCCCTGAGTATCCCAGTCCAGAATCCCACCCCAGATTCCTGCAGAGGAGGGAGGAGGAAGGGCAGCTCGAGGCTCCAGGCTGTGGCTTGTGCCACCTCACCTCTGCTGACAGCTCTGGCCACCCCAGTGACCCCAAGGTGTCAGTTGTCCTCCTGTCACTCTGTGTTTGTGTCCCTGCAGTTCCCAGCCTCCTCTGTGGGGAACAGCCAGGCCTGCAGGCAAAGGGAAGCTACTGCTGACTTTTGTGTTTTCCCAAGCCATCGGCTCTGGTGGTGTCTTCTAAACAGAGTAAACTCGGTTCCCAGCCCCAAGATCAGCTGATAGAGCAGCTGGGAGGCAGAAAAGGGTTTTGGGGAGCTTTTCTGCGTCTGGGAAGCAGGTGGGAATTTTGTATGCTGAAGGTGGGGAGGCACAGGGTGCCCAGAGAAGCTGTGTCTATCCCTGGACTCCGCAAGTGTCCAAGGCCAGGCTGGACACTGGGCTTGGAGCACCCTGAGGGAGCAGAAGGTGTCCCTGGCCATGGCAGGGGTGGAGTGGGATGATCTCTGATGTGCTTCCAATCCAAACCATGCCATGGTTAGGGGGATCAGATCCTTGGTGTCAGGACCCAGAACATCCCTCTGGCTGTCCAGAATGGCCAGGACCCTGTCAGGGGGCTCAGAGACCCCGGCACAGAGCCCAAAACCCCTGTGGGTTTGACTATGACCCATGGAGCAAATTACCAACCTTATATGAAGATCAGCAAGCCACAACAGTTTAGGTAGAATAATAGTGAAGTTATCATGGGGTGGAAAAATAGATTTTGGAGTTTTTGGTATGGGGGTTCAGGAGGCAAGATGGAGGGAACTGGGCATGTCCAGCCTTTCTCCTCCTTCTTCTTCTTGGCCTCCATCTTCTGCTGTGATGTTGGCACTTTTAGATTGGTTTAGAGTAGAAGCTCACTGTCTAACATAGGTGATAGGTGTTAGAAAGTAATTGTAAACATTGTACACGTAGTTTTTAGTACAAAGACATAACACTGCCCCTGGGGTAGGCAGAGTGCCTGGAATTGTCCAGCTGGACAGACCTCGGCAGGGCAGGAGACAGAATTTTATAGATAAGATACAATAAACAACCTTGAGACCGAGAAATGAAGAGCCCTGACTCCTTCTTCAAGTGCCAGGCTGGGAAAAGAGACTTCCCAACTTTTCTCAGGGTCACTCTGACCAGCTAAAGATCCCGACACCTTGGCTCTGAAAGGTGCAGAGATGATGGTGCTGGAGCTGTATGGGCCCACCCTGGGTGCTGAAGGTGTTTGTGGGGAACAGCACCTCTGCTGGGACCACAGGAACCTGGGGGACACATCCACATTGGCCACAGCCTGGTGACATTGAGCTAAGCTGTTCCTGCTCCCCCTCACAGGGCCTGGGCCACCTCCAGGTTCTGCTCCACCTTGGTGTCCTCCATGAGCAACATCCCCTCACTCAGCCTGGTCCCTTCCCAAAAACCTCCCCAAGGCTTCACCCACTGAAGCCCCTGGAAGCCCCCAAATGTCTCTCACTGAGAGGAGGAGAGGTGGGTGCTGAGGTGCATCCAACACCCAGTGCAGCACCTCACATCTGACAAAAACTGTTTAACTTCATTAAACTTCGGGAGTAACAACACCATCACACTACTGCTGTCATTAATCCTTGCTAATTGTTTCTATAATTAAAAGCCCCATTGTGTCTTGTCTCTCCCAACATGATTTATCAGACAGGGAGCACTCTTGCATGAATGATGCACGGCTGGTGGGAGGACATCTGCTCTGGGCTGCCTGCATGGAGGGGAAATGCCTGGGGGCTGCTGCTCCCCCAGCCCTCAGCCTCTTCAAGCCCAGGATGAAAACCCCATCCCCTGGACACCCCTTTGTTGGGAAGGATGAAAGTTTGACAAGAAAGTCTCACAGATATGTGTGCTTAGCAGAAAGATTTTTAAATGTGGAGTCTGATGAAGGAATAGAGTTGGAAGCAAGTTTTGATATAGAAGAAAATAATTGCTGAGCCAGTCTTACTGGATAACCAAGGAGGCAAAGGGTGTGTTAATTAGAAGGGGTTTTTATGGCTTAGAGCAAAGGATAAACCCACCCCAAACAAGAAGATGTTTTTACCAAGCAGAAAGATAGCACAGGCAAACAAGTCAGCAAAGTTGCAAGTAGAAAAAAGGTCTCAGAATTTTCTACTGCAAGACAACTGAAAAACAACTTCTAGCTTAAACTGTAATGCACTAACTTTTAGTGACTGGAGAATAGCAACATGAATATGGTAATTACAGTAGTTATGATGGGCTACAGATAATACTTAAGGTATAGATTGGTTCTACTGTATGAAGATGCTCAGCAAAGAAAAGTATATAATGCAATTTAACCAAAAGAAAAGTATATAATGCATTGTAACCTAAACTAAGGGTCTTCATGCCTGCTGGAGCTGACAGCTGTAGGCACAGCTCTGTCAACCACCACCCTGGACTGCTGGAACCTCTTAGATAGAATAAACTGCATTTTGGAGAGCTGCCTGGAGTCCCACATCGCTCATTTAGGCTCTTACACTACACTCCCACCCTTTCTGGTGCCCTGAACCTGCCACAGGTGCCTCTTCCTCTGCAGGCAGAAGAAACAAGAATCAGTGCCAAGAAATTCAGTTCAAGCATGGAATGGCTTGGGTGGGAGGGGACTTTTAAGATCATCTTGTTCCACCCCATGACATGGGCTAGGACACCTCCCACTGTTCCAGGCTGCTCCCAGCCCTGTCCAACCTGGCCTTGGGCACTGCCAGGGATCCAGGGGCAGCCCCAGCTGCTCTGGGCACCCTGTGCCAGGGCCTGCCCACCCTGCCAGGGAACAATTCCTGCCCAATATCCCATCTAAACTTCCTCTCTTTCAGTTGAAAACCATTCCCCTGTCACTACATACTCCTATAAATAACTTTTCTCCAGTCTGGCTCATCCTTGACCCCTGGGGGCTCCTCTGCATCCCCTACCTGAAGGCCCCTCGAGGACACAGGTACCAGGAGGTCACACTGGATGGCACTGACCTCATCCCCACTTCCCTCTGTGGGGTGGGGATGGGAACCATCCATAGCTCCCAGGCTCCCCTGTCACCTCCCATTTTTCTGAGCTAATATCTTGCAGCATCTTTAAATGCAATATGACCAAAACCAGTGAGTTTTGGGGAGCGCAGGGCTGAGGATAATCAGACCTGAAAATGACTCTGCTTTGTGAGTCACACCTAATGCATGTGCATGTTAATGCTGCCCTTCCCAGCTGTGCTTCCCAGAGCTTTCACTGGAAAGAGCTGGAGCTGGAAAGACACTGGGAGGAGAGGCACAGCTCACATACCAGCTCTGCTCAGCAGGACTATTTGCAGGGAGGGGATGTCACAGACATCTTTTATGAAAAATCCTTGCCTTAGGATTTTTTCCTCCTGAGAAGCTGAGAGCCTCAGGAACAAAATGTAAACAATGATTATCTGCTGCTGTGGAATGCAACAGGTGGATCTGGGATTGGCTCGTGTTGGATGTTTGTAATTAATGGCCAATCACAGCCCAGCTGGCTCGGACAGAGAGCTGAGCCACAAACCTTTGTTATCATTCTTTCCTATTCTATTCTTAGCTAGCCTTCTGATGAAACATTTCTTCTATTCTTTTAGTATAGTTTTAATGTAACATATATAATAAAATAATAAATCAGCCTTCTGAAACATGGAGTCAGATCCTCATCTCTTCCCTCAGCCTGATACCCTTGTGAACACTGTCACAGAGTGAGGTCTGGCCTGCTGGGTACCACTTTTCCCTCATTTTCCCATCCATTTTCCCATCCCTTTTCCCACAGTGTGACACACAGTGAATCTCCAGGCCTCAGCTGGACGCCAGCCCAGCCGTGGCATCTGCTGTAGCACCAGTTCCTCCCTCCACCCAACTGTGACCAACAGCTTGGAGACGCCAACAAGGGCAGGAACACAAACGTGGGCTCAGAGCCTTTGGAAAATGTCAACATTCACAGCATTCCAAAAATATTTGGGCTGGGAATTGTGCATCTCTGAGGGGGTGGTTCCATGTCCAGAGATGCTGGGGATGGCCAGAGTGCTCTGTCACTGCTGTCACCATCTGCTCCCAGGTGCTGGAGCCTCCTTGGGTGTAAAACACTGCTCAGCTGCTCCAAGGCACCTTTGGGCTCCCAGATCCAGATAATCCACAGGGGGCAGGGTCAGCCTTGATGTAAATCCCTCCCTGGCATGTGCAAAACTCCAAAGGGCAACTCCAGACACGGGGCTGGTCCCTCCCTGCAAATCCCTGAGCAAAGCAGAGCCCTGTCCTGTGATCGTGTTCACAGGGGTCTGAGGATGAGGGAGGAGATGAGGATCTGACTCCATGTTTCAGAAGGCTTGATTTATTTTTTATGATATATATTACATTAAAACTGTACTAAAAGAATAGAAGAAAGGATTTCATCAGAAGGCTAACTAAGAATAGAAAAAGAAAGAATGATAACAAAGGCTTGTGGCTTGGACAGAGAGTCCAAGTCAGCTGGCTGTGATTGGCCATTAATTAGAAACAACCACATGAGACCAATCACAGATGCATCTGTTGCATTCCACAGCAGCAGATAACCATTGTTTACATTTTGTTTCTGAGGCCTGTCAGCTTCTCAGGAGGAAAAATCTCAAGGAAAGGATTTTTCATAAAAGATGTCTGTGACACTGTCCCTGCCCAGTGTCCCCAGAAAGGCCCAAATCATTCCCCAGGCACCAGGACTGGCACCTCACCCTGAATCCGTGTAACTTTGGGAGATGAGCAGATGTGGGGACAGATGTTTGTGCCCTGCAGCTGTAAAACCTGCTGGGTTTGGGGCAGTGGATCTCCCCCCAGGCTGGTGCTGGGCTCCTCAGGATACATCAAAGCCTCCCTGTTCCTGCTGCTGTCACAGGGGAAGATAAAGGCAGGATTATCTCTGGGAGCTGTCACCAGCTGCAGGCAGGAGCCTCACACAGGTGACAGCACCAGGAGGGGTTGGATCACCAGCAGAGGCTGAGCAGAACACAGAGAGAGAGCCCAAATTACCCCAATCCCATGAGGACAGAGATTCCCCAGCCTGAGAGCTCCCAAAAGCCTTCAAGGAATGGCAGAAGCACCTTCCTGCTCCTCCTGCTGGTCGCTCTACTGGTTTTACTGGGACCACACCAGGCACAGAGATTCCCACTCTCCTGCTCTGCTTTCCCCACTGTGGGAGCAGTTGGGCACAGAAGGTGGGGCTGGAAGAGGCAGGGGTTGGGTTCAGGGGGTGCTCAGTGCCTGCCCCTTACTGCTGGAATGGGGGATTTGAGAATTAATTCCTCCAGGAATAAATTTATTTGATAAATAGAGTAATATAATATAATATAATATAATATAATATAATATAATATAATATAATATAATATAATATAAATAATGTTATTATAAAATAAAACAATTTAAAATAAATAAAATAATAATTTGATTATAAAATAAATAGAATAATTTAAAATAAAGAAAAATAATTTTATTATAAAATAAATAATTTTATTAATATTTGAGCCATTCCTCCAGAAATAACTCCTGGAGGGGCAAGAGACTGAACAGGAAATAGAAACCCAGCAAGAAGTGCCATGGTTTCACATTTTCCCAAAACAGGGGGAAATTTTGTAACTAAAATCATGCCCCATAAAGATGATTTTGCTGGAAATGAACACTCTGAATGCCTTTTTGCTAGGAAATTAATTCCTGCTGCAACATCAGATCTCACAGTTAATATTTAACCTCACTATTTCACCATTTCCAGCATGCCAGGGCTGCAGCTGAGCATGTCCCCCCTCCCACAGCAGTCACCTGGAAGGACAGACTGGAGCAGTTTGTCCTTGCTCCTCATAGGAAAGAGCAAAATGCTCCTTCCAGCCCTGGGGCAGGGTTGGAATGGAGCTCCTGCCCCTCTCCATTGACAGCAGCAGTGATTGCTGCTCCCCCCGGCTGAGCACAGCCTGCCTAATCCACCACTCCGGCCTAATTAGGCTCAGGCCAGGGCTCAGAGCCAGCAGCCTGAGGAGGAGGAGATGCTAACGAGCCCCAGCTCCAGGGGACCCCCCTGCCACCCCCTGTCCCACCCCATGGTTTAATTAAGGTGTTTAGGACATGGGTTGGACTTGATGATGACCTTGAAGGTCTCTTCCAACCCAGACATGGGGCCATTGGTGTCGCCCTCAGAGCCACGCAGGCCAAACAGGCCCTGGAGGGTGCAGAGCTCAGCTCTGGGTCACCTTTGCTCATCCTTTAAGGTCCACACTCATCTCCTCATCCCCCAAACATGGCATTAACCCCTCAGTTTCTCTCCCTCTCCATTCCCATCCTGCCACAGCACCCGCCTCCCTCTTTGATGGCCCTTGCTGAGGACATGGGACCAGCCTTGGTGTCACCCTCAGAGCCACCCAGACCAAACAGGCCCTGGGAGGTCAGGAGGCTGCAGAACTCAGCTCTGCGACCCACATCTCTCCATTCCAACCCCTCTGGGCTGCAGCAGGGACAGGGAAATGTGTTCAAAAAAAGGCTGCCTAATCCACCACTCCGGCCTAATTAGGCTCAGGCCAGGGCTCAGAGCCAGCAGCCTGAGGAGGAGGAGGAGGAGATGCTAACGAGCCCCAGCTCCAGGGGACCCCCCTGCCATGCCCTGTCCCAGCCCTGGGACCCCCAGCCCTCCCTGCTGCCCACGCCAGGCCCAAGGCAACCCACCCCCGGCTTCTAATTGGATTTGTTCGTGCTAATTGTGATGGTTTTTGCCTCAATTAAGCCATTTGGTTCCCACACAGCTCCCTGGGCACAGGTCTGAGCCCTTTGCAGGCTGCTTGGGCCACGTGTCCTTGCTGCTCCCATTGTCAGGGTCACCTTTGCTCATCCCTCAAGGTCCATGCTCATCTTCCCATCCTCCAAACATGGCATTAACCCCTCAGTTTCTCTCCTTCTCATTGTGAAAAACACCAATCACTTGTTTTTTGAAAGTTTAATAGTAATAAAATGGTTATAAAAATAGGAATACAATTAGGGTAGTTATAATTTTGGACCATTTGGATTAGGACAATATGAGACAATAGAAACAAAGAGTTATGGACAGTCCAGGTACCTTTTTCTGGGCAGCACAAGCCTGAAAAAGGACACAGATTAACAGAGGATTAACCCTTAAAAACAACAGCCTGTTGCATATTCATACATCTCATACATTATGCATAAATTCCATTGAAACACAGGATTCTGTCTGGTCAGTGTCAACTTCTACCTCTGAATCCTAAGGCACCTTCGATCCTTAGCCAGGCAGGAAGAGTTTCGTTTCTTCTGATAATGGAGCAATAAATTCTCTTTCTCTGAAAGATTCAGGTGTCCTGTGGCTGCTGTCTCACTGCGAGTCCTTTCTTTAAAAAAGAATCCTACATAGCATCGTTTCTATTTTAACAATTTTTATAACCTAAAACTATATTTACCACACTACTTAAGAGAATTAATACAGCATCACTTTCTAACATAACAAGCCTGCCCTTCATCCACACATCCAGGGCGCCTAAAGCTCAGGAGAAGAGGAAAAGCCAGCCCAGATTCCAGAGAGAGCTTTGTGAAGGGTATTTTATTAATTTCTGCTGCAGAGAAGGGGAGAGCTCTTGTACACAAACAAGGAGCACCTGAATTAATGCTGAGCCCAGAATAATCTCCAAAAGCTGCAGGATCAGCTCTTTTATCAACCTTTAACAAAAAAAAAAAATAATTCTTGCTGTTACTCAGCAGTAATGAAAGCAGAGCTATTGTGGCTGCAGATAACAACAGGTACCAGGCACTGCAGCTTTGTGAATGCTTGAGATTCATCACTCAGGACTGTAAATGGTGCACAAAAACCAACCTGAGAGAAAAACAGCCCTGCCTGCTCCAAACCATGCCCCAACGGAGCAGAGGCACAAGGAGCCAGTGCTGGATGTCTGGCCAGAGCTGTAAAGCCAATTTTAGAGGGCCAGGGAGGAGTCAAAAGGCTGCAGATCCAGGAGAGGTGTCCTGACCCAGCCACAGGTTTAAAGCTCCAGAATTTCCATCTTTAAGGGGTTCACTGTGGCAGTAAGGTAGAAAAATTATAAAGAAAAAGCCTTATAAAATCATGCTCTGGCTGACATGTCATTTCTTCTAAGTCAAACTAGCATTTTGCAAGTTCCCACATGAAAGCAATCCTGGTGTGAGCAGTTCATTAACATAACAATCTATTCCTGGGTCAAAAACAACTTACACCTGTATAAACGGTTTTTACACTGTCTGATAGAAAAATAAAAACTTCCTTCCTTCCTTCCTTCCTTCCTTCCTTCCTTCCTTCCTTCCTTCCTTCCTTCCTTCCTTCCTTCCTTCCTTCCTTCCTTCCTTCCTTCCTTCCTTCCTTCCTTCCTTCCTTCCTTCCTTCCTTCCTTCCTTCCTTCCTTCCTTCCTTCCTTCCTTCCTTCCTTCCTTCCTTCCTTCCTTCCTTCCTTCCTTCCTTCCTTCCTTCCTTCCTTCCTTCCTTCCTTCCTTCCTTCCTTCCTTCCTTCCTTCCTTCCTTCCTTCCTTCCTTCCTTCCTTCCTTCCTTCCTTCCTTCCTTCCTTCCTTCCTTCCTTTCCTCCCTTCCTCCCTTCCTCCCTTCCTCCCTTCCTCCCTTCCTTCTCTTTCTTTCCCTACATATACACACACTGAGAGTTTCTGATCAGTCAATACAGAATAACATCTTCTCACTAACCAATAAAAAAGTAATTAGCAAGAAATCTACTAACCAATTAGAGTCACACATGAAGTCTGCAAAACTGCATAAAAAGGAGTTATGTGAATAAAGACTGGGCTTTTTTTTCCACCATGAGGAAAATGGAATCCATGTGATTTATTTCCATAGTTTACTGGCCAGAGAAGGCTTTGGAAACATCAGTGAAATCCAGCAGGAAAAGCCACAACACAGCCACCAAGGAAAAGCCACCACGGGGCTGCTTTGACAGGCAGGACAACCTTTATTAAACCTGACATTAAGATCCCTGATCCCAGCAGGGTCTGGGGCCAGGACCTCTCCCTTCCCCTTACCTGCCTTCAAACTCGCTGGGATTTTGAAATCCCGCTCCCTCCTGCAGCCCTCAGGTATTGGGACAGGAGCACAACCTTGGGGCAGCTCAACTCCTCTGTCCCCTCAGAAGGTTTCTGCTCCTTCAGAGGCTTGGGGCAGGCACAGACACAATCATGTTGTGTTGTGATTTCAGGGTTTACCTCAGAACCTCGTGTCCCTCCCTGATAATTCCCTCCCAGGTGTGTCAGTCCCCTCTCCTTTCCCCTTCCAGCACTGTCAGTCCTGGAATTCCAGAAGGGATTGGCAGATTCACAGGATGCCCTCTACCCCTGGGGGGCATTGGGGCCATCCAGGTGTCCTTCGTCCCTTTGTCCCTCCCCTCCTGTCCCTGCTTGGTGGTTCCCTGCCCCTTCCCTGCCCCTCTCCCCGGGGTTCAAAGGAGCAGCAACCGCGGGCTCAGGGAGTTCTGTTGGAGCTGCTGCTGCATTCAGAGGCCTGTGGGCCAGAATAAAGCTCTGGATCCAAACCCTCCATCAGAACTGACTCCTTGCAGGGCCTGAAGGGGCTCCAGGAGAGCTGCAGAGGGACTGGGGACAAGGCCTGCAGGGACAGGACCCAGGGAATGGCTCCCACTGCCACAGGGCAGGGCTGGATGGGAGATTGGGAATCAGGAATTGTGGAATCCATCCCTGGAATGGATTTCCCAGAGCAGCTGAGGCTGCCCCTGGATCCCTGGCGGTGCCCAAGGCCAGGCTGGATGGGGCATGGAGTAATTTGAAGGTGTCTCTGCCATGGCAGGGGTGGGACTGGATGAGCTTTGAGGTCCCTCCCAACCCAAACCATCCTGGGATTCTCTGAACACATTAAACTCAAGATATTTTGCCCCAAATCTTGCAAGATGAAGAAAAGCAGCACCACCCAAGCAAGAGGCCTCTCATGAGGAGCCCTGAGGGCCACCCCAGGAGCAGGGCAGAGGTGTTGGCCCCACACCCACCACGATCACCAGCCGGTCCATCAGCTGGTCCAGCTTGGTTTTCTTCCTCTTGATCTTCCCAGAGTTCCTCATGATTTTGGAATCAAACCCTGGGCAGGGAACATTTCCAAAGTAAAAATGCAAGTTCCAGAAGGTCAGAGAGGCTGCTTCCCTCCATGGTGACACCTGCCCTCCCCTGAGGAGACCCTCCCTCCATCAGTGCCCATGGAGCCGTGGCTGCAGGCTCCACAATGTGATGCCCACAGCAACTCTGAGCCCTTCCTCTCCCCACAGCTCCCCATGGCCTGAGCTGGGTGGGCTGGATCTGGGATGGGTGGAAGTGCCCAAGGCCAGGCTGGACAGGGCTTGGAGCACCTGGGATAGTGGAAGGTGTCCCTGCCATGGCAGGGGTGGCACTGGATAGGTTTTAAGGTCCCTCCCAACCCAAAGCATCCCAAGATTCTCACATTTCAGGATTCTCACATCCCAGGATTCTCACATTCCCTGGTGCAGGAGGCAGCTCCATGTCCTGAGGAAGCCTCGCTCTGCCCTTAAATATTAATGATGATGTTCAGTGGAGCTGCCTCACTCTGAGCTCACATCCAGGGCAACAGTCAGGCTTTTTTTATCTTCATGTGCCATCTGCTCTTTCATCAAATCATTTGTAAAGGAGAGGCCCTCACATTCAGAAAAATCATCTGATAAATAAACACCCTGTTACACGGTGATACCTTTTATTGGGCTGTTAACTGCTCGAGCTGTGCGAGATAAATCGCTTTAATTAGTGGTAAGACATTCCTTTTTTAACATTTACATGAGCCTAATCATTATTCCCCTTGCATAGGCAGGATCAGAATTTTAAGCAGGCTTCTCTCCTGTGTGGCATGCGCTGCCAGGAGGGTCCCATGAATAATTTAAGACTGCGTTGTCTTCTGGTCCTCAAAGAAAATACCAATATTTTGCTCCCACTTTCTGAACTCCTGTCCATGAAGGATCAATTGTCTTCCCAAGGGAGCTGACTCTGCTGGGAGATGAACGGCCCAGAGTGGAATCTCTCCTTTGTTCTGGGAAGATTTTACAAGTCTCTGGAGGAGCAGGGTCAGCCAAAACAGGGACATTTGAGAAGGGTCTGAACCTGCAACACTCCCACAGCAGCTCCTGCTCAGCCCCAGCAATTCTGCTCTCTTGAAGGCAGCACCTGGATGTTTATTTACAAAGTTCTGGGGACCCATGAGGTCCCTCAGGTCATTCAGCTGCCACAGGGTTTTGTTGTAGCCTCTCCTGGGAGATGAGGTGTCCTAGGGGTAGCTCCAATCTTTGTTCTGGGACAGGGACAGAACCCCAGCAAGGTCTTGGCATGGAGCTCAGGGCAAGGTTCTGCCCCCCGAGGCTGCTGGGCACTGCCCAGGCTGCCCAGGGAATGGTGCCAAGGCTGCCAGAGCTCCAGGAGCTCCCAGGAGTGCTCAGGATGGGGCTGTTGGGGTGGCTGGGCAGGGACAGGTGAGCTTGGAGAGGTGTGAGGAGGGTTTTGCTTAAAAAACCCTGATCTGTGCCTTAGCTAAAGGAGGGTGAAGTTAAACTAAGATATGGAGGGGAAAGGAGAAGGAGTGAGAGAAGGAAACGGTGAAATAAATCACTTATAAGAAGATGGAGGATAGAAATAAAACCAGGAGAGGGGCTCTCAGCTGGTCACAGAGATGAAAAACCCACAGATATTTCAATTGTAGGGCAAGCAGCAACTTTTCCCTCTTGGCTCTGCTGGAAAGCTGAGCCAGGGACGGCAGAGGGCAGGGAAGGGCACTGGGCAGGACATTGAGACACAGAGCCAAGGAAGGAACCAAGGAAAAGGGGGGATTCTGCCCCTCTGCCCCTGGGCTCAGGTCAGACCCCACCTGCAGAGCTGCCCCAGCCCTGGGCAACAGCAGCAGGAGGACGTGGGGCTGCTGCAGCCAGGCCAGAGGAGCCACGGAGATGCTGCCAGGGCTGGAGCCCCTCTGCTCTGAGCCAGCCTGGCACAGCTGGGCCTGCTCACCTGGACAGGAGAAGGCTCCAGGGACACCTCAGAGCCCCTTTTGGGGCCTGAAGGGGCTCCAAGAGAGCTGCAGAGGGACTGGGGACAAGGCCTGGAGGGACAGGACACAGGGAATGGCTCCCACTGCCACAGGGCAGGGCTGGGTGGGAGATTGGGAATCAGGAATTGTGGAATCCATCCCTGGAATGGATTTCCCAGAGCAGCTGTGGCTGCCCCTGGATCCCTGGCAGTGCCCAAGGCCAGGCTGGACAGGGCTGGGAGCAGCCTGGGACAGTGGGAGGTGTCCCTGCCATGGCAGGGGTGGCACTGGGTGGGATTTAAGGTCCCTTCCAACCCAAACCATTCCAGGATTCCATGAGCTCACACCTGCACACTCTGGGAAGGCAGTACCCCGTGGGCCCTATCAAAACAGGATTAATGATCCCTCTCAGCAGCGTGAGGAGCTCTGTGTGTAAACAATTTTTATTCCCAGGCCCACCCATCCATCCCTGGCTGCTGCTGGCAGCATTTCCCCAGTGCAGCTCAGGGCTCAGCAGTTCCACCTGGCTGCCCAAGGATCCCAGCTGTCCCCTGGCCCCCTGGAAATATCACCCTGGATTTGTTCCCTGGGTATCAATCACTCTGCTCCCTCCTGGGCACTGTGCCTGAGCAATAAAACCCCACCATAAACTCCCAGCACTACAGGGACAGGATTCCTGCACTGACAGACTGGGGCAGGCTGGGAAATGGAAGGGCCAGATCCTTGAGATGCTGCATTGTCTGGCCAGCATCCAGCAGATAAATAAGCTGCTGTTTCATCTCCAGCCAGTGAATCGCCTCAATAAAAATAAGTACCATTAATCTCATTAATTGGGAAGATATAGGACCCAGCTGGTTAATATTTATTGATATATATAATATAAATATTATATTTATTGATAGATATTTATTATATTTATTGATATATATAATATAAATATAAATATTTACTGATGTATATTAATATATATTCCCCATATATAATATATATATTTTTTATATAATATATATATAAAATATATAATATATATTGTATATTAATACATATTGATATATATTAATATACATTCAGCAGCCTCCAGTGGGGTACAGAGTGGAGCTGGGCACAGCAAAGTGCAGCTGATTAATCAGTATGATTAATCTCATTAATTGGGAATATATAGGACCCAATAGGTAAATATTTATTGATATATAATATAAATATTTATGGATATATATTAATATATATCCATAAATAAAATATGTATTATATTTATTGATATTTATTTATTATAATGTATATTTATTGATATATATAATATAAATATTTATTGATATATATTAATATATTCCTCTATATATAATACATATATTAATATATAATATATTAATATATATAATCATGTATTTATGTATTAATATTTTTAATATATATTGATGTATATTAATATATACTTAGCAGCCTTCAGTGGGGTACAGAGGGGAGCTGGGCACAGCAAAGTGCAGCTGATTAATCAGTACGATTAATCTCATTAATTGGGAAGATATAGGACCCAATTGGTAAATATTTATTGATATATATTATAAAAATATTATATTATAGTTATTGATATTTATTTATTATAATGTATATGTATTGATATATGAATATAAATATAAATATTTATTTATGTATATTAATATATATTCCTACCTATATATTATATATATACTATATATAAAATAATATATATATTATTTAGATATAATAATATATTTATCTCTATATATTATATAAATGTAAATATTTATTGATATATATTAATACATATTCCCAGCCCCTGGAGCAGCCTCCAGTGGGGCACAGAGGGGAGCTGGGCACAGCAAAATGCAGCTGTCACTGAGGACTGGTTTGGGTTATTTCCTCCCCCAGCAGCTCCAGGCTCTCCAGAGCTTCACCAAACATTGTTTTGATCAGGGACAGAACAGCCCACACCACCTCTCCTCCTTTACCCACTAATGAAAATCATCTCCAGCTAAATTAAATTCTCCCTCACAGCACACCCAGCCCTGAGGGCAATTAAAGAAACATAATGAATCTGCTATTTTTTTCCTTTTTTTTTTTTTTGTTAAGGCAATTAATGTGAAGCAGCTACAAAGGTGAACCGTGTATCTTTTAAAATGACTCATGGCTCCAAAAATGACTCCAAAATGGCTTTGGCGGGGGGGTGGGGGGCACTGCTGGGTTAGGAGTTCTTGCAGCATTTTCAGGTGCAGCTGCCCATGTGAAGGTGGGGAGGAAGCATCAGGTGGTCTCTAGGGGACCATAATTGAGCCTTGCTGATGGAGATGTGCAATTGTCACCTCTGCTGAGCTTCTCAATTCCCTCCCAGGCTGCCCTCACATGAATCCTGCCAAGGGATGCAGAGAGAAGGCTGACACAGACAGGGAGGGGACAACAGCTTTGGAGAGATCCCAGGGAGCCAGGAGTGGGCAGAGGTTGGAGATAACTCTGAGAAAGGCCAGCAAGATCTAGGGATGAGCTGATAGGATAAATTAAAATTACATTTTTAACTTAGATATATTCTAAGTTAAGTATTTGTTTCTCTTTGGTGGTGGAAAGGAATGGGTTAAAATTATAAGGGAAGGAAAGTAATTTTAGACTGTCCAGCACTTAAAACTGTCTAAAACCAAGGCAGCTGTTCACACACAGCAAAAACCACCTTAAAAGGGACCATCAGAGGAGCAGGAGCTGCTTTGTTCATTTGTTTTCCTTCCTCCTGAAGCCTCTTCTGGAGCTTGGCTGGACATGGGGGCATCACAGCCCACAGCTGTGCCCACCCTTGGGAAATCCAGCATTTGCAAGAAATTATTTTCCCACCCTTGGGGTATTTTTTGCACAGCCTGGAGACCTTTCCATTCTGGAAGAGCTTTTCCTGGTGTTAAACCAGGAGTTTTTTCAGGGACACAAAGCCCTGGGAAGCTCTGTGGTGCTCCTGGTGCTGGTTCAGCATGCCAGGGTGGGAGAGGATTCCCAGGAGCAGCTTCTCAACACCACAGGTGGCTGCCCAAGGACAGTGGGAAGGAGGAGGATGTGCATTGATCTGTGTCAACTGCTCTTTTTCCTGTGTTCAACAAATCAATAAATTCTGGCTGGAAATAAAATCATTACTTGCCTCCTCTCGTGCTCCAGCTCAGCAAGGAAAGGGATGTGGATTGTTCCAGCTGGATTTATGGAATGGCTGGAGAGAGTTGGGATGGAGCTCAGGGCAAGGTTCTGCCCCCCGAGGCTGCTGGGCACTGCCCAGGCTGCCCAGGGAATGGTGCCAAGGCTGCCAGAGCTGCAGGAGCTCCCGGGGGTGCTCAGGGTGGGGGTGTTGGGGTGGCTGGGCAGGGACAGGGACTGGGCTGATGGTGATGATGGTGATGGTGATTTCCCACCCGCAGAGCTGGCCCAGCCCTGGGCCAGCACAGGGAGTAGCTGGAGCTGCTGGAGAAAGCCCAGAGGAAACACCAGGATGGGCAGAGGGATGGAGCAGCTCTGCTGGGAGGAAAGGCTGGCAGGGCTGGGATTGTTCACCTGGAGCAGAGAAGCTTTGGGGTGAGCTCAGTGTGGCCTTCCAGGACCTGACAGAACCTGCAAGACAGAAGGAGAGAGATCATTTCCAGGGGCCTTGAGGGGCAGGAAAAGGGGGAATGGCTACCCAGTGACAGAGAGTAGGTTTAGTTTAGATATTAGGAAAATTTCTTCCTTGTGAGGGTGCGCAGGCCCTGGCACAGGGTGCCCAGAGCAGCTGTGGCTGCCCCTGGATCCCTGGCAGTGCCCAAGGCCAGGCTGGATGGGCTTGGAGCAGCCTGGGACAGTGGGAGGTGTCCCTGCTATGGCAGGGGGTGGGATGAGATCATATTAAAGTCCCTTCCAGCCCAAACCAGTCTGGGATTCTGTGAAGAGCAACAGATGCTCACAGTGAGGTTTGAAGCAACCCCAATGAGCGAGCACAAGCAGGATTTTTCCTGCTCAAAAGAGCCAGGGTTGGATCTCTTGGAGCATCTGAAGGGAAAAGCACCGAGCTGGCTGCACCCCCAGCTGGGGACAGAGGTCCTGCAGCTGAGCCAGGCTGGAAAAGTGGTTTGTGCCTGTGAGCAGGGCTGAGTAGAGAGCAGCTGCTCCCAGGGCTCTGCCCAGCAGGAATGCTGAGCTTTTCCCGGAGCCATGAGCACAGCCTGGCTGCCAGGTGTTTGCAGTAATGGAAAAAGGCAAACAAAGCCATTCAGGGAACAAATGAGGATAAATCCAGGCACTTCTACCTGCTCACAAACAGCCTGCCAGCTGAGGAGCTGAAATGCAACCCCCTGGAGAAGCTGGAGTATCCAGGCACTGCTGAAGCTGCTGTGCAGGAGGAGGGCAGAGAAGGTGTCTGGGGGGTCAGAGGGGTGGAAGATTGGATAAACTGAGCCAGGGAGGTGCACACAGGGGAGCCAGGTGGGAAACTGCATCCACAGGTCCATGGGAATGAAGAATATCCCGGTGTCCATCCCTGTGTGCTCAGACTGGGACTCCAGCCTGCAGCAGACTGGGTTACAGCCAGAGCCTGACCTTTGCAGCCCCAATTAGCTGGGAGAGGAGCTGTGCAGCTAATGAGCCCGTGAAGGGATTTATCTCAGCCCCAGGCACCGGCTCTGACTGTAAATTCCTGGCACAGGCAGCAGCTCCCGATCGATTCCAGCAAGGCCGAGTGCTCCCCAGCATGAAAATCACAGGGAAATGGGATTTCTGCATGAGATCCCAGGGAAATGGGATTTCTCCATGGGATTTCTCCATGGGATTTCTCCATGAGATTTCTTTGCTGCAGTTTGGGTGCCTGTGAGACCTCCTCGTGCCCGGTGTGGCCAAAAGCCACCTGCAACAGGTGACATTGGACAGTGGAGGTTATTGACAGCCAGAAATTGTCACCCCTTGGAGGGAGGTGTGACCTGTGATGGTTAGGGGGAAAAGAAGAGAAGGAATAGATCCTGAATTCCATAGGATTCATTGGGAATTCTGGAGAACAGAGAGGAGAGAACCTGAGGAGCCCCTGAGACCAAAGGGAAGAGAGCTGTCGATTTTTCCTGATAGAGTTTGCAGGAATGAGGCACTGGGAAACACTCTGGATACCTGCCCAGTTTAACTGGTTTTCTTGAAATAAACTGGTGCCAGAACATTCCAGAAGGGTCACAGGGAGGGAAGAGGGGTCTCAGTCTCACAGCTGGGGACGCTGCAGAGGATTTAGAGCCCAGTCCCCATCCCAGCCCCTCTAAATTCAGGAGCCTGGAATTGGTTCCTGCTCTGATTCCCCCTCCTTGCAGCCAGGCGTGGTTGGAGCTGCTCAGAGCGTGGGATGAGGAGGGGATAATTAGCCCTGAGCTTTCCTCTACCTGCAGGAGGCTGGAAGGAAATTCTGAGTCAGACCAAAACAACATTTAGAAAATGTAGCAGGCCCAGGCAGGATGATCAGTGGCTGGTAATGACACTTTATCTTGTCACATCTTGATACCTCCTGTTGTACTGTCCTCCCTGCCTGGTTTGCAGGGAAAGGGCAGCCTGTAAATCTCAGAGGCACTGGGAGATATTGTCCTTCTCACTTCACAGCCTGGAGAGGTGCCTTGAGCTGGAACCTGGCAGGCAGAGGCACAATTCCAGCACAGAGCACCTTTGCTGTGCTGCAGGGAATTTGTTTCCATCCTCATACAGCCCCAGCTCTGCTCCTGCCAGGGAACAATTCCCACTGCCAGCAATTCCCACTGCAACCATTTTAAACAATCCTAGAAGCCAATTCCCACTGCAACCATTTTAAACAATCCTAGAAGCCGTGGTTGTCTCCAGGCTGATCACACCCTGAGGAAATTCATCTTGCACCATGGCAGCCTGCAGGAACAGAATATTTCTTCTCTTGGGAAATCCTGCAAGGGTACCAGAGAACTGGGTACTGGTGCTGGGAACTGGTGCTGGGAACTGGTACTGGTACTGGAACTGGTATGGGAAACTGGTATTGGAAGTGGTCCTGGGAACTGGTACTGGAAACTGGGAGCTAGTACTGGGAACTGGTACTGGTACTGAGGACTGGTACTGAGATCTGATACTGGGAACTGGTACTGGAACTGGTACTGGGCACTGGTACTGCAAACTGGGAACTGGTACTAGGAACTGGTACTGAGAACTGGTACTGGTAGTGGAACCAGTACTGGGAACTGGTACTGGGAACTGGTACTGGGAACTGGTACTGGTACTGAGAACTGGTACTGAAAACTGGGAGCTGGTACTGGGAACTGGTACTGGGTACTGGACACTGGTACTGGTATGGGGAACTGGTACTGGTACTAGAACTGGTACTGGAACTGGTACTGGAACTGGGAGCTGGCACTGAGAACTGATACTGGGAGCTGGAACTGGAACTGGTACTGGGAACTGGTACTGGAACTGGTACTGGGCACTGGTACTAGGAACTAGTCCTGGGCACTGGTACTGGGAGCTAGTACTGAGAACTGGTACTGGGAACTGGTACTGGGAACTGGTACTGGAAACTGGGACTGGGAACAAGGATGATCAAAGCCCTGCAATCATCTGGAAGCAGAATGGATTTCTTCCTATTCTGTAGACATGATAAAGAACATTTTATGAAGTTCCTGGGAGCTCAGGAATGTCCCCAAGAAAGGAATCAACCCCAGGAGTGGCAGCTCCCCGTGCTCAGGTTTAACTGGTAAATCCAGCAGGTTCAGTCAGCTCCAGGGGAGTTGTTTCCATGTTTTCCCTGGAGATGCTGAGCCGGTCAGACAGAGGCACTGCTCTGCCGCAGCTTGAGCACCAGAGGACAGAGGAGAGAGGGTTACAGGAGCGTGGCTTAATTCTGTCAGCTCAGAGCATGCACTTGTTCAGCTCTCTCAGCCCGAGTAACTGATAAGAGCTCGTTTATTAATCCCTGGTAACTCAATCTGCCCTCCCAGCCCCAAGTGCTGAGCAGAGACAATGCCCTCAGGAGCTGGAGATCAATTTAAATTTCCAGAGCCTCGGTCCCTGACTCACTCCATAGTGCCAGTGCTCCTCAGAATAAGCAGGGAGTGGATTTTCTGTCACATCCCTGATCCTTCCAGCAGTGCTGGCTGCCACATCCTGCAGTGCTGCAGTCATGGACAGGAGCTGTGCAGGGGGACACGTCTGACCAGCTCCCACCCCCTCCAGCAGCGCTGGGATGGATCCTCTGAGTGCTGGTGCTTCCATGCAGCCCCATCCAGGGCTCTTTGTGCTCATTGCAGGAAAAGCTCCCTTGGAAGTGGCAGCTCCAACAGAGAGAAAGCTGAGGGTTGAACCAGAATGGAGGGATGAGGAAAACAAGGCCACTGACGTGGCCCAGGTGACACAGCCACAGAGGGGTGGGAGGCACACTGGGTTAATGACTGCCTGGTTAATGGCCCACATGCAAATCCTGTGTGCTGCTCCTGCAGGGGCCTCATCGACTCCCAGCACCCCTGGACTGGCTCCAGCCCTCCCAGTTGCACCTCTCAGAGTTTTTCTGGAGAATCAGAGCCCTGCAAGGGGAGCTGGCAGCAGCCCAGCACTGCTGACACTCTGCTTGATCAGCCCCCAAATGCTGCTGACCATGAACTCTTTAATTCTGGCACTGCAGGTACTGAGAACTGGTACTGGGAACTGGTACTGGGAACTGGTACTGGGAACTGGGCACTGGTACTGGTACTGCTGATGCTCTGCTTGAGCAGCCCCCATGAACCTGGGCTGGTTAGGAGTGGTTGGAAACTGCACCCTCTGGAATGGTGAGGGGTCACTGTTTCAGTGTCCTGGAGCTGAGGTCCCTCCTGCAAGGCTGGGACAGGGATTCTGACACCCTCAAACACCCCAGGTCATGGCCACAAAGCTGGAAAGTGAATGTGGTCACTCTTCCCTCCTGGGGCTCAGAGTCCCCTGCTCTGTGTTCCAGCAGTGCCAGCCCATCAAGAACCTGCTCTCAGCTGCTCTCAGGAGCTGCTGGGCCTGGGGGGACAACAGGAGAGGGTGCTGGGGCCACCAAAACACCCTGGTGACAGCTGAGTGCTGCCACAGGAATGAAAAAGGAGAGGACAACAGCTCAGATGAAATGTTTGCACTTTTATTGAGGCTCTGAAGAGTCACAAAGCCACAGCCCCTCTGCTCCCCAGCACTGCTGTGCCCTGTGGCAGTGTCCCCTCGGGGAAGGTGACACCTTGATGCTGTCAGCACTCTGAGGCATTGACTGAAGTGTCTCTTCTCCAGGTCTGTAGGGAACCTCAGCTCCTGGGAGCTGCTTTGCAGGATCAGTGGAGAGTGAAATGCCCAGGCTTGAGCTGCCGCGGGTGGCCAAGGTGCCTCCTGAGGATCCTCTGGAACAAATTCCTCCTGGCTGTCGCCACGGGGAGCTCCAGGGAGCTGATCCTCGAACACTCCTTGCTCAGGAGCCTCCTGTCCCTCCTCCCTTCCTCTTGGCTTTCCAGAGCCTCTGTTTTTTGCATGTCTCTGTCACATCTGGGCAGGGGAAGCCCTGCTAGGGTCGGGCTGCTTCCATCATCCTTGTGACTTGGCTGCTTGTGATCCCTCTGGCTTCCTCCCATGCCGGAGTCTCCCTCAGCAACAGGAATCGCGGGATGTCTGCAGCAGGGACCCGAGTGAAAGAACGCCTCCTCCCTGGGGACCTGCGGGCTCCGTGCCAGGGTGACAAAGCCGTACGGGGTGGTGACCTTGGGGAGGTGCGGCAGGGACAGAGCTGCACAGGCGGTGGCGTCCGGGGCGGGGCAGGAGGGGTTAAAAGAGGATGGGTTGAAAGAGGATGAGTTGGAGCCATGCTCATCCTGCACTGCTGGGTCCCAGCTGCTCCTCCAAGCTGTCCCCTCCAGCTGTCCCCTCTCCTCCCCCGTCCCCTTGCCTGAACATCTCCGCTTCTTGTGGCTGTCCAGAGACGGGATAACAAACTGCGGGATGCGCTCGGGGGTCACCACGTGGAAGAAGATGTCTCTGGAGTGGCTGCCCTGGAGCGCAGGGGGACACAGGGCCATGGTGGCCCTGAGGTTTGGCAGGGCAGCGCTGGCCATTTATGCTCTGCAGCCACCCCCGGATGGTGACGCGCGGTGACGGCACCGCCAGGTCCCTGCCACGGTCCAGCGGCCACCAGGGCACGGGGGGGGGGGGACGATGGAGGGGACAGGGGAGGACACGGGGGCAGGAGAGGACACAGGGGAAGGAAGAGGGAGGGGACAGGTAAGCACACGGCGCTGCCAGAGCCACCTCCAGCTCTGTCACCCACGAGGAGGAGGAGCGGGATGAATCACCAGCCGTGGGCATCACCAGGTGCCAGGGGCAGCAGGAGCGGCAGACAAACACTTCAGCTCTGTCTAACAAAGCTCCCGTCGGGAAAAGCTCCAGCCCACGCCATCCCTGCAGCCATCCCCGGCTTCAACCACCAACCCCCGGTCCCTCCTGCATCCCTGCCCAGGCTCCTTCCCGCAGCATCCCTGTGCTCCCTTCTCACTGGGCTGGGAGTGAGGGCGTGTGAATGCCATGGGACAGAGAAAGAGGCTTGTGAGAACTTTCAGGGAGTTGTAAGGATGAGATAACTTGTTAGTTAAACAGTGTGCAGGTGGTTTTTGTGAAAAACGCCAGTCGCTTGTTTTTTAAAATTTTTAAAGTTTAATGGTAATAAAATGGTTATAAAAATAGGAATGCAATTAGAGTAATAATAATTTGGACAAATTGAATTAGGAAAATATAAGGCAATAGAAACAAAGAGTTACGGATGTCTGGGTACCTTTTTCTGGGCAGCACAAACCTGAAAAAGGATGCATGTTAAGAGAGGATTAACCCTTAAAAACAATAACCTGTTGCATATTCATACACTTCATACATGATGCATAAATTCCGTTCAAACACAGGATTCTGTCTGGTCAGTGTCAACATCTTCCTCATAAGCCTAACAGTGTCTTCATGGCTGAGCAAGGCAGGAAGAAGCTCATTTCTTCTGATAATGGAGCAATAAATTCCCTTTCTCTGAAAGATTCAGGTGTTCTATGGCTGCTCTCTTGGTGTGAGTCCTTTCTTTAGAAAAAAGTATTCTACATAGCATAATTTCTATTTTAACACTTTGTTATAACCTAAAACTATATTTACCACACTACTTAAGAGAATTAATACAGCATCACTTTCTAACACAACACATATAATATTCATTTTAATATTTGCAAAAAGCCAATCATAAAACATACATTTTTCACCGTGTTTTTCTACTTTGTCTTTCTGTTCTTCTCAAGGACCGTGTACGAGAAATGTGTTTTTGTTAGTTAGCCAATCAAATAGAATCCATCCTATCACTCCATAAAAACCACACGGTTCTCTTGAACAAAGCCTTTGCTCTTTCTACAACACTGCCTCCTGCCTGCTGCTGTGTCATTCTCGGGGCAAGAGTGACAAGGTGGGACAGCCCCAGGCAGTGCCCGGGGCATGGGGAAGAGGCTTTGTACCTCCCATAGGAAGGAGGATGAGGAGGATGAAGCTGTCCTCTCAGCTTTGTGCCTCCCAAGGAAGGAGGATGAGGAGGATGAAGCTGCTCTCTTGGCTTTGTGCTTCCCAAGGAAGGAGGATGAGGAGGATGAAGCTGCTCTCTTGGCTTTGTGCTTCCCAAGGAAAGAGGATGAGGAGGATGAAGCTGCTCTCTTGGCTTTGTGCCTTTCCCCTGTGCAGCAGGGCAGGGCAGGGCTGGGAGGGGTTTTCTGTCTCTCTCCCCCAGCTGAGGAAGCTCCTTCACTCTCAGGAGGATAAGGGTGGCTTTGGGGTGGATCTTGCTGGGAAAATGATGGAGACAGGAACAGCAGCTCCATCTGTGTGCAGGCACAGAGCAGAGGGGCCTCCCCCTCACCTGGGATCAGATTCTCCCACCCCTGGGGAGCAGGGCAGGTTCTGGCATCTCATCCCCTTCAGCTCTTTGCACCCACACAGCAAGGGGAGAGATTTCAAATCAGAGCCTTGACAAGCTCCAGGAGGAGACCTCAAACTGAGGGAAAATGAGCCCCTAATGAGAGCCCTTAATTGAGGCCCCAGTGCTGATGTCAGGGAGCCCCCACTGCTGCCCCTCCAATTAGCAGAGCCAGCAGCTCATCAGGGTAACGAGCAGCACATGGGGCAGGGCCTATAAGTACCCTGAAGGGCACAGAGGGGCTAAGCCAGGTTTGTGTCCAGTCTGGGCTCCATGGAGCAGCCCCCAAAGCAGGTCTGGGTGCTGCCTAAGGGGGGGTTTGTGCTGGGGGGCACTCTCAAGGCTGGGCTGGGGGCTTTGACCTTTCTTTTTCTCCCTTTGCAGATGAGGCTGCCCACCAGCACTGATTCCTTCTCCAGCAGGCTCCTGGGGCAGATCCTTCAGCTCAGCTTGGTCAAGTACCCTGTGAGTGATGCTGAGGCTGGGGAGGGGTTGGCTAAAACCTCAACACTGGCAGTTTCTGGGGGTTTTCTGCCAGATAATTTAATTTCTTTCAGTTTTTTCACATTACTAGATTTTAGGAAGAAACTGTTCCCTGTGAGGGTGGGCAGGCCCTGGCACAGGGTGCCCAGAGCAGCTGCGGCTGCCCTTGGATCCCTGGCAGTGCCCAAGGCCAGGTTGGACAGGGCTTGGAGAAACCTAGGATAGTGGGAAGTGTCCCTGCTAAGATAAGGTGTGCAGTATGTGGTCCTTAAGGTCCTTCCCAGCCCAAACAATTCAATTATTTTTCTTCTGCTTTCCTCCCTATCTCATTTTTTTTTCTCCTTGGCCTTGCCTTGCTCCCCTTCAGTTGTTGGTGGCTGCAGCATTCCCATTTCTCTCCCTCTCTGGGTCAGAAGAAATGGGAGAGTTTTAGGAATAAAATACAACCCAACAGGTTCTGGCTGAAGCTGATCCCAATTTCAGGACAGAGCAGAGTTTAAGGCTTTAAACACCTGGAAGTTCTCCCACGTGCTGATGGACCTCTCTTTGCAGCTGAAGCTCCTTCAGAAAGCCTCTGTGTGGATTGGATTGGTGCTCCCTGTGGGGTCCATCAGGAACAGGCTCTGCCCTCCATCCCAGTCCTCCTCCAGGCCTGGGCTCCTGCACCTCCTGCTCTCCCTGACTCCCACCAGCATCCAGGACCTTCTGTGCCACCTCCCAACCGAGTGGGGCCACAGTAGCATGTCCAAGGGTAAGAGCTGGGGCCTCCTGGAAGACACAGAGGCTTTGTAGGTGGGAAGGAACACAGCATGGAATTCCTGCAGGGGAAATGTTTTGTGGAGATAATCAAAAGTCCACAACTTTTGTGGAAGTTGTAAAGCTGGTATGTTTATTACAGCGCTGGATGCATGTGGGAATTGTTCTCTTAAAATGACATGTGTACTTCTGGGAACTTCAGGTCCCTTTTTATCCCCCTCTCAGATACATATGCATACAATTTCACAATAGGTTCATACATATTCATTTTTATGAGTTTTTGTGTGACATTTGCTGCTAGTTCCTCTTTATCAGAAAGAATTCCTAGGTCAGGTTGCCCTGCTCTCACAGCAGTCTCTCTGTCTGTCTCTATCACCCTCTGTCTCCCCAGCTTATCTCTGTCTGTGATGGTGTTCACAGGGGTCTGAGGATGAGGATCTGACTCCATGTTCAGAAGGCTGATTTATTATTTTATGGTATATATATTATGTTATAACTAACTAAAAAGAAATAGAAGGAAAGGTTTCCTCTGAAGGCTAACTAAGAATAGAAAAGAATGAATAATAAAGGTTTGTGGTTCAGACAGAGTGTCCAAGCTATGTGGTCTCTGGTTGGCCATTAATTGCTAACATTCAAGATGGCCCAATCACAGACACACCTGATGCATTCCATAGTAGCAGATAACCATTGTTTGCATTTTGTTTCTGAGGCCTCAGCTTCTCAGAGGAGAAAAAAATCCTAAGAAAAGATTTTCACAAAAAGATGTCTGCGACATCTCTCCTTCACTGAAGCAACTTCTCTGAGCCTAGGTTCTGCAGTCAGGCTAAATAGCTATGTTTTCTAACCACAGACTCAACTCAAAAATGTACATTTCACCTAAATCAAAATGAATTTCTACACTGGAAAACTTCCACTTTGCCTCAAAAAGTGCTGTGTTAATTCTGGGTGTGATGATTGTGAATCCTTGCAGAGATCTGGGAGTCTCCCATCAACTCAGCCAGCAAAGCCAGCAAGAGGAAGAGGGATGATGTGGCTCTGGAGCAGCAGGAGTCCTGGTTTGAGGTGCTGGAGAGGGATTTGCCAGAGGATGACCCTGAAGATTTCTCATATGAGGTGAGATCTTGTGGCTGCTGAGCGATTCCAAGGTGGTTTGGGCTCTGTGTGGGTCTGGGAGTTTTCCTATGGAGAAGCCTGCAGAGGTTTCCTTCCCTGTTGTGGTGTTTGAGGGTTCCTAGGGTGAGGGAAGAGATGAGAATCTTGACTCCATGTTTCAGAAGGCTGATTTATTATTTTATGATATATATATTTTATTAAAACTATACTAAAAGAATAGAAGAAAGGATTTCATCAGAAGGCTAGCTAAGAATAGCAAAAGAATGAATGATAAAAATTTCTGTCTTGGACAGAAAGTCTGAGCCAGCTGGGCTGTGATTTGCCATTAATTAGAAACAACCACATGAGGCCAATCCCAGATGCACCTGTTGCATTCCACAGCAGCAGATAATCATTGTTTACATTTTGTTCCTGAGGCCTCTCAGCTTCTCAGGAGGAGAAATCCTTAGGAAAGGATTTTTCATTACAGATGTCTGTGACACCCCATCTCCTCTTTCAGGGCACAGGGTGTCCAAGGAGTGCTTGACCATCAGCCCAGCACTGAGAGCTGGAGGGGCCCCACTCACCCCTGAGGTTTCCCTTTGGCTGATGTCCCTGCAAGGCAGCACCTCTGTCACCCTTGGCTGTGGCTCCCAGTGCTGTTGTGACAGGGCTACTGTGTCCTTCCCCAGGCTGTTCCTTTCTCAGAGCCCCCTTTGCCTCTTTCCCCCCAGCCCTCAGAGCTGGAGTCAGACAGTGACGAGTACCAGACCCAAAATGACACTGACCTGGAGCTGGAGGAGCAGGGTGAGATCACAGAGCTGGAGCTCCCAGCTGTCCAGGTGAGTGTTCCTGCCCCATTCCTGGGGACAGCACCAATCCTGTCCTGCAAGGATTCATCTCAGGAGGCGGCCTGGGCTTGCTCTGCTCTGAATTCCATGAATCCAGTATGGATTTTGTGCTGTTCTGACCCTGTCCCTGTGCCACACAACCCCCAGGGCTCTGTGTTGCCCCCAGAGCTGGGAGCAGAAGATCCAGATGTGGCCAGCGGTGATGCCCAGGAGCCAGGAGGAGATGGCAGCAGTGAGCAGGAGACTGACACAACCTGTGACACCAGCTCATCCCAGGATGGGGTAAGGACCCTTGGGACAATGCCAGCCTCTGGGTGTGGGGCAAGGCAGGTGCCACAAGTCCCCTGGATGTCCCCAAGGCTCTGAGCCTTTGTCACAGAGCTCTGCTGCCAAGGGAAGGGGTTGCAGGGGCTCCTGTTCCTGTGCAGGGACCCAGCCTCAGAGCCCAGGTGTTGGTGGGGTGGTGTTGGCTGTGCCCAGCCACCAGTGTGTGACAGCAGTGCCAGATGCCAGCTCCTGGCACCTCTGACCCAGACTGCCACAAGCCTTTTGTGACTCCCTGCCCTGGGTATTGCTTCCCCCTCCCTGCTCTGGTCTCAAAGCACTGCTGGATGCTCTCCTCATTTCGCAGGAAGCTGCTGCTGCCCTGGGGAGTGGAGGGTGGGAGTTGCTTTGTCCCCAGTGAGGGCAGGCAGTGCTATGGGGAATATATATATATATATATATTTTTTTTTTTTTCCAGGAGAACCAGGAAGCCTGACTTGTGCACCTGGACCTTCTGGGGCTGCAGAGTGCCTGAATCCCTGGGACAGCTGTGTCCCTGAGGAAAGTGTCCAGTTAAATGCTGTGTTCATGTTGATTGTGTCCTTTTTTCTGAAGCTTGTAATAAAATCACCCTATTTTTTCACATGAACTGGGCTATCTTGGTTGTCAGTACCTGCAGCTGGCATTATGGGGTGTGGGGCTTTTCAGGGGCACCTTTCCCTCTGATCCCTCCTGGGGAAGGGTTCCTGAGGGTGCCTGGGAGGGGGGTGGCTCTGGGAATGCTGGAATGTGATGGGAGGGTGAGAACTGAAAGTGCAGAGTGAGGTTGGCATGGGGCAGCCGCTGAGCTTGGACACCCAGGCTGCTCCAGGGATTCTCCCTCTCTTCTGGCATCCCCAAGAACACTGGAATAACCCCTTGGAATAAACAAGGAATTGGACCCAGAGGATGTGGTTTGTAGTGAGCACTCTGAAGTTTTCAGTTTGTATTTTGTCTGCTTTACCTGGGAGCTGTGCACATAACTTCTCCTTCTACATGGATCTTGGGAGCCATCCTCTGAGGAAATAGGGATTTTTGGGGTCTGGAAAAGCAGGCTGGGATCAGGAAGTGCCTGAATGTGACCCAGAGTTCTGGGGAGACCTAAGGTTGCCCAGTGCTGGAGCTATTGCCCGGATCAAGTCCCATAATCTGAGGCTGCAAAGAGCAGCAAGTCCTGTCACTGTCACATTCTCTGAAAAATCTCTTTGCCCAGGATCTTCTCCTGGGAAGCTGAGAAGCCTCAGAGAGAAATGAAAACAATTATCTAATTTGTTTCTCCTGTGTTTTGCTGCTTTGGAATGTGTTTGAACATTGTTTACCAACAGGTGATTGTTTCATTGCTTTCATGTGAGTTGTTTTTACTTAATGACCAATCATGGTCCAGCTGTGTTGAGGGCCTGGAAAGAGTCACGAGTTTTCATTATTATCTTTTAGCCTTCTGTCTGTATCCTTTCTCTATCCTTTAGTATAGCATTTCTTTAATATAGATCATAAAATAATAAATTAGCCTGCTGAGACCATGGAGTCAGATTCATCATTCCTCCCCAAAAGTACCACAAACTCCCAAATGTGGGTGAGGGAACAGGAACAGCTCAGGGCTCGGATCCCTTGCTCAGGGCATGCCTGGAGGCTGTGTCTGCCACCACAGCCTGGAGCTGGCTTTGTGTGGGAATCCACTGGGGTGACACTGCTCCAAGTGCTAAAATAAACTGTGCCACCCTCCAGCGGGGCTGTGGGCCTGAACAAGCTGAGCCCTCAGTTTGGTTTAACCAGGGTGGGCCAGGCCAGCTTAGAAATGCTTGTGATTGTATTGTAATAATACCAATATTGCAGACAGGGCCTGTCTGAGCCTTGCTGCTAAACCAAATAGTGGCTGCTGTGGTGTTTCACCCCAGAGACACTTTTGGCTGGCTGGGTGTGTGGTGTTTCACCCCACAGACACTTTTGGCTGGCTGGGTGCTGCAGCTGGGCCCGTGGGGACAAGGCCTGCAGGAGCTCTGGTGGTGCTCCCCCCATAGCAGGGGCTGCTCCTCAGGTTTCCCTGTGTGGAGAAGCTTTAAGGGGATGGTGAAGGAAAGGAGTCGGTTCTGATGGAGGGTTTGGATCCAGAGCTTTATTCTGGCCCACAGGCCTCTGAATGCAGCAGCAGCTCCAACAGAACTCCCTGAGCCCATGGTTGCTGTTCCTTTAACCCTGGGGAGAGAGGCAGGGAAGGGGCAGGGAGCCACCAAGCAGGGACAGGAGGGGAGGGACAAAGGGACAAAGGACACCTGGATGGCCCCAATGCCCCCCAGGGGTAGAGGGCATCCTTTGGATCTGCCAATCCCTTCTGGAATGCCAGGACTGACAGACAGTGCTGAGAGGGGTAAGGAGAGGTGACTGACACACCTGGGAGGGAATTATCAGGTAAACCCTGAAATCACACCACAACAATCCCCTTTGTCTCCTGGCTCCCAATGTCCTGCTCTCCCAGGCCCTGAGCCTGCCTGCAGCTCTCTCCAAGGACGTGGAACAAACTCCATCTGACTTCCAGAGCTGGAGCAGAGGTGACCTCCTCTCTGAAAGTGCTGACTGAGGCAGGACCTGCCTGCATTGTCACCTTTGTCATGCTGTGTCCCCACCCCGGGGAGAGCCAGGCAAGGGCTAAATCTGCAAATGGAAAAGGGCTGGTCTGTCCCCTCTGTGCCAACACCTCCACTCAGCTGTTTTTTTCCAAGGACGCAAGTTTTGGAGTGTGAAAAATGCCAATCACTTGTTTTTAAAATTTTAAAAGTTTAATAGTAATAAGATGGTTATTAAAAATAGCAATGCAATTAGAGTAATAATTATTTGGACAAATTGAATTAGGAAGATATGAGACAATAAATACAAAGAGTTATGGACAGTCCAGGTACCTTTTTCTGAGCAGCCTGAGCCTGAAAAAGGACACAGTTAACAGAGGATTAACCCTTAAAAGCAACAGCCTGTTGCATATTCATACATCTCATACATGATGCATAAATTCCATTCAAACACAGGATTCTGTCTGGTCAGTGTCAGCTTCTTCCTCCAAATCCTAACAGCGCCTTCGAGGCAGGAAGAAGTTAGTTTCTTCTGATAATGCAGTAATAAATTCTTTTTCTCTGAAAGATTCAGGTGTCCTGTGGCTGAGTCCTTTCTTTAAAAAAAAGTATCCTACATAGCAAAGTTTCTATTTTAACAATTTTTATTACCTAAAGCTATATTTACCACACTACTTAAGAGAATTAATACAGCATCACTTTCTAACACAACACATATAACATTCATTTGAATATTTGCGAAAAGCCAATCATAAAAGACATGCATTTTTCACATGGAGAGATGATTCCAACTCCTGGATGTGGCCTGGAGGGCAGTGGCTGTTTGCTGCAGTTTTCCTGCCGATGTGGGCAGGGGAGGGGTTCCAGAGGGAACAGGAGGAGATGAAAGGCAGTGCTGAGGAGCAGGAAGGAGCTGCAGTGTCCCTGGGGAAGCCATGAGAATGAGAGAGGAGGGAGCCGTGCAGGGAGAGCTGGAGTTACAGAAAGAGCTGGAACTTTGGTGTCGGGGTGTTCAGAAGAGCAGGCTTGAGATTGGAGGAAAGGCTTTGGAAGGTTTGGTCTCTGAAAAAAAGAGTAAAAGCCAGTCTGGAGGGATCCTGAAGGATCAGAAGGGATGGGAACATTGATTTTTGGGTAAAAGAGTCAGGAGAGTTCCTGCTCATCAGTGGCATGAGCCCATGTGGCCACACTGACCCTCCCACCCCTGACCAAACACTGCCAGCAGATCAAACCAGAAGATAAATTGTGTTACAGCCACAGCCCTTCCTGCTGGGGATGGGAACAGAGGGGTTTTGGAGGTGGGAGGGCACACCAGGACTGTCCCTTTGGGTATAAGCCAGGTGACTTTTCACTCCCTGAGCCTCTGGACCAGTCTGAGAAAATCTGGCTTGGTTTGTAAAGACCCAGTGGCCTCTGCCCATGTTGAAACAAGGGGCTGCAAATGCAGGAACATGCCCTGTTCAGAGAACATAACTTTATCTGATTTTATTTATTCATTCAGGCTGTTGATATTCAAACCTCAGGAATCACACTGGCTCCTTCCCATGAAGTTGCTAATCCCTGTGGAGTGCCTGGGAATGACAGGAGTGTGATACCTCAGGAGAATTTCAACAGGAATTTAATGCAAATGTTGTGATTTCTTCTGCACAAAATGATAAGGTTCACCTTTCCTGTCCAGGGCTTTTTTTCTCTTTTTTTTTTTTTTTTCCCTGAAAGAAAAGCCTCCATTTTCCTCAGGGTGTCATTTTCTGGGGATGGGTTTTGTCATTTCTTATGCTGTTAAACTCCCCACTGATCCATTGTCAAACTCTTGTCTCGAGATCACAACCATGACAAACTGCAACAGCCTTCAAGGCTCTTGTCAAAATCCATCTGGACTTTTCACACTGAAACTGAGCGTTCCAAAGACTGACTTTGTTCCTAGAAAGACAAAAAACAAGGAAAACTTCTTGGTTCTGCATGTCAGGTAATGGATCCTGTCTTGATTACATTGATACTGTAAATAAGAGGTTTTTAAAATTCCAGCTGGATCTCTCTTTTCTAAGGCAGCAGAGCTCTCTGGAAAGACAGGAGGGGATAATTCCCCACATTTTTAAGGATGTGTGAGATGTTTCCATGAACTTTGCAGGCCTGATCCTCATGCTGGATGCAGATCACTGTGGGATGTGGAAACCCAGGGCACAGGGAATATTTTTCTGTCTGCTCTGGGGTGTCCTGACCCCCAGGGGAGTATCACTGGCCAGGGGCTATGTACAAATTACAAACGGGATGAGATTGCTGGGAATGTGCTTTGAGCTGTTTTATTTTCCAGCATCAGTCTCATTACATGGTTTTGACAATGGGAAGATGCCAGCAGCTCACATCCCCAGCAGCAGATGAAGAACTCAATGTTACAACTCACTTTATAAGTTTTTTGACCAATAACACAAAGCAAAAGCACATTGACAGTAGTAGTTCTATCCAAGCACTATAAGCACAGGTACATTTGGTTAAACGATGCTTGGTTATTTTGAATATAACACCCGCTTGTAAGCCTTAAAACACAAGGCTCCATTATGCAGCTTAAAATTTCCTAATATCTTGCTAGATAAACTTTTCTGTAGCTTAGGGAGTTATTCTAGGCAAGTGTTAATACACAGATCATTGTTCTATTTGTCCTTGCTTTTCTACATTTTACATATTTTTTCTGCTGACCTATCTCATGGCTACTGCTTAGCTCTAATCACAGTTCTGCTGTCTCTGAGGCCTGCCTTTTGCAGCTTTCCCAAAACCTTCTGAATTTATGGATTCCCTCAGGGAGCACTGACTTTGACCCTCATTCATGGAGAAAGTTTCCCAGACTTCAAGATAGACTGGAATCCACAAAAGTGAGAAATAGATTATAGAGAGTAGTGTAGGTGTATCACTGGGTGAGAAATTGAGGTTTTGGGGTTTTTAGTATGTTGTGGATAAAAGCAAGATGGAGGGCACAGGGTGTCATCCTGGGTTTCTTCTCCATGCTTCTTCTTCTTTCTTCTTCATGGGTTTGGGTGGCATTTTGTAATTGGGCAGAAATTCCACATTGGAATTTCTCTCTGTGGGATCAGTTATTGGGTTAAAAGGGAAAATAATCTAATTGTCAGTTCTTAATTGGATAGTTTAGTCTTGAAAGACCTTGTAACAAGGGATTGTTGGCCATTTTGTGCCTACTAATGAAAAGCTGCCAAACTCACAGTAGTATGGGGTTCCCATGGCTGTAAATCCCTGTTTTCAGAGTGATTGATGGCACAAAACTCATCCAAAGGCAAACACAGGGTGGATTTCCGAGTTGGCACTCTGGGCTGAGCAAACTTCTCCCCACCACAAAGGTTTCAACACTCTCAGTTCCTCCAGGGGCTGAAGTTCAGGTGGAGGTGCTGGAACTGGCACCTCACCCTCTCTGTAGACACTTTCCCTGATGGAATGAACTGATTTTTATATCTAGCCTGTCTTTTGTCCACTCCAGGAATACAAAAATGAGTGAAAGGAATCTGTTCCAGTAGGGTGTGACAGTGTTCATAGGGGTTCTTGGATGAGGGAAGAGATGAGGATCTGACTCCATGTTTCAGAAGGCTTGATTTATTATTTTATGATATATATTACATTAAAACTATACTAAAAGAATAAAAGAAAAGGTTTCATCAAAAGGCTGGCTAAGAATAGAATAGGAAAGAATGATAACAAAGGTTTGTGGCTCAGACTCTGTGTCCAAGCCAGCTGACTGTGATTGGCCATAAATTACAAACATCTAACATGAGACCAATCACAGATGCACCTGTTGCATTCCACAGCAGCGGATAATCAATGTTTACATTTTGTTTCTGAGGCCTGTCAGCTTCTCAGGAGGAAAAATCCTAAGGAAAGGATTTTCCATAAAAGATGTCTGCGACAGTAGGGTTGATGTTCAGCTCATAATGTTCCATGGAGTTTTGGAATGGTTTGGGTGGAAGGGAATCTTTAAAAGATTTTTAAAGACCCAGCCCCTGCTATGGCCAGGGACACCTTCCACCTCCAAGCCCCATCCAGCCTGGCCTTGGACCCTTCCAGGGATCCAGGGGCAGCCACATCTGTGCCAGAGCCTCACCACCCTCCTTTAAAAAAATCTTCTTCCTTTCATCTCATTGACCTTTTAGTTTCATGGAACTCATCCCCTGGGATCATGGAAAGCAGCTTGGATCCCATAAAAGCAAAGTCATCCTCTCTCTTCAGCCATTCAGACTGCCCAGGAAACACCCTGGTAAATAACATCCCACATCCCAATGAAGTCACAGAGGATCCTCCTGGGACAAGGTTCAGAGCAGTCAGCAGAAGGGAGGAATTGAATTGAAACTTGATAGTTGGTGTAAGAATTCCTTGTCCTGTTTATACAGGAAGGTTGGAACCCTGGCTGGCTCTGCCTGGCTCAGTACAGACACAAAACTCATTAGCTCCACTGAGAAAAGCTTTCAGAAATGCACATAATTCAATTAGACCATCAAAAGATGATCTGATCATGTCAGCTCAATTATTCAGACTCGGGCAAGCTGAAATCTTTCATGTCACCTCAACTGGGAGCTTTGTGCTCTGCCAGCCCTCCTGTACCAACAGCTCAGCTTGGGAGATTTATCCGGACCTTATTGGTGCTTTTCAATTGACTTTTTCGATAAGGAAATTCCCTAAGTTTGATATCAGAGAGACACGGGATGGTTAAAGTTGGAAATTACCTCTAAAATCATTGAGTCCAACCTGCAACCAAATCCAAGCCTTATTTCCAGGGATGGGGATTCCACCACTGCCCTGGGCAGCCTCTCCCACTGCTGGGGCTCTGTTTCAGTGATGATATTTTTAGGATATTAAAGAATATTAATCAGAAGGAACAAAGGCATCCAGGCCACCATCCAGGAGCAGATGTGCTGTGGGCTGGAGCTCCTGCAGCTCAGGATTCTCCCAACATTAATCTGGGCACAGAAGCTCTGCCTGCCTCCCATGGAGCTGCCTTTTGGCAAAATCCCCTTTCTCCACTTCATTTCATGGTGCTGATGCCTCTGTGGTCTCTTTTCCTGCTGTTCCTGCTCCTTTCAAGCTTCTCCATCCTCAGGGCAATTCTGCTGTCCTTTCCCATGATCCCCACAAACCCAAATGTGAGATGACAGAGTTTGCCACCCTTTGCTTGTCTGGCAATCCCAGTGTGTCTAATCCAGGGCTAAAGGAAAGAGGGATATTTTATGCACTGGCAAAGCAGTCACTGCTCCCTCTCCTTTGATTGCACCATAAATAAAGCAGTAAATGTGACTCATCCTGGACTTTCAGTGAGATATTGAATGGAAAGCCAGTTGGGAAATTAAAATTTGAGTGGAAGACCCTCAGTTGGTGATGAGTGGACACAGGATGAAGGGATTCTGATCATTTATTGGAGAGGAGACAAAAACCTGCAGCAGTTTTATAACATCTTCTGGCCAAAGGGAGCTGGTGAAACCCTTCATGTTTTGAAGAATTTTCTTGTCCTGGGATTGGGCAGAAAGAAAAAGGGGAAAAAGGGATAGAAAGGGAAAAAGAGATAGGAAAATATTGAAATGTAAGGTATTCTGAGGTACTTCAATTGGCAGCTACTCTGGGCCAGCAAACCTGCAAAAGGAGAGGCAAGAGAGGAATGTGGGTGATGAATTTTATATGTGACAATTATGGGATCATGGAATATCCTGATAAGGAAGGGACCCTCAGGGATGATCAGTGCAGCCCCTGTCCCTGCCCAGCCACCCCAACACCCCCACCCTGAGCAGCCCTGGGAGCTCCTGCAGCTCTGGCAGCCTTGGCACCATTCCCTGGGCAGCCTGGGCAGTGCCCAGCAGCCTCGGGGGGCAGAACCTTGCCCTGAGCTCCATGCCAAGCCTCCCCATGGTCATTGCCAGTGGGGGCACTGGAGTCACTGGGGTCTCAGGATGTGTACATCTTCTTCTCACCCCTCCTCTGTCACAGACATATTTTATGAAAAATCCTTTTGCCAGGGTTTTTCTCCTGAGAAGCTGAGAGGCCTCAGAAATGAAATGTAAACATTGATTTTCTGCTGCTGTGGAATGCAACAGGTCCATCTTTGATTGGTCTCGTGTGGTTGCTTTTAATTAATGGCCAATCACAGCCCAGCTGTCTCAGACTCTCTGGTCAGTCAAGATTTTATTATCATTCCATTCCTTTCCTTTGCTAGCCTTCTGATGTCTCCTTTCTCTTTTCTTTTAGTCTAAGTATATAATTTTATTTTAATACCATATATATAATAAAATAATAAATCTGCCTTCTGAAACATGGAGTCAAGATTCTCATCATCTTGGGACCCCTGCAAACACCACCACTCCTCCTGTTCCAGGAGAGGACCTGAGATGTGGCCTTGAGTAAACCTCTCTGTCCCAGCCCTGCTGTTTGTGTCATTCCTGACTCCAACCTTCACCTGGTCTCCATCAGTCCCACACTTTGAGGTGCTGTTCTGCACCCAGCACCCACCAGGTCCTTGATCTCCCCAAAAACCTCTTCCCCTGGGCAAGGTGTTGCCTCTTTTCCCTCCAAAGCTGCCCTGCAGTCAGTGCACCCTCCTGAGAACCAAACCACTGAAACCAGAGGCTGAAGGGTGCACGGCCCAGCCTCTCAAGCTGAAACCACCCCAAAGATACAGAGAGCTCAGCCCTGACCAAACAGAGCCCTGAGAACCACTCATTGTTCTCTGCATGGCCCTGGGAATGAGGATCCAGGGAGGAGGGAGCATCCCAGAGCCAGCTGGTGGAGCCAATGTTTGTGCTCCTGTTTGCTCTCTTCATCTCAGAGATTTCCCAAAGCCTCCCACTCCAGCAAAGCAAACAAATGACAAGTGCTGAAGGAATCCTGAAGAACACAGGCCATAATGGCAACCACGAGTGCTGCACACAGGATGGGAATCTGCTCCATCCACAGCTCCTCACTGTCACGCCAAGGTGTCCCCCCAATAGTTAGCATTGACTCTATGATTCACAGAAAGTTGATTAATCATAATCTTTATTAAGAAACTTATTGTTTTTATAGACAGTTGTGATACAGCTGGACCTAAACACCTTCGGTCTAACACCATCACCATTGGCTAATTAAGAAACCACCCTTTGGTAAACAAATCTCCATAACACATTCTACATGTTCACATTGCCAGGTGCAGCAAGTGAAGAGAAGAATTGTTTCTCATTCTTTTCTCTGACCTTCTCACAGATCTCTGTGGTCCCTTTTCCTGCTGTTCCTGCTCATTTCAAGCTTCTCCATCCATTCCAATCCATTTTCCCTCACAGGGAACAATTCCTGATTCCCAGTCTCCCATCCAGGCCTGCCCTCTGGCAGTGGGAGCCATTCCCTGTGTCCTGTCCCTGCAGGCCTTGTCCCCAGTCCCTCTGCAGCTCCCCTGGAGCCCCTTCAGGCCCTGCAAGGGGCTCTAAGCTCTCCTTGGAGCCTTTTCTCCTCCACATGAACACCCCCAGCTTTCCCAAGCAGGTTTCAAGAGATAAAACCCCAAAAAATGTAGAATTTAGAGGCAAACTTCCAGCACAGAAAGAGATGAGCAGCTCCAGAGCCCACCAATTCTTGCAAGAGGCAGAATTCCTGCACAGATTTAGTGAGGAGTGAATAGGGGATGGCAGCAAATTATGGCTTAGAGAAAATTATTCTGATGTGAGAGAGTTTTGAATAGTCCCTGATATGAGAGGATTTGGAGGAACTTTGAAAGGACAGAAGAAAGGCTCAGCTGGGCAATAGGATGGCAGATGAAAGTCAGTGCAATGTGATGCTTGTGAGAAGGAAGAGCTTGAAGTGTTCCTGGGTTTCATGCATTGTAAATCAACTCCAAGGCCTCAGTGTCACTGGGAAGAGCTCATTAAGAAGCATCTGCTCAGCAAAGCGTTCTGGCCAGAAGAGCAGGATATTTAAATGTGGGCTTTATGTAATGATGAAAATATTATAGAGCCATATATTCCATTAGTGGTGAGCCCTCCTCATCTGAAACAGGGTTTTCAGTCAGTTCTGTTGGGAAAATGTAAATCAAGCTCCAAGAGTGCAAGAAGAAATGCTAAAGACTTGGAGGATTTCCATATGAAAAGAGCCTTCTTATGCTGTTGCAACTTCAAATAAGACATTACTCATGGTAAAAACTGAATTTCCTTCATTAATGAATGGGATGGGATGATTTAAAAATGATCTTCCAAACTTCTCTGCCACAAGAATGAAGAGACATTGCCATAAATTCAAATAAGCCTTTTATGTCGAGCACCATTAAAACTCAGATGAGGCACTTTGGATCAGCAAACGCATTAGTTCAGCTCAGTAATTCGTGTTCAGGAGCTTTGCTGGATTGCAGGAAGAGTTTCCTCCTCCTCCCATGTACCCTTGCACAAATTCCTGTGGAATTTGCAGTCCTGGATTATTCCTTGAGCCAGACCTCACACTCCTAATGTACCACTGAAACTGGGACCAGGACATTTCCTCCAGGAAACATCCAGAAAAACTCTGGAACACCAAAAAACCCCATTCAGGGCTGCTGCCATCCCCTTGCCAGTTCAGCTCCACACAGAACAATTAAGGAGACGAAAATTCATTCAAAATTATTCAAAATTTATCAAAATTCAAAATTAAGGAGAGTTGACATTCACAGCCTTATTTTAGGTAATTCCCAAACCTCCAGCTACTCATTTTACAGCCTGGAAGAATAATCCATGACATTCCAACTGCAGATACCCCTGGGCCTGAGGGAAGAGTCAGACCTGGGTGGGAACCTTTAAAAGCCCCTGGAGGGAATTTCAAGGGTTCTGCAGTTTTTTTAAGGACACCTCTGCTGCATTGCATGTGAAATTCACCCCCAAGTCCAAATGCTGAGTTTTAGGATTGAGTTTAAGGCTGGATTTCGGGCAAATTAGTGAGATCTACCCCAAATGTACCTTCATTTAAAGGATGCTCCAGTAAATACCTGTGGTACAAGGTGACCACGATAAAGTGTGGCACCCACAGGGACATGAGTGAAGTCAGGTGGCCTCAAGTCCCACCTGGAAATGCTCAGGATTTCCACCAGGAGGTGGTTGAAGTTCCCTTCCAGAGCCACAGGCCTGGAGCTGAATCCTGGGAGAGCTCTGGAATTTGGGTGTTCCCAAAACCAGGCAGCTCAGGTGGAGCAGGAAGAGCAAGGAAATGTTCTGGGGTTGCTGCAGAGCTCTGAAGGGATGGGAACAGTGGGGATTGCACAAAAAAAGTCTCAGTGTCACAATTTGTCCCAATCAACTCTCCAAAGAATCCTCTGGTTTGCAGATTTCCCCCTGTTGTTCCTGCACAATCCTCAGGAATTACCAGGAGAGGTTTTTATTTCTCACAGAGAAATCCACACCCCCAGGATCACAGAGCTGCCCTGACAGCACATTTCAAACTCAATTTTCCTCCCTGCCAATCTGCAGGCTCCAAAAGCCACTCTCCTTCCCAGAGAGCATTCCCAAGCCTTTCTGCTGAGGGAATTTTTGGTCTCATTTTGCTTTTGCTGTTGTTGCTTTCACTTTGTTTGGGATTTTCTTTTGGTTTGCAGGAATCCCACTGGTTTTCAAGCCACTGAAAATCTCCCTCAGCAATATAACTTCTGTTTAAAACAAGGAAGATCATCCTGGAAAAGATGACCTTGGGATGTCCTGTGTCCTGTCCCTGCAGGCCTTGTCCCCAGTCCCTCTGCAGCTCTCCTGGAGCCCCTTCAGGCCCCAAAAGGGGCTCTGAGGTGTCCCTGGAGCCTTCTCCTGTCCAGGTGAGCACCCCCAGCTCTCCCAGCTTTGAGCCTCCAAGGAAATCTTTCAGTGTCTTGTAAAACAAACTTCATTTCAATGTTTAGAAACATTTACAGACATTTTACATTACAATATTTGAAGTTGATCCAATTTCCATGTATTTATACATTCAGGGAAGGAGCCATTTTCTGTTGTTCATATGGAAGGGAATTAAGACGAAACAGAAAAATGCAAATTAAAAGTTTCCATCTGGGTATTGCTGGAAACCAGCCTTGCACAGGAGCCACTCCCTTTGCCTCCCCAAGGCTGTGGAGTGATTAAGAGATGAAGTCATGAATTTAAATATTATCTGAGCTTAAAAACCTCCAAAGTTCACTCTCAGTGAAACTGAGCTTCAAGCAGGGGAAGGAGATCCTGTAATCTCAGCTGAGGACATTGCTGAGGACATTTGTCCTTTAAAAAGCCAATATTATCCTTTAAAAATCCAAATATTCTCTGGTTTTTAATGCAGAAAATTTTCAAGCTTTTAAATATCTCTAGCTGGTATTTTCTCTGTGGTATTTTAGAGCTTTCAGAAATTGTTTTTGAATACCTGCTGCCACCCCATCAAAGTTTAGGGTTTGAAATGTTTGATGCATTAAGGCTACACCTGTGTGGGAGTTGAAATGTCTCTCTTTTTTTTTTTTTTCTTGTAATTTTAAACTCTCTTTTCATTCCAGTGTGGAGTGAAATGCCATATTTAAAAATTCAGCACAGAATGTGGTGTTTAAAAAGTTTTTTCCAAGTTACTCTGTTGTCATTTTGACAGCCCTTCTTGATGCCCTTATTGTGCTTTATTACATCAGGCAATAATTTTCATAGCAAAAATTATTTTGAAAGGAGAAGTGGAAATGCGAAGTTCTTGTCATGTGAAAATGGAACATTTCAGCCTCATTTGCATGTTTGACTTTGCATTCAGAATATAAAGGGCAGAACCCAACACAATCCTGCTGAAAGCTTGAATTTCAGTAAAGCAGCACTTTTATTTTTAAAGGGGAAAATGTAGAAAATTCTGATCAGCTACACAAGGATTCTGGATTCAGTTGTTCCTAGCTGATCCCATTTGGCAATTCCCAAATCCTTTGGGATTGTGATTTGGCAAATCCCAAATCCCAACCCCAAAGCCAAAAATCACCACTTTGCCTTGGCTTTGCTCTCAGTGAAGGTACAAACCCTCCTCAGATCAGGTGGGAGATGTTCACCTCAAATATTCCATGTATTCAGTAATGCCCAAGGAAGGTTTGACCACATCAGAGGAGCTCTGGGAATGGCAGGACCTGGGAGTGTTTGGGAATGAAAATCTTTTCCCCTTGGCCACACAAGGATTCTGGATTCACCCATTCCTGGCTGATCCTATTTGGCAATTCCCAAATCCTTTGGGAATTTCCCAATCCCAAAGCCAAAAATCCCAAATTTTGCCTTGGCTTTGAAGGTACAAACCCACCTCAGGTCAGGTGGGAGATGTTCACCTCAAATATTCCATGTATCCAGTAATATATAATAATAAGGAATATTTGACCACATCAGAGGAGCTTTGGGAATGGCTGGACCTGGGATTAAAAATCTTTTCTCCTTGACCAGTCCAAGATGCCCTGGGGAGGGCTGGAGGATTCCAACCTCCTCACATCAGGCCTGGTTTGCTCTTGGATGATCCCTGCTGGAAGAAAACCTTAAAAAGGCCACTTTAATATGAAATATTTCCAGTAGCAAGCTGTGTTGTTGAGAACCTCGGGTGTGCCAGAGCTGGTTCCTGTAGTCACAGCTCTCTTTTGAAGAGCACTAGCCCGTGCTGCCCTAATTAAACAGGTGGAAGATAGAGGTGCATGCCAAGAAATCCTTGGTGTCAGTGACATTTTCATCTCACTTCAGCTCATTAAATGCTCTCATTTTTGTGCTTTACAGCCTCCCTACTCTGGGCTGCTTGAACTCACCTGTTTTTTAGTGTGGGGACAAAACCTCACTCAGCTCCTTCCTATCTAAACCAGGTGCCTGGAGCTTCCAGGTTCTAAACTGGCAGGGGTTTGTTAAATCCTTAGGAGAGCTTAATACCCATAATTATCTGCCTGCAGGAACTCCCAGAGGATGCTGTGGCTGCTGCTGAAGGAGCAGGGTCAGGGAGAGGGGAAGGACTCCAGTCCTCTCCAGGTGAGGTTTCCCAGCACTGAGAGATTTAACTAAAAGTGGTCACCACAATGTAAGAAGGATCCAAAGCTGTTGGAGAGTGCCCAAAGGAGGGATATTGAACTGGGGAAGGGGCTGAGGAAAAAAGAAATGCAGCAGCAAATCCCAAAGCCAAACAGGACCCAGATGTCCTGGAAATCAGCAGACATGCAGAGAACCAGACCAAGGTGCCCAAGCTGAGCTCTTCTAAGGCAGGAGCATCCCTTGGGATGTGCACAGCAACTGTTCCAGGCATCTCAGCAGATCTGGCTCATCTCAGAGCACTGCAGAAAGGGCCCTGGGGGTCCTGGTCAGTGCAAGTTGGATCTGAGTCACTGCTGGGTCCTGGCAGCCCCAAGGGCCACCCTGTGCTGGGGGCACCAGGCCCAGGGAGGGATTGTCCCACTCTGCTCTGCCCTGGGGCAGCCTCAGCTCCAGTGCTGGGGGCACTTTGGGCACCACGAGATCAGAAGGACCCAAAGCTGTTGGAGAGTGCCCAGAGGAGGCACACGGAGCTGGGGAAGGGCTGAGGAGCAGCTGAGGGCACTTGGCTCGTTCAGCTGCAGCCCAGGAGACTGAGGGGAGGCTCCTCGGGGGCTGCAGCTCCTCCCCAGGGCAGGCACAGGGGCAGGGGCTGAGCTCTGCTCTGGCACAGGGACAGGAGCCCAGCAAGGGCTGCAGCTGTGCCAGGCCTTGGCATGGAGCTCAGGGCAAGGTTCTGCCCCCCGAGGCTGCTGGGCACTGCCCAGGCTGCCCAGGGAATGGTGCCAAGGCTGCCAGAGCTGCAGGAGCTCCCAGGGCTGCTCAGGGTGGGGGTGTTGGGGTGGCTGTGCAGGGACAGCGGCTGGGATCAAAGATCCCTGAGGGTCCTCAGGATGTTTTGGGATGTTAAGAAAGGCGTGGCCCAGGTGAATGTGAAGAGAAAGGTCATTAACTCAACTGAGATCTCTTCAGCCAGGGTGGGAGTGAGTGAGCAGCTCTGTGAGGCTGGGGGTGCCAAAGCTCCACAGGACATTCCTACCCTCAGTGTTCTCCTGCCAGGACTAACCTGAAAAAAAGATCTTTATCCCTGTATATAGTGACAGAACTGTTTGGATTGGAAGTGACCTTGAAGATCATCCCATTCCACCCCCTCCATGGCAGGGGCACCTTCCACTGTCCCAGGTTGCTCCAAGCCCTGTCCAACCTGGCCTTGGACACTGCCAGGTTCAGGGCATCCTTTCTATTCCTCAATATCTGGAAAAACATGAACTTAACCTTCCCAGGCCTTTGTGGTGTTTAATCCCTTGAAGGTGGCAAAGGAGATTTTAGAAAGAATGAATGTTGTGAAACTTTGGGTCATTAATAATGGTCTGGTTTCCCACACCCCCCTGGCAGACACACAGAGTCTCCCATCATTCACAGCCTCATGAACTCTGGTGTTGCTCCTTCTCCAAGGATTTTTGCTGTTACCTCTCATTCCTTACAAGGTTGGCCTCTGACTCCTATCACACCACAAATGATCTGGTGTGGGCAGGGGCTCAAAGCTGTGCTGCGATTGCTGAATTTGTCCTTCCTCAAACAGCTCAGCACAGGTTTGTGTCACACTGAGGCCAAAATTCTGCAGTTCGTGCTCTTTCCTGCTCTGCCAAGGAGAGAATTTGGGTTGAAGATAATTTATATTAACATTACATCACCTGCAGCATCATTTCAGCAAGAATTTCTGGGCTGGAGAGACACGAATGGGCTGCTGGGATCAGACTGCTTGGGGATGTCTGCAAGGAGATGCAGGAGCCTGAAAACCAGACCATAAACCATGGGGACAATGACACTGACACGGCTCGGTTCCCTCCCCTGCTCAGAGCCCCTCTGTGACATCTGGGGCTGCTCCTGTGTCGCAGACATCTTTTCTGGAAAATCCTTTCCTTAGGATTTTTCCTCCTGAGAAGCTGACAGGCCTCAGGAACAAAATGTAAACAATGATTATCTGCTGCTGTGGGATGCAACAGGTGCATCTGGGATTGGCCCATGTTGGATGTTTGTAATTAATGGCCAATCACAGTCAGCTGGCTTAGACTCTCTGTCTGAGACAGAAGCTTTGTTATCATTCTTTCCTTTCTATTCTTAACCAGCCTTCTGATGAAAACTTTTACTTCTATTCTTTCAGTATAGTTTTAATGTAATATATATAATAAAATAATAAATCAAGCCTTCTGAAACATGGAGTCAGATCCTCATCTCTTCCTTCATCCAAGAACCCCTGTGAACACTGTCACACTCCTGCTGATGGAGAGGAAAAGAGAAGACAGATTTCCCCCTTCCTGCAGGGAATATCCCCTGCTGGAGCAGGTGAGGGAATCTGCTTTACCTTTAATTTAAACTGAGGCAGGGCTTTCCTGAGCGTGGTATAAACAGAACACCTGCAAATCTTCTGCCTGGGCCTGATAGCACACTCACAATTTAGATAACTACATCCTAATTGATCCCTGGAGTTCCTTAAAGGAGGGAATCCCTCTGTAGAAAACACCCTGCGACCTTCCAGACCAAATCCCCAATCAGGAGGCATTAATTACCCCCAGAGAAAAGCCTTTGTGAGGAATGCAATGCCAGAAATGCGGGTGTGCAGGATCCACACGGATCCCTTGACCTTCACCCTGCACTGCTCACCACACCCCAAGGCAGGAGCATCCGGTAGAACCTCATGCCTCAGGGGTTGTTCTTCCCTCTGTCTGCTCTTTCCTTCTCTTGCCTTTTGTCTTCCCAAACTTCCTGTGAAAAATGTGTATTTTATGCTTGGCTTTTCTCAAATATTCAAATGAATATTCTGTGTGTTATGTTAGAAAGTTATGCTGTAATAATTCTCTTAAGTACAGTGTTAAATATAGTTTTAGGTTATAACAAAATGTTAAAGTAGAAACTACACTGTGTAAGATAATTTTTTGAAAGAAAGGACTCACACTGAGATGGCAGCCACAGGACACCTAAATCTTTCAGAGAAAAAGATTATTTAATTTATTATTTATAATAAAGATAATATAAATAAAAATTATTTTATAGTTATTATTTATAATAAAGATTATTAATTGTATTATTAAAAATATTAAATGTATTTCTCTCTTATCAGAAGAAACAAACTTCTTCCTGCCTCACTCAGCCCTGAAGACTTCGTCAGGATTATAAGGAAGAAGTTGACACTGACCAGACAGAATCCTGTGTTTGAATGGAATTTATGCCTCATGTATGAGGTGTATGAATATGCAACAGGTTATTGTTTTTAAGGGATAATCCTCTGTTAACGTGACTCATAATCATTAGTTTATTCTTATCATCACCTCCAGTTTTTGGGCTTTGGTCTATATTTTCTGCTGAGGTAACTGTTGGTAGTTGGCATGTCAGTAGTAGGGGTCTTCATCATATGTTATCTTAACTAAGTAGATTTTTTAATACAAGTGTATTTTTATTAATTATTTTACTACTATGTCTGAGTTTAGTCAACAACAGAAATTAAAACTATATCTTTATAGCAAAGTTACCTTAACATTATGCATATAGCATCTATTTTAATATTTGTGAAAAGCCAATATTCTAATATACATACATATTCTAATACAATATATAATATATTATATTAATGTAATATGTAATGTCAAATTAAAAATGTGCATTATATTATATTATATATAAGTATATATAAAAATAATTATAAATATAATATAATATAATATAATATAATATAATATAATATAATATAATATATATCTTTAACAGTGGTCAGGCCTTGAAAGGGGCTGCCCAGGGAGGTTTGGAGTCCCCATTCCTATATGTGTCCAAGGAATTCCTGGACGTGGCACTCAGTGCTCTGGGCTGGGGACAAGGTGGGGATGGGGCTCAGGATGGACTCGATGACCTTGGAGAGCTCTTCCAACCTAAATGGCTCTGGGAATTTGTGATTCTCTCCTATTTTCTGGTTCCAGGCCAGGCCTAGCCCAGCCTTGCCCTTCCAATCTGCAGTTTGGGAGCTCCTGGGATCATTTTTGCTTTACAAATGCAAATCTGAGATCCTTTTGTGTTCTGGGGCAGGTGTGGCTGAACCAGAGCCTTGAGACTTTTGTGTTCTCCCACCTCCAGCAATAACATCACTCCTGCCCCTGGAATACCTGGGGAAAATGGGATTTCAGGAGCTACTTCTCATCAAAGTTCATGCAGCAGGTAAAAAGATGGATTTATCTCAATTATTTTCTTCAATCCATTAATTAGTCAGACTGGTAATCAAATATTTTTTCAATATTATACAATCAAATTTTCTTTTTTCCCCCAAAGCTTTCCTGTGTAATAATTTCTCCAGGTTTTTGTCCATGTGCATTAAAAAAAAAATCCCAATAAATCAAGGATTTATTTTCTAGATATTTGTTACCTGCAAATAATCTCTATTGAAGGCAACTCTGCAGTTTCACTGTAGCTCTTTCTCTGATAGAGGAGCTTAAAATAATTCTAAAATTAGCATAGGAACAATTAATCCTCAAAATCCCACTGTCAGTAAGTGGCCAGAAAATAATAATTTGCATATAAAGATGTGGGAAAAGCTTCAGGGTGTTATGATGGGCTGATCCATGTGTGAATAAATGCTCCAAAAAAAAAAGGAGCACTTCAAGGTTTTAATCAAGGAACAATTTACCTCTAAAACCTTTTAGCCTTGAGCTATATTCACACCTGTAATTCCTTTTAAGTATTTAGTAGTAAACTTGTGAAGGTTTGGTAATAATTGTCATGTTTGCAGAGATCCTGAGAGGGAAAGTTAAAGAAATACTCATATTTTGGTCATATATTTTTGCTGAAAACTTGCATGGAAATATTAAGGGGAAGCTTTTTCCCAATCATTCTTTGAAGCCAGTGTTGTAAATGGCAATTTCAAGGTTGCCATCAGAGTAGCAGATTATTAAAATCCTTATTGTTGTAATTAGTGTGAAATAAAGGCTGTAAAGACTCTTAAAAGAAATATATTTATGTGTAGGCACCATCATAATGCATCAACACTTGACATCACCACTCTCTTTCTTCTGGAAGAGCATTGTCTCACTGTTTTATTGCTTTTTATCTTAAAAAGAAGCTTCTCAAAGAGAATGTTAATGTACTTTCTGCCTAAAACCTTCAAAATTCAGGCCTGAAACTTCAGTCCTTCTTGTGCATCCTCTAAAGACATGGAAAGGTGCTTTTGGGAAGCTTTAGGATAATTTTCAGAGATGTTTGGGAGAGATGAGAATCTCAAAAAGGGATTTATTTCATTATTCTCTATGTTGAAGTGATCCCTCTGGGACTGAAACCACTCTGAATATCATCATTTTCTGGTCAAATAATGTGGAAACCAGACACTCACAGAACTGAGATCCTTCTCTGGAAGGGTTTTTTCCCAAATCCTGGAGGAACAGGCTGGGCATGGATCCACAGAGGTCCCTGGATCCATGCTGGGAATCCTTTACAGCATTTCTGGGACCTGGAGCAGAACTGGAGGAGCCTTGAAGGTCCATTGCCTTCAGTGACATTTTAAGGAATTCCCTCATGCTGGTTTTGGGCTTCTTTCTTCTGCCTCTGTCGAGGTTGGGATTGAAGGCACTTGAGAGGATATTTCACATTCAGGCTTAGATGTTTATTATTTCTTATCTGTGTTACAGTCATACAGCAGTGAGTTCTGCAGTATATATACGGTACAAAATGGCCAATTATCTTTGGTTACAAGGCCTTTTAAGGCTAAACTGTCCAATTAAGAAATGACACCTAAATTATTTTCACTTTTAACCCAATAACTAATCACTTGAAGTCCGCAGTGTGAACTTTTCTGTCCAATTACACAAAACCACCCAAACCCATGGTTGAGGAGAAGAAGGAGAAGAAGAAGAGGAAGAAGGTGAAGAAGAAGAAGAAGAAGAAGAAGAAGAAGAAGAAGAAGAAGAAGAAGAAGAAGAAGAAGAAGAAGAAGGAGGAGTGGTGAAGAAGTTGATGAAGGAGAAAAAGGACCAGCCTCCCCCCTAAAATCTCCATCTTGCTTTGTATATATTACTATATTCTAAACCCTTCAACTCTTAAGTTTCCCACCCTGTGATATCACACACTTCTATTCAAACTCCACACCCACAACCCAGTTCTGTCATTCCATTTTAAAAGCTTCTCCATGGCCTCAGGTCAATCTTGGGGGTCAGTGCCTGCCAGCACAGAAAGTCTGAAATTCTCAGCAGCCAGGATTCCAACACTCTCAGACACATCCTCCCTCCTCAGGCTGCAGGAATATTTTCTGGGTGTAATCCCAATGGATTTGTGCAGTTTTGCTGCCACAGCCACGGTGCACAGAGAGATCATAAATGGGAATTTAGGTTATTTTCTCTCCAAAGGTACTGGAGGAACCAAGATGTTCCAGCTGGAGATTTTAGGTGAGAAAGGAAACCAAAGGGATGCTCGAGTTCTTTTTAGAATTAATTTATCCCTCCAAGCAAAATGAGGGATCCACTGACAAAGGGAAAGGACAATTCCAGCCAGCCAAGCCTGCTGACCTCTGGCTGCTTTTCCCAGAGCTGTTCCACCTGGAATGAGTTCACCTAAGCCCAGAACCAGAGCTCAGTAAGAAGCCAGGTAACTAAAGAATCCTAATCCTTCTGGAGGCTCCTTTGTCGTTAAATCTCTTCATAATTGGCTGTGAATTGGTCACATAACTCCCCTGACCTCGGGGTGGTCAGTGGAGCATTAAGGAAGAAAATTCCTCAGTTTTGAGGCTGTGCCAAATCCTCCTGTGCTGAGAGGCAAATCCAATCCCTCTTCTGGGCTGCTCTGCCCACGCTGCTGCAGCCCCAGCGGGCTTTGGGAGCTGCATCTGCACAGGATTTGGGTACTGGAATGCTGGCCTGGTCCATGGACAATCCCATCCAGCCTATTCCATGAACAATCCCAGCCTGTTCCATGGGCAATCCCAACCTATTCCATGGGCAAATCCAGCCTGTTCCATGGACAATCAGCCTGTTCCATGGACAATCCCTGCTCTGCTGCATTTATTCCCCTTCCTTTCATGCACAGCCAAGTGCTCATTTGCCCCAACACTGAGACATGTGGGCTCATCCACTTGTTTGAGGAGAATCCCTGAATGGTTTGGGTTGCAAAGGAACCTAGAGATCATCCAGTGCCACCCCTGCCATGGCAGGGACACCTTCCACTGTCCCAGGCTGCTCCAAGCCCTGTCCAGCCTGGCCTTGGGCACTGCCAGGGATCCAGGGGCAGCCACAGCTGCTCTGGGAAATCCATTCTAGGGATGGATTCCACAATTCCTGATTCCCAATCTCCCACCCAGCCCTGCCCTGTGGCAGTGGGAGCCATTCCCTGTGTCCTGTCCCTGCAGGCCTTGTCCCCAGTCCCTCTGCAGCTCTCCTGGAGCCCCTTCAGGCCCTGCAAGGGGCTTTGAGCTCTCCCTGGAGCCTTTTTTCCTCCAGGCTGGACAATCCCAATTCCCTTGGTGTTTCCCTACAGCCAGGTTCTCCATCACTCCAGTCCTCTCTGTGGCCTCCTCTGGGCTCTCTCCAAGCCCCTGTCCCTGCTCTGCTGGGGAACACAGAGCTGGCCCTGCTGCTCTAAGGGAGATTCACCAGAGCAGGGCAGAGGTACAGAATCAAAGCTGGTTTGTTCCTCTCTGAAACATCCCAAACTCCACAGCTAAACTTGGATCTTCTCCCAGGAGAGAAGGGCAGCAGGTGCATTCCTTGTATCTGCATCACTGCCATGATTATTCACGTTCTCTCCCTGTGCAATAATTCTATATTTGTGTAGGAATTTCACACTGCAGGGAGGTTTTAAATACTTCTGCTCACTGCAGAGCTGATCCCAGCACGGAATGTACTGGGAAAGGAAAGGAATGAGCACAGTCAGAGAGGCACAGACCCTGTGAAGCACATCCATGTGTGCACAGCCATGGCCCATAGGAGTTCCAGGAACAGTCTTTGCCTCCAGCTAAATTGGTCCTTACTGGCTCTAAACTTGCTTGGGTAAAATATCATCATTTATCTGCATTGCTGAGCTGGTGACATCAGCACAGCTCATTGTGATTTTGGATTCTTTCCCTGCTGACCTCAAGGATTTAATTGGTTGGAAAGGGCTGTTTTCTTCTGTCCATCTGCATTTCCCAGGACAGCTGGGGGGTCTCTGCTGGGCTGGCCCTTGGCTGAGGCAAGAAAAGCCTCAGATAATTCATTATCAGCAGCGTGGAGATGGATTCCTTCTCATTTATTTCAAAATCTGCAGGAGCAGCTCCTTCCCTGAGGCCTCCCCATCCCTAAATCTCTGCCAGGACAAAGATGTCATGACAAGATTCACTGGAGGCTTAAAGCAAGGCAAATATTTGAGTTTAGAACGTCGTAGTTTCCTGATGGGTCCTTTCCATCCCTGAAGGGCCACATGAGGCCAACACAAACTTTTCCTTGTAGAAATATTTAGTTTTGTTTGCAGAACTGACCAATTGTTTCAGATGGCAGTGAGATTAAGAGCTGTGCAATGCAGAGATTTCCTTAAAACTAAGGAAAAAAAGCAGTAAATCCTGTCCTTTGATTCCAGATATAAAAAACATCCACAACTTTCTTGATATTAAAAGTTGGTTTAAGCTGAAGGGGAATTGCCTTCCTTGCAGGTTTTGGGTTCTACTTTTTCAGTCAGCTGGACAAACACCCAGCATAGTGTTCTGGCCTCATCATGACTAATTTCAATCTAAGTACATATAAGAAGCTGAACTAAAGGGTAACACAGAAATGGGAGGTTTTATCTCCAACTTTTCCTCAGCCTTTGCTGTCTGAAACTGAAGAAATGTAGTTGGCAACTCTCAGGGCAGAGATTTGCTTGGACTATTTTCTGTTTGTATGAACAAAATCTCAGAGTAATGTGATATAAGGCAGATTGATGTTGAACCAGAGAGGAACAAACATCCTTTGATGTGCTTTTATCCCCTGAGTAAATAACACTAAGAAACTGCAGAGAGTTCTTTAAGACATTTCCTGCTTCTTTCTTGGATCATTCCCACATTAGGGACACTCTGCTCCTTTGAACTCAATTTATATTTCATTTAGTGGGGCTCAAAAAAATCCTTCCAGTTTGAAAATGTGAAATGGGAGGTGAAACAGGACAAGCAGAATATGGATTGATTGTTCTTCTTACATTTTTAAAGCCTGTGATTGCTGGATTATTGTTGTAAGAACTGTAAGAGGCAAGAAATGCAAGTTCATACATTAATTTCAAGAAAGGCTTAGTGAGTTTTTTGTAATGCTATCTGAACTCTTGCATTTGGAGAATTCTTTGCTTTCTATATTTATTTATTCCAAGTTGGAACAAGTCTGTAGGGACAACACGTGGCCAAAGAGAACCTGAGCATGAGCTAACAGACAAACATAAACCAGGGTAATAAAATCACAGAATTAAGTTTTGAAAAGACCCTTAAGATCATCCAGTCCAACCACTAACCCAGCACTGCCAAGGCCACCATCAAACCATGTCCCCAGGTGCCACATCCACACCTTTTTGAACAGTTCCAGGAAGGTGACTGCACCATTACCCTCATCAGTGCTTTAAACAATGAAAAATTTATCCTGATATCCAATATCCAATATCTGAACCTGCCCTGGTACAGCTTGAAACCATCCAGTGCCTGAAGGAGCCAGCAAGAAAGATGGACAGAGACTCTCCAAAGGCCTGCAGGGACAGGACACAGGGAATGGCTCCCACTGCCACAGAGCAGGGCTGGATGGGATCTTGGGCAGGAATTGTTCCCTGGCAGAGTGGGCAGGCCCTGGCACAGGGTGCCCAGAGCAGCTGGGGCTGCCCCTGGATCCCTGGCAGTGCCCAAGGCCAGGCTGGACAGGGCTTGGAGCACTCTGGGATGGTGGAAGGTGTTCCCAACCCATGGTACTGAATGGGCTTTAAGGTGTCTCCCAACCCAAACAATTCCAGGATTCCATAATTCTCTGATTTCTAGGAGAAGAACAGGGAGCAGAAGGACAGGAACCTGTCACAAATTCAGGAACTGGATCTGCAAAAGGACACTTGCATCTAGGAGGTGACTGTACCACCAAGTTTTGATCTTTTCATTGCCCATAATTTTCACTCCAATACCCCAAATGTCTCAGCTACAGCCTGAGTAGCTGAATAGTAGCTGTCCCATAGCCTGGGAGCCGAATCATTACAGCTGGAAAAGATCAAATCCAAACTTTGAACCCCACCTTGGTGGGTCTTTGTCCCAGATCACCAAGGGGTGGCAGGGCTGAAACCCCCACCTGCCCTTCCCTCCATCCCAACATCTTTCTGACCCACCTTGAGCTGAGCCCGGCCTTGGAACAGCCATGGAGGAGTTCCAGTTTTAGCTGGGAGTTTAAAACGGGCTGAGGGCAAGGCTGAGGAAGCAAAGCCAAAGCAGAAACCAAGTGTCTGTGCCACCAAGTCATGCACTGTCTGCAGTGAAGGAGGAGGGAGATGATTTGGTGGTCAGAATCTGATTTACTTGTGGGATACAAACACTTCTATACTATTTTAGGGAGTCTGGTAATGTTTACTACAATGTTTAGGTTAAAATCACCTACACAAACTTATGCAATTGCAACATCTCTTGCTTGCAGAGTTTATGAGATTTTCTTTTTCTGGTAAACCTGTCTGATTTCATCTTCTTGCTATCTTCATTTAATTCTCAAAGTTCTGTTTGCTCTTGCCAAGGCATACTGTTATCAAATCTCTTATGCTAACCAGGTCCAAAGTCCATCATCTGTCATCTGTGTCCCCAAAATCCCAACATTTCACACATGTCCCTGCTGTGGGCACAGCCCTCTGTGGGTTGGGGCACCACCAAAAGTGGGTTGGTGTTGGAATTATGGCTCCTCCAAGGAGTCAAGATGAGGCTTCTGTGAATTTGAAATCATTTGCTAGACTAGAAACATTCAGAGTTAAAAAAATCTCCCCCTTTTTCTTCAGATGAAAGGTAAGGAAAGAGGTAAAAGCCTAAAATAATAGGGTAACTTCCCAACCTGGCTTAGGGGAGAATATCTGCTGTCAAAAATTATGCCAATTTTAAGATTTTCCAAGAAATGATGTTTTTTGGGTCAACAATTAAAGGTCTTCTCCACTCTTATGGATTCTGTGATTTCATGGATCTGTTCTTTGTTTGTCTCTTTGCTCGTGCTAAGGTTTGTCTTGGGCACATTCAAGATGTCAAGTGAGCCAAATCCAGGACTGAGATCATGGCAAGTGCATGGATATCTCAGCAAGTGCAGTCAGGGTGGGAAAGGAAGGGCAAACTCAACTTAGAAATGGTATCAAATATTCAGGGATGAGGGGAGGAGGGTCAGCCTGGCTGGAACCTGGGGGAAAACAAGTTTAACACCTTTGAATCATGGGAGAGACAACTCAGGAGGGCTGCAAGGAATCCCAGAGAACGCCTGAGGGTGGAAAAGGCCTCTCAGATCATCCAGTCCTGCTGATCACCCAGCATTGCCAAGCTCACCACAAAACCCTGTCCACAAGTGAAAAAGCAATCTTTCAGGCAGGACTGCCATCCCCAACTGCCACATCCACAAAGCTTTTAAATCCTTCCAGGGCTGAAAAGAAAGACTCCAGCACTGCCCTGGTGGGCAGTGTAGCAGTAGGCCTAAGATTAGGTGGGTTCTGTGGAAGGCTGGGCCTAGGCTGCTGAGGGTGAAGGCTGAGGGGAAGCTTAGATGGAGGTAGGACATAAAGAAAGTTATTACCCTACCCTGGGTAGCTGGGCCAGGGCTGGACAACCCTCTCAGGGAAGAAACATTCCCAATTGCCAATTTAGACCTCCCCTGGCCCAGCCTGAGGCTGTTCCCTCTCCTCCTGTCCCTGTTCCCTGTGAGCACAGCCCCGGGCTGTCCCCTCCTGTCAGGAGCTGTGCAGAGCCACAAGGTCACCCCTGAGCCTCCTTTTCTCAAGGCTGAGCCCCTTCCCAGCTCCCTCAGCCTCTCCTGGGGCTCCAGACCCTTCCCCAGCTCAATTCCCCTCCCTGGACACCCCCAGCCCCTCAAGGTCTTGTGAGAGCCTCAGGACTGAAGGAGGTATCACCAGTGCCAGCACAGGGGTCACTCCCTGCCCTGGGGCAGTGCCTACACCATGCCTGGCACAAACCAGGTGCTGTTTGCCTTCTTGATCACCTGGCTCAATTCAGTTGCTGTCACCAACTCTCTCAGAACCTTTCCCAGCTTTCCAGCCCCTCTCCCCTTGTGGGAACGGCCTCACACTAGGCCAGGGGAGGTTTAGATTGGAAATTGGGAATGTTTCTTCCCTGAGAGGGTTTTCCAGCCCTGGCCCAGCTACCCAGGGTGGGGTAATAACTTTCTTTATGTCCTACCTCCATCTAAGCTTCCCCTCAGCCTTCACCCTCAGCAGCCTAGGCCCAGCCTTCCACAGAACCCACCTAATCTTAGGCCTACTGCTACACTGCCCACCAGGGCAGTGCTGGAGTCTTTCTTTTCAGCCCTGGAAGGATTTAAAAGCTTTGTGGATGTGGCAGTTGGGGATGGCAGTCCTGCCTGAAAGATTGCTTTTTCACTTGTGGACAGGGTTTTGTGGTGAGCTTGGCAATGCTGGGTGAACAGCAGGACTGGATGATCTGAGAGGCCTTTTCCACCCTCAGGGGTTCTGGGATTTCTTGCAACCCTCCTGAGTTGTCTCTCCCATGATTCAAAGGTGTTAAACTTGTTTTCCCCCAGGTTCCAGCCAGGCTGACCCTCCTCCCCTCATCCCTGAATATTTGATACCATTTCTAAGTTGAGTTTGCCCTTCCTTTCCCACCCTGACTGCACTTGCTGAGATATCCATGCACTTGCCATGATCTCAGTCCTGGATTTGGTGCACTTGACATCTTGAATGTGCCCAAGACAAACCTTAGCACGAGCAAAGAGACCTGGCCCGTGGCCTGGTGAAACCTCCCAAAACTGGGTCCATCAGCTGAGGGATCCCAGCCTTCTTTTAAACTGCAGAGCTGAATTTTCCACAGAGTCTGTGCCAGGTATGGAATAATCCTGGGATCTATCAGCTCCTACAAGATGGCATTTTGTATTTCATTGGAACAGACTGGAAGGATCCAGCTAATTCAATGATGCCACAAAAAGAAAGACTCCCTTTGAACTGTGCTGTTATAACTCATTAGAAAAAGTGTTCTTACTTTAATTATTCCAGATGATGGCAAAAAGATTAATTTAATATTCTATACAAAAGATGTCAAGGTTAATGATTCAATCAGGAACAAAACTGCTGGCAGGGAGAAGCCTCCATATGAGAGATGTTTTGATATGAAATGAATAAAAGGAATTAAAGATTTAAGAATTGATGATGGCACAATAACCCAACCTCCCCCACAAATGCTGTATTTTCCATTGAGGTTCTTCAAGAAAACAAACCTTTGCTCTCCCCATTATATTTTTCTCCAAACAAATTCACTCAGACCTTTATTTATTCCACAAAGTGCTGGAAAAAAACCCATGGAGCTGGTTGCAGGGGGTGGTGTGAAAATCAGCCTGTTCAAGGCAGCGTGTGTCACCCAATCTGTCCCTTGGCTCTGTGCCTGCAGGGGCTGTGCAGAGCCAGGCTCAGGGTGGTATTTAAAGCTCTAATTCATCCCACAATCTCAGTACTACAGGAGCTGAGGGGAATGGAGAGTTTTTTCCAATCAAATCTGACTGTCTGTTTTCCATGAGTGAGTTGAACACGCCGAGGGGAAACTCCCCCACTGTGGGAATTGTCACTGCTCTCTGAGTTTCTCACTTCTGTTTGGTTGGAGCAAATCCAGAGGAGGCCACAGGGTATTCAGAGGGATTGGATTGTGAGGAAAGGCTGGGAGAAATGGGAGTGTTCAGCCTGGAGGAGAGAAACTCTAGGGTGATCTCATTGTGGCCTTCCAGTGTCTGAAGGCAGCTACAGGAAACATGGAGAGAGACAATTTCCAAGGGCCTGGAGTGACAGAACAAGGGGGAATGGCTTCGAACTGAGAGAGAGAAGGGATAGATTGGATATTGGGAAAAAATTCTTGGCTGTGAGGGTGGGCAGGCCCTGGCACAGGGTGCCCAGAGCAGCTGTGGCTGCCCCTGGATCCCTGGGACAGGGCTTGGAGCAGCCTGGGACAGTGGAAGTTGTCCCTGCCATCACAAGGGTGGAACTTGGTGGTCTTTAAGATCCTTCCCAGCCCAGGCCATTCTATGATCATATGGTCCTTATTAATTATAAAATCACCACAAGGATCCTAATTTTAAATGTATGTCTTTAGTAGAGCATTTGAAAGATGTTTAGATGTTTAATTAGGGAGGGATTGAAGCCTCACAGAACTAAAATACTGACATGCTCAAGGCTGGGCTTTGGCCCAGGGATGGTCACCAGGGCCATGCTTTGCCTTGTCCCCTGGATGTGCCACTGCACCAGCTGGGCTTTAGGGAGAACAAGAGCCAAGCTCTGGTTTCACAAGCTAAATACAAGGTTTGCCAGGTCCCTTGAATTTTTGAAATTGAATCATAGAACCGTGGAATACCCTGAGCTGAGACGGACCCTCAGAGATGATCAGTGCAGCCCTGTCCCTGCACAGGCACCCCAACAACCCCACCCTGGGCACCCCTGGGAGCTCTATCAGTGAGGGGCTGGGAGCACAAACCCTGTGAGGAACCCCTGGGGGAGCTGGGGGTGCTCAGCCTGGAGAAAAGGAGACTCAGGGGTGCCCCCATCGCTCTCTGCAGCTCCTGAAAGGTGCCTGTGCTCAGCTGGGGCTGGGCTCTGTCTGCAGGAACTGACAGAACCAGAGCACACAGCCTCAAGCTGTGCCAAGGGAAATTCAGGTTGGATATTAGGAAAAAAATATAGGTTGGATATTAGGAAAAAGTTTTTTACAGAAAGGGTGATAAAGTTCTGGAATGGCTGCCTGGGGAGGTGGTAGAGTCACCATCCCTGGGTGTGTTTAACAAAGCCTGGATGTGGCACTGGGTGCCAGGGTTCAATTGAGGTGTTGAGGCTGGGTTGGACTCGATGACCTTGGAGGTCTCTTCCAACCCAGTGATTCTGGAATTCTGTGATTCTGGAATTCTGGAATTCTGTATCCAAACTCTCCTGCAGCTCTGGCAGACTTGGCACCATTCCCTGGGCAGCCTGGGCAGTGCCCAGCAGCCTCGGGGGGCAGAACCTTGCCCTGAGCTCCATGCCAAGGCCTGGCACAGCTGCAGCCCTTGCTGGGCTCCTGTCCCTGTGCCAGAGCAGAGCTCAGCCCCTGCCCCTGTGCCTGCCCTGGGGAGGAGCTGCAGCCCCCGAGGAGCCTCCCCTCAGTCTCCTGGGCTGCAGCTGAACGAGCCAAGTGCCCTCAGCTGCTCCTCAGCCCTTCCCCAGCTCCGTGTCCCTCCTTTGGGCACTCTCCAACAGCTTTGGGTCCTTCTTACATTGTGGTGA